>NC_088333.1:43407500-43764715 GCF_036884655.1 Musa acuminata AAA Group
GCAAGAACTAGGGTTCTTCTGCTTGATCTTGTTCGGCAAAAGTCATACAACACGAATCAGCCGTTTGCTTGCCACCTCAGTGATTCAGGCTTTAATCTACCTCGTACTCTGCACTTCGACCTTTCTTGTTTGGTGGCACTGCAAAGCAGTAACCAGCTGCTTAAGGTTTTGGATCTTTTTTTTACTTTCAATGGTACATTGATTTAGTGCCCAGAGTCTTTTGTTAATTGAAAGAAAATATATTAAAAATCAATCATAATTTAACATGTAAGCATCACGTGAAAATTATGGTGGATGAAAAAGGTACAGGTCACCTCTACTCATTTGTCCATGTAGACAAAAGTTTAAGACAGGTTGTTCGGGGCTATTGCCCCTCTACTGTCCACGTGGATAAAATATCAAGAGAAAGATATTGGGGTGGTTACAAATTATCCTCTCTAAGACTAGGTATAAAAGCTAATTCCTGACGTTATGTTTGAGGCTTTCTTTAAAAAAAAAAAAAATCTCACCTACTAAGAGATCTCGATTACTAACTTGAATGTCATAGGAATTGAGTCGAAAAATTTCTCCTGACATTGGTCTTATGCAAATGGGTGAGTGTCATAACACATGTTATGTAAAGATTGTGAAAAATTTCTTGTGACATTGGTCTTACATAAGGATGATGGTTGTTATTTGGGAAGGCTAAATCCCCCACCATTGGAGACAAGATACTATTACCGGGTGGAGGGAAAGATGGAGTCCCACTTTGAAGATATTGCAAAATAAGCAAAAAGACTCAAGCATGGGGTTGAAAGAGTGCTGACCGAGTCTATGGACTTATAGATCAAACTTAGCCAAGATACAATATATAGTTTGCAAGCAATCCAGGAGAGATACACTCACAATTGAGTCATAATCAAGTGAACTTCTTATAAACTCTAAACCTAAAAAAACCTTCAAGTTCACGGGAGATGCCTCCTCCAATAAAGGGGAGGACACAACCTTCTCCACCCTTGGATTGTCCAAAGACGGAGCATAGACCTCTACTGATTTGCAACTAGAAGATCGGAAGGAACTTGTACAATAAATAAAAGACATTCCAACCTGAGATAAAAGAGTAGGATGACTAACAATTGATTTACTATAGAATTAACGCTGAGACGAGGGACTCAAAAACCAACCAATCCTAAGGAGGCGGAGAGTGCTCCTAAGGAGGCCCTAGGGGCAAGGCTAAAAGCTTCTAGGGAGGCTTTGAGGACTGGAGTCTTTGGAGGCTCAAATGGAAGAATGAATCTCGCCCTACAAGAGAGGAGTAATTTATGAGGATGTCAATCTCTCTCCTACGATCAAGATAAGAGTCTCTTCAGGGTAATTCCTAAGAGACATTAATAGCAAAAGGATCCAAAATCTACTACGATAGAGGAAAAACTTGAAGCCCACCACGATGAGGGGAGGACTCGGAAACCCATCCTAAGCCAAAAGAAATCCACTACAGCAAAAGTGTAAGGCAAAATATGCTTAAAACGTAAGAGTTGAAAAAACTCGATCCATTCCAAGAGAAATTTGTTACGACGAAGGCATAGGGCAAAATATGTCCGAGACGTGTAAGTCGAGAAAACCAAACCTAAGCCAAGAGAAATCCGCTATAATAAAAGCATAAGGTGAAATGCACCCGAGGTGTGTAAATCAAGAAAACCTAACTTAAGATAAGAGAAATCCATTCGGATGACATATAGCGAAATACGAGATATATAAGTAGAGAAAACCCAATTTTTGTCCGACCAACATGTGTCCTTTTGACTCCACAAAGGGGTAGATTGGCAATAAGATTGTTGGATGAATTAAATATCATATTTCGAACCCCTCTAACAAGAGCCTTGAAGTACACTTGGGAGGGGTACAAATGATAAGAAATATATTAACGACCAACCATCATCTGACACATAATCGTCATATAAAAACTATCTCGGATGGAAAACGTCTAGGTCATTCTTTATTCATTTATCTGCGTGGACAAAAGTTTAAGATAGACCGTTTGAGATTGTCTCCCCCTACTACCCATGCAGACAAAACACCAAGTGGGAGATATTGGGGTGGTCATAGATTGTCCCTTCAAAGGCTAGGTATAAAAGTTAATCCCCAATGTTATATAGGGGACTCAATTTTTCAAAAAAAAACCCACAACTAGTAAGAGATATCAATCACTACTAAGGTATAAAAATTTCTTCCGACATTAGTCTTAATACACACGGTGTCTCGCGAACCCAACACTTCTACGTCGGAGCCACCTCAATCATCACCTTGGATGCTCCAATAAGGGTTTGGACCAAACATCGTTAACGATTTAATTGTTAGATTTTTTTTATATATCTTCTGACAAAACTGTCACAAACAAATACCATAAAGTGTCAGAAAGAGAAGATAGGTAATAGTCTTTAGGTAACAGTATTGTTAATGGCAGATTTCTTCTGCTCTATCTTATTCTTTTATGTTTGAGGCCCTTTTCTTGGTCTAATAATGTGGACACGTTTTGTTGCACACTCAACAAGGTAGGTAGGTCTACGTACCCACAAAGTAGTCTTTTAGATGTAGTGATGCTACCCTGCAATTGGTTTCTTGACAAGTATTTCCATCATAAAAGTACAAAAAATCTTAATTTTATTCATGACATGTTAAGTCATTTGTCTTTTCTGGGTAGATAGAGTCCATAATTGTCATCTTTTCTTCACACCATAAGGTTCGTTCTTCAATTATTATCTGACTCGGATTTAGCTTTCGGAAGGAATTTGGATGAGAAAGTAGGAAAGGAATCTTTTGCTTCTTTTTCTGTATGACCAAATGATGTGTGCACGAAGTTTCTCTTTCTATACAGATCAAACAATATTCTACATCAGGCTGCTTTGGGGCATCATGTGAGTCTCATCTTAATCGATATACATTACAAATGTTTTATCATGTCACATGATCCACTCATGCTCTCGAGCATCTTCCATGGTGGAATCTCTTCAAACCATAAATTCTTCTTCGGGGAGCTCTTGTCTTGACTCTCCTCGTAACAACAGCTCAGCTCTTTCTTGAGGTGGCCATTAAGGAAAGGAAAGCATGAGACGCCCCCATGCAAAGACATCCGTGTAGAACTAAAACACCCAAAAAGAATGTTTTCTGAGAAGGGAAGGGAAGGGAATCATGAAATGAACAACACCTACATCCCCTTTCCTAAAGAAAAGTAGTATTTTCTCAGTCCATGGTGCTGTTCTGTGATGCCTAAGCATGAAAAGTAGAAGGCCTACACTAATCCGACGTCCCGCAGCACAGGGGTTCAAATCCTTCTCCTTGCACTCGAAGCTATTGATCGAATAATGGAAAGTTAGCTTGTGATATCACAAAGCCGACAACAGCCAGCCTCAAGCACACCCACCATGGCTTTCCTCGGTTTCTCTCTCTACTTGGTCTTTGATTGGCGTGAATCATCCCATCCATGTGTGATGGCTAGCTACGTGGAGAGCTCCAGTTTCGTACAGAAACTTCCTGTTCTACCTGCTTCATTCCAACTGAACAAAGCCTTTGTTCATCATCATCTTTTATGTGGAAGAGAAGATGAGAATTGAGCTGCATTTTCGAGAGACGTTTGGACCAGTAGCTTAGTGAAAGCTACCTACCCATCGTGTATGCGGATACAAGTCGAGTGTTCTTTGGGAGTCCCAAAGGGCAGCACCACCCACCACCTTCCCCTCTGTCGATTGGTTCCAACTTGGTTGGCTTCCATTTGTTTACAGCTTCCCATATCCCATGCCACCACCCAGTCATCGTGATGTGAGTCACTGGAGTCCACTTGTCATCCAATACCCCCGTGCTGGTCAATATCTTTGTGCGATGGCTCACTCGGTTTGGAAGAAGCATCCACAAGTCAATACTCATCTTCCACCTCCCCGACACTCGATCAATCATCCACCACCAACCCACGCCATATCCGAATGCACCTTCATATTGAATATAATTGGTACTCGAATCACGGAAACTGTGTCTTTGTTCATGATCATGAAATTATTGTTTATATTGATCCTTCGTAATCTCATAATCTTGCATTATGAACGCAGTCAGAAATCAACAGTGGTGTCACTCATCAGTTATGGACGCCGTTTATCGTTCAAGCTAAGTGGATTCTTGACCGTTCCAATACTGGACGGATCCTGAGAGCCAAAAAAAAAAGCTTTATCGCCAGCTGGGCATTTATACAAACAGTTAGCAAGGTATCTTAGATTACTTCATCCATTCAAGTTGCCTTCTTTCTGTGAAGCTTATTCAACACAAATTGTATAGAATCTCCTTTTAAGGAACAATATCACATAAATCTTATAGCTGTCACATGGGCATATCGACAAGCTCAGCTCTCAAACGACGAATGCTTGCTCTCTACATCACCATCACAGAACATATACCATGTCAATGACGTGTGGCTGTCACTAAATGTTTCGAGCACTTGATATCACCAGCATAAAACCACAAGAACAAAGAGAGATAAGAATGAACTGTGAATGTGAAATGATATTCACATTTGTATGTACATCATATGGATTTCCTAGGCTTTTTTTTCATGGTTCCTAGCATGTTTACAACACATGATTCAAATCCACTTTCCTGCCATCTTCGGTAGCAGCCAATACTCTTCAAATGTTTACAAGCATGCTTCACTTTCCAGTGTTTTCTGTAACTTTGTCAAAGCGTCTGGGAGTCGGAACACTGGCAAACAATTATGTACATGGCTGATCCAAAGAAACCTATGTGTAAGGCCTGATTAATCCAAGATTGTAAAGAGATCTAGACTTGAATAAACCGCCAAACAGAAATCGAGTTGGAGACCCTTGTGGAGATTTAAGGTGATCGGCATGGCCTCTTACTTGGAGCACTGTCTGGCCTATCTCTGCCCGTATGTCATCCAATGTCTTTGGGTCAACTGGGTTTCCGGCAGCATCACGGACATAAAATGTGTTGATGGCTTTACCACTTCTTGTGGTCACTTCTGCTCTTGTGACGGACAGGCCATTCTCACGGAATATTCTTGTGACGTCAGTTAACAAACCCATTCGATCACTTGTACACAACTCCAATTTCAGACCCTGAAAGCCATTGATTGCACATACGAAAGATGAACAATAATGATACTTCAAATACATTGTGAAACAATCACTAAAGGTAACATGAGATGTCATGAAAAGAAAAAAAATGAATGCATTTAATCACACAGAACCATCACCAATGGTAATCAACAAATAAAATGCATATGATTCCCTTTTCTCTTTCTTAATTTTATGCCAGACCCAGAAAAATAAGAATATTTATAGCGACACATTGAAAAGAAGAAAATGAGACACTGAAAATAATGGGTTGAAAACATTTAAGCTTATATTTCTAAAAACATGCAAAAAAATCTTCCCTTGGAAAACGTTCTAATGTCTTCCATGTTGTTCCATAATAACTCACTGGAACCGACAATGGACATGCAAATAAAATGAAGTGGATCAAATGCAAAAGACCATGAAAGCTAAAGTTATGCCAAGCAGCATCTCTGATGAAACATCTTAACCGTTAAGGTGTTTTGTGCACCGGCGACAAAGTTGTGTTTGAATCCTATTGTAAACATCTAGTATGCAAATTATGTAATATTTAAATGTGAGAAGTTAGGTTAAGCAGCGGCTTAACTATTAGATATCATCTTCTCTTATTCTCTGCAAGTAGAAAGAACATACACAAGCAACTAATGGGAATGACTAGAGCAATTAAACAATCATAACAGCAAGAAAACAAAGGTTGAGATCACCAACATGCATATACAGTTAGAATAAGAAAATTAAACTTCAGAATTGGAACCAACATCACTAGAAAAATTACTTCGGATACTCTTCTCTCTATGGCTGCTTCAAGGCACTGGATTACTCGCTGTCTCTCAGCTTCTGAGTTTACCGGGGACCCATCCACGTGCCTGATACAGTACTCCTTCGGGATGATAAAACGATATCAAAATAAGGATCACCCCATTTGTAACAGAGCTTATTTCCGCATGCTAAACCAAAACGAAAGCCGAACAATTAGCAAATATAAAGTACCTGATAAGCTTCTGGGCCCTCTGCATCCACATTTCCATGGAAAACCACATACTGCATATCTGTCAAAGTGCAAACTGTATCGAAGAGAAGCTTTGGCCTATCCTTACAGCGTACTGTAACCACAGAATAGTCCTTGTCAAACCAATTAACAACAGTAACCTTTGGCCGGTGATGCTCGTTCCTACTATCTTCATCAGATCTTTCATAATCCCTATCATCAAACATCAACTGATGGAGCCTTCGTTCTGTCTGTGTCACACCCACAGAAACCGTTGTCTTGGCTTCCCTACTTCTATTGTTCCCTTTGAGCACATTGCAAAGGAGTTCCTTAATTCTGGAAAGCTTTTCAGGGTCTGTAATAGCTGAACCTGTCTCCTCGTCAGTCACTTGCATGACCGCTGCAGCTCTGCTATTGTGCGTCCACACCTCAGCGCTCACCACATTGCACCTTAAATCGGTGAGCACTGCACTCACTTCAGATAGCAAGCCCGGACGATCTGTCCCGGTCAGCTCGATCGATGTGTGATCGGAGGAAGGTGTGAAACCTACAGATTTCCTCCGGGATGGTACAAAAGAAGAATCCTCCCCCAGGGACTATAAAGAAAGCTTGGACTTATCAAATGCACTTGGTAATAAAAACAAAACAAAGCATGAGAATGGCATGAATCCTCTACCTTGCGAATGAAATTCTTTATTTTATCCAGATCCTTTTCTTTCTCGATTTTATTTCCATCTCGATCCCTCACATTAAATACTGTGGAGATTCAAGAAGTTTATTTCCGATCAGTAGAGACTACCCAAGTTGAAGCAGTACAGAAAAGACAAGAGTCACAGACCACGAAGAGCTATGAAGCCCATGACATACCATCCATAAACCATCCTCCATCGGAGGATATATAAGCTTTAGTGATGATGAGATTTAGGTCCATAAGGACCTGAACAACTTCCAAAAGGATCCCATACTTATTTGCGCTATCAACCTATGACAATTACAAACAAGCAAAACCATGGTCATCGTCAAACACAAACCCTGATGCGAACTCCAAGAGATACTTAGCAGGGAAATAATCGAAACTAACCCTAATGACGGTCGCATTTGCGCAGGAATCGTTATCCACAACAACCCTAAGGAGAGGAGAGGAGAGGAGCAGATGAGGGAATCAGAAAACTTGAGGATCAAAAGAGGGGAAACCAAGACTAATTATGTGGCGAATCCGGAACGAAATCATATACCTCGGAGGGTTCATCCTTCGGATAAACTTCTCGTATTCATCGTCGCTGTCCCACGAGGAACTCAAATCTCCATCTGTAAAAATAGATCGACATTTCTTGGAGATCAGCAAATTCGTACAGCCAACATGTTGTTTCTTTCCCATCCAAGAAGAGACTTTGCAGCCAACGAAAAGAGCATGCGATTCAGGGGGAACAAAAACAAAGAATTCGATCGGGGAAACAGAGATCCCGCCAACAAACAGGCAAACCAGATAGGGATTCCCGCAGAAGAATCAAACCCTAACTAAAGCCGACCATGTCGAACTCAGAAGAATCAACCCGACCAAGAAAAGACAAAGGTGCAGTCAAGAACCAAAACGGAAACCAGAAATGGAGATGGAACGAGGATGTGAAAGAGAGAAAAGGCTTGGAGGAGACGAACCCATGATTTGTCCTTCCTCTCCTTCTTCCTTCCTCCACAGTGGCGGCGATGCTGGCGGCTGCTGCGCGTCGCGGGAAGAGGACGTTACCAAACGAGGGAACCAGTGCTCGCTCTCCCTCTCTGTCCCCTCCCTTCTCTAAAAGGCCGGAAGGCCGAAACGGCGCACCTTAGCGAACACCCACCCACACCCGACGCACACTACACTAGGCATGCATAAATACGTACACGTATACGATTGCCGTATTGTTCTTGTTTTACGAGGCACCGTTCTCATTATTTATTTATTTATTTATTTATTTATACTAAAAATGCCTCTGAAACAAGAACATATAAAGTAATTATTTTCAAAATAAATATTAAAAATCACAGAAAAATATAAAAACAATTTTCATTTCAGATAAAAACTCATAATTTGTTAGGTTGGATGAAACACACCTTTTTTTTCTTAATTTTAAGATCAAAGTTGTGCAATCTCATACTATGTATTATTATTATTATTATTATTATTATTATTTATTATTATTATTATTATTATTATTATTATTATTATTATTATTTATTATTATTATTATTATTATTATTATTATTATTATTATTATTATTATATGAAAACACTCCTTTTCATGATGGAAAAATGTTATAATTTTCTTGTCCAAAATACCTTTGAAAACATTTATTATCATTACATTGGAAATGATTTAAGGAGAGTGGGAGACTGGTCCAAGTTCAACGAGAGTCGGTGGGTGAAGAAGGTGGACACCTAATCAACATTATTATTGTATAATGAGAAATCAAAGAAAAATAACATAATATTAACTTTGTGAAGTTGATTAAAGAAGTGTTGTTACCTTTGTAGACCAAATCCATATTGTTTCCACATAATGAAATGGTATTATCTTCCACTAATTGACATAATCTTGTGTGATTAACAATTGAGGTTTTTGTTGTCTTATACAGCCTCAATTTTGCACCAATCTTTCTCAAGTGAAACATTACATTTTTGAGTCTATATAACCCACTTAAAATAGATTCATGTATCTTTTAAATGGGTTTCTTTGGTGGGTTTGATTCCAAAGGATCCAACTTAGCGTTTTAATTGGCATATTATGTCTGTTAATTATAGATGGTGATCCAACATGACTGTTGCATGGATTCATCATGTTGATAATGGGCCAAATGTTCATAATGGGCTGAGTCCTAAAGCCTGAATTATGATAAGGGTTTGATATTTTTTTTAATTATTAGACAAAAAGATAATTTATTGTGATGCTAGATCAAAAATTAGGTTAATTATGTATTATCTCCTATAATTAATTATATTTAATATTTTAATTTTTATTCTTTCAAAAGTTATATTAGGATTTCTATATTTATGAAAGTGAAATATTTAATGTTGTTTCTCCTCACGTGTGATTTTGTCTCTGATTTTGTCTTACTTTAGTTTACCACTAAGTATGTGAAGATAAATAAGATTAAATATTTTACTTTTATAAATATAATGATTCCAATATAATTTTTGAAAGTGTAGATATCGAAATATTAAAAGTAACTAACTTCAATAGGTAATATGTAATTAGTCTTCAAAAGTTTTCTACGAAAGAATTAGAGTTTTATAAGCTCTAGCAAGAACGACAAGGTTAAGAGAAAGAGAACGAGAGAGATTTAGAATCCAAGATATATCTTAGTTATAATACGAAAATGAGCATTTATAGTACTACGAGAATAATGACATAAAGTTAGTCCTCCATATTCTAATTGATATCATGTCAATTTTATTAGATAGAGTTATAATTTTTTTTAGTATTACTTGTCATCCGTAAGCTAGCCACTAAATAACAAAAACTTGAATTGGATGAATATACGTTCGAATTTATTGAGACATGTCGTAATCAAGATATATATTCTAGTTGATATAGAGGTATGAGTTAATGTAATATATGAATATAAGATGTTAACTTTAAAATATATATATATATATATATATAATCATGTTTTACCATTTGATGAGCGAAAAATATTCTCGTATCAAAAAGCATATGGAACTTATTATCTGAAATGAGACAAGACTTTGAGTCACATTCGATTGACCCATCAAAAAGCATATGGAATATATATCATCTCCATCAAACTCTCGATATCTTTTATCTTTGGAGACTTAAAGTTTTGGAGATTACCACATGTTTAGTAAGCATTATTAAAATACACCAAACTTTACTGTTGAAATTTGTGATATGCAAACTAATTGTCTCTTGGCACACGAGATGAATTTGATGCACAACTCCATAGCAATCCAAACTACCATTTATCTTCCTTGTCTAAACTTAATTGCCATTCTTCCCATCCCTCAAACAAAGTATTCATACATCACTCATCATGTTTCAGCAAGCAAACGCACAGTCGGCAAGTCTGCTCCTCCTCTTCCATCCCCCCCCCACTCTCACCTCAAACTGTCATCTCCTCACCTACCAGTGGATCCAAATCTCCCACAAAGTATCATTCCTTGACTTGTTCAAAGCCAGAGCAGCTCCAAATCCCATAGCCTGAATTGACGCGATCATGCCTGTGAATCTTCCCCAAGAAGTTGGCCAGCGTTTGATCTCTGGATCGACACCGCGTTCACCTACCGCAGGTGATGGAGATCCACCGGAAGCCGGATAACCATGGCATCATTAATGGATGTCTGATCCAGTCAAAGCATTCATCGGTGTCCCAGCTGATGTGAACCGAGGTGGAGGTTGCAATATGTTGGACACTGATGCCATGTGATGTTGTCGATTGCCGTGTTGGTTGGTGATCGAGTCTCTGTCCCAACGAGAGACGTTCTTTGTGTCAGGTGTTCTTCCAAGCTAAGAAGGCAACCTCTGATTTCATCCTTTCTTTCAAGTCACTTCAGCCTTAAATGTCATGTGCTTTATGGTCTGCTATGTGCAAACAAATGGATGCTGCGACCCATTTCTTTGCTACATCATCGCTTGATTCAATGGATCCGCATTTGGCTATCGGCTGATAACGTTTAATTTGTCGTCACAATTTCTTCATGCATTTGTTATATTACATCTCATTTAATCACAGATTAGTTAAGGAGTACGAGAACTAAGGACTCGTAAGTCCGTCAAATCTCTCTTACCTCAGAGGTAATTTTTTGAAGCTCACAGTCACATTAATGATTGATTAATCAAATGATCCCTTATCATAATGACGTTAGAAGAAGGATCCGAGGCTTACATCTCGGTCGAGCAAACCGACTAACCAAATAATCTCTTATCATTTTTTAAACCTAAATATCAGATAAATAAGTTACTATAATTATTTTAAGAGTGTGTGTCGGAAGAAAATATATAAAATATGAATAATATATTTTCGTGATTCTGCGTTTCCTATATATATTCATAAAAAAGTTTTAATTTTTAGTATATAAATTTTATCATGCTCGAATTTCTGGATCAAACTAAAAAATATTTGTTGAGCTGAAATGGAGAGATGTTGTTGGATGGCTCATAATATCTTAAACGTCGTCCTTATTCGCATCATATTTTAGTATAAGAGAAGCAACGTCGATGAACATGGCTGAGATGAAACATTGCAATCATCGGAAACAATCCATGTAATCATGTGAAACCGTTGGGGAGGAAGACATGTTCTTCTTGTCGTGGGACTCGCTGTCAATTCTTGATGAGAAATATATATTATTTTTGTGAGAAAACCCAGTGATCGAGCAGTCGCACCAACAAATTGGTAGCCATCAAACTGAGCCGGCGACAGCCGGCTTCAGTTCATTCCTATCCATGTTCATCACCTCTCTTTCTCTTCACGGTGAAATGGGCTGTTCCTCACGATACCTCTTACCATAAATCTCCCCCTGACCTCCGAGCTTTGCTGCAGTGCTCTCTTCGGTGGTGGTAAAGAAACAGAGGATTCTGAAGCGGAGACTTGTGAGGTGAGATGGGTAGCTTGGGAGATGCTTTGACCATGGAGTTCTTTCCTGCTCCTTCTGACCCTGTAATGATTGAGCTCAACCGGTTGGAGAATGGTCTCCTAGGTATGCTTGTACTCGAAACTTTTCCTCCATGATTTGCTTTTCTACTTGATTATTAATCGAATAGAAAAGGGAGAAGAAAGAAGAAAGTAGTGTCTGTAGATGATAGAGATATGATCCAGAATTCTTGGTCTCGACGTTTTAGATGCTGCTGTACTTTCGTGCATCATCACCATTGTATGAAGAATATATATCCTGAAATCAATTGGAGCTCTGCTTTCTAAATTAGAGTTCTCGAAATAACACCGGTAGCCTCTTCAAGAATTGCTTAGTAGCTAATCAGAGAGGTTGGGTTAATGGATGAGTTGATTCTCATCCGCAAGATGCACTTTTCGATGATGTAATGGTTATACTGTACAGAGAAAAGTGGTGTTGTGGATATCAACATCAGTTTCGAAGTTCCTAATCATTAGTTCGAAGCAGAGAGAGAACGTTCTTCGACTTGAGCTGGTTCACCCAAGTTTTTTGCCTGTGTCGTCTGCCAATTGGATCAAACGACAGAAATGACCTCTTGCTTGTTGCAACATGTTTTGATCCGCTTCAATGAACCTGTCTAAGTTGCAAGCTTAATACGCAGAAAAGGAGAGGGAGTTGGGACTCGCCAAATGCGAGATCAAGACTTTGAAAGCGACTGAGCTCTCGAAGGATAAAGCTGTGATGGAGGTAAAGATGGTGTCGAAGAATGTTTTGATCTATGGTCTTGTGCAACTACTATTTCACGTCGGCTTTACCTTAACCCTTGTGTGTCATGTTCTCCAGCTAATCAATGAAGTGAAGAAAATGGATGAGAAGCTCAGGACGACCGAGAAACAACTCGAGAACAAGGTTCCAATACTGTTGAACACATTTCTTCTAGCGTGATCAACCTTTGGGTGGGCGATTGAAATCATCATTTGATGCGTTGCAGAATCTTGAGATCAAAAAGCTAATCAACGAGAAGAAGGAGGCGTTGGCTGCACAATTTTCCGCAGAAGCGGCTCTGAGAAGAGTACACGCGACCCAGAAGGATGAGGAGCTCGTCCCGGTTGGGGTTCTTACGGCACCACTGGAGTCTGATATCAGACAGTACAAGAACGAGGTACTAAGCCGCAGCACCTCAGATACCACTGCGAGATTAATGAGCTCTCACGGCTTCTCCATCACCGTGCAGATTGTGATGCTTCAAGAGGATAACAAGGCTTTGGAACGACTGACGAAGTCCAAAGAGGCAGCACTGGTCGAAGCAGAAGCTCTTCTGCAGAGCGCTCTGGAACAGGCGATGAGCGTAGAGATGGTGCGCAACAAGAACCTCGAGTTGAAGAGGCAAATGGAGATCTGCCAGGAAGAGAATAGAACTCTGGAGAAGACACATCGTCAGAAGGTGGTCGAGGTTGAAAGGCTCACCAAAACCATTACCGAGCTCGAGGAATCCATTCTCGCTAGCGGCGTGACTGCTAATGCAATACGCGATTGCCAGCGCCAGATTTCCGAGTTGAACGTAAGCATCAAAATTGGGCTCTTTGTGTTCTTTCTCCTGATGCTAAACTTTGTTCATGATCAACTAATATCCAGGAGGAGAAGAGGATGGTCGAGAGGGAACTTGCGAGGGTTAAAGTTTCGGCAAGTAGAATGGCCACAGTGGCAGCTAACGAGTGGAAGGATGACAACGACAAAGTCATCCCTGTCAAGCAGTGGCTGGAAGAGAGAAGATTTTTGCAGGTATTCCATGCAAGTCGTCTTAAATGTTCAATAGCAGTCACAGAGTTTATTCCTCGAGTTATCTAAGCGTATGCTACATTTCCAGGGGGAGATACAACGATTACGGGATAAACTAGCTTTAGCAGAAAGAACCGCCAAGGCAGAGCGCCAATTGAAAGTAAGATTCTCTCTGTGCAATCTACTCTTCTTTATGTCTGTCCATCATCACTGAGGTTGACGTACAATTGCAGGACAAACTGAGCTTGAGGTTGAAGACGGTAGAAGAGTGTTTGAAGCCTTCTGGTCTTCCAGAGAAGCACGGTGAGCTTCCTGGGGGAAAGAAATATGGAGTAAAGAAGCGATCCGCATCGAGGCCAAGGGCTTCTCATGCAACCAAGAACGCATCGGTACTACAGCAGCCTCACTCGATCTCTGGAAATGGTGATAAGATCTTTGACGGAAATAATCCAGTTCAGAAGAATTTGTCAGCTCCAAGAAGCAGGTCGTTCAGCGACAGCGAGAAGGAGAATGCAGAGACGAACGTCAAGCCCAATGGACATGTGGATGATGATGTGGTTGCTGGTAAAACAGAGCTCACACATGAAGTCAATGCCAAGGAGTGTGGGCACATCAAGTCAGAGATGAAGAGGCTTGGAGTTGACTGTGAAGATATGGTGTCTGGCTTCCTGTATGACAGATTGCAGAAGGAAGTACTGAACTTGAGAGGATCTCAGAAGGATAAAGAGAGTCTGCTGAGTGCAAAAGATGATGAAATTAAGGTCAATACAGAAGCATTTCATATGAAATTATTCAGTTTTTGTTTCTTCTAATTACATAAACTTGCTTTGACTTCAGATGCTCCAAAAGAAGGTGGATGTTCTAACGAAGGCTGTGGAGATGGAGCTAAAGAAGACGAGAAGAAATGCTGTGGCTCGAGAAAGAAAGATGTTGGCTAAGCCAGAGGATAACAAGCACAGTACTGACATCTCAGAAAGGTAGGCACTTGCTCTCCTAATGGTGTGTACAAACCTTTTCTTATTGTGTTGTTCTCAAGGAAAAGTCTATGATCAATTCAAAAGAAAAGCATAATTTATGCATGAGAAGAATGTCCTATGATTTGACAGAATTTATGCATGCTATTTTCCTTCTTTTTTTTTAATCTGCAGGTATGTGAGGCAACTTGAAGTTTCAAAAGGTTCTACAGCTTAGAAAGTTGATCATAGCATCCAATAATGGGTCTATCTCATGTACATTTTCAGACTGGTCATCATAAGAAAGTTTAGTGGAAGATATGCAACTCTGTTTCTTTTTTCTTCTTTTTTTTTTTTCCCCTCTGAGTGGAATGTAAAACCAGATGTGCAGCAGAGTGTTGTTAACATTGTAATGGAAGTAAAGTACAAGAAGCAAAAGAAAAATGTGTTGAAAAATCTACACAGAGCAATGTCATGATGCTACAGGACTGCTAATACAGATTACATCTGATGATATTGAGCTGGACTCTTGATAAACATATAATAAGATCTGATAACTTTTACAATCACATTCCCAAATTGATTAAACCAAGTAGGTGCTATTTTACCACCTTTGCAAATCATCAAGGCCCTTCAAAAATTTGGCAACATAGTATTTTGGGTGCAATGAAGCATTAAACTGGTACTAGAATGCAGATATGCAGACATCCATAAGGCACTGTGACACATAAAACAGAACTAAGATGACAGGATCAAGCATAAATATCTGTAGAGATTACCGCTAGTATTTGTAACACAAGAATATTTGCATGTGTTAGAAATAAAAAAAGCATACCATTCGAGCAGAATAAATAATAATCCTTAAGGACAGTTCTCATTTTACCAAAATGTGCAGCCTAAGCAGCAACTACATCAGACGAGCTCCTTGACGCCAACCATGACTGAGCTGCAACTTTTGTGGTCAGAAACCATCCAACCTTATCTGGTGCTTCATGAAATGGTGCATTGATTTCCCTCAAGTGAGACTCCAAAACAGATGCTAACCCTTTCTCTGAATATTTATGCTTCCCATGCCCTGTGTGGATACCAAGTAATGGAGGCAACTCCTCTCCGTTCTGTAAGGAATTGGCTAGATCATTCATCCAGACATGTAATGCGGTCAAAGCTGCTCCAAGCGACAGGCTCCTCACATGTAAGGACCACTGTGTAGGAGATCTCGATTGAAGATCTCTATATATCTCAAGCCGGATTGCCAGGTCCAGAAGCACACAAGCTCTTTCCAATTGATCATGGTTTACACAGAGATCTATCAAACAGTTACAATAAGCTTTTTTCACTTCACTACTTATGTATTGAAAGAGTTCTTCAGCTTCTCGCCTGACTGTCTCATTGTCAGTTCCCTCAGCCACCAGCATCTTTACTAGAGAACCCAACTGATGGTTAGCTCTTTCGATACAACCAATGATCTTCCCCAATTCTTCTGCTGGTGTCTGTGTTGCCACATTCAAAAGACAGCCACAAAACCGATCATCGGGTCTTATCCCCAGCTCCAAAAGCTTGTCAAGCGATTTAACCACACTATCAGTCATTTGAGCCTTCCCGTAGCACTGAATAAGAGATGTAAGCACAAAGATATTAGGCTGAAATCCCGCTTCCAACATGTCATCCAACAAACCCTCCGCCTCAGACACCTTTCCACTACAACAGTATGCCGTGATCAAAGATGAGTAACTCCAGATATCAGGTCGGCATCCGTCTGGCAGCTCCTTCATTTTTCTAAATATTTCCACAGCTTCGTCAACAGAACCAATATCAGCACACATCGATAGAAGCATATTGTAAAGGATCACATTCAACTCCATTCCCCTTTCGTTCATCTGCTTGTACACTCCGAGTGCATCTTCGGCATATCGAGCCTTGCTATATGCTCGTAGAAGTGCAGAATATGTGGCTCTGGTAGGCACCAACCCCCGACTACTCATCTCCCGATAAATAGTCTTAACTTGCCATGGCCTTCCGGCCCTCCCCATGGAATCCAACAATGTGTTGTAAATTACCACATTAGGCTTCACACCAAGAGCCTTCATTTCCTCATACACATTGAGTGCCCCATCAAAATTACCAGACACGCTATAAACCCTAATCACCGTCGCAAAAGTCACAGGATCAAGCCTCCACTTTTCATTACGGGCACGATCGTACAACTCAAGAGCCATCTCCACATTGCCAGACCGGCCATAAGCATCAATCATGGCCGAGTACGTGATGTCATCCGGGTGGCATCCAAACTCAGGCATCTTCTCGAACCACTCCACTGCTTTTGCAGGCAAATTACAGAGCCTGGCACAGCTAATTGCGGTCGAAAACGTCACGTTATCCGGCTTGATTCCCTTCTCCATCATCTCCTCCCAAAGGGCCTCTAGGCCATTCCAGTCCTTACACTTCCTCAGCACCTTAAGGGTGACATTATAGAGAATTACCTCCTTTTCGAGTTTGATCCTGCTCTGGAACCACCGAAGCACGAGGACGGCGTTTTGGGAGTTCTCCATGGAGTTGAGGATGATGACAGCGTCCTGCTCGGGCGGGGCGTCACCCAGAGAGGCGAGGACGCCGGAGACGGCGGGCTCGGTGGGGTCGGAGGAGTCGAGGGAGGCAGCGAGACGGGCGAGGCGGGCGTAGCGGGAGTCGGAGGACCGCTGGCGGAGGCGCGATGCGCGGGGGCTGTTTGGGTTGACCCATATAGAGTTCTTGAAGGGCGGGTTGGGGTTCGGAGGAGGAAGACGGGAGCGGGCATCACCGTCATCGAGGGAGGACGAATCAGGAGACGGTAGAGGAGATGTCTGAGGGGTGGTGGGGGCTTGGACGGAGGCTTTGGGTGACACGTGGGGGTGAGGAGGAGAGAGGAAGGGGAGGGAGATGGGATGGCAAGGGAAGAGGCTCCTCCTCCTGCTGCAAGGGGAGGAGACCTGGAAGAAATGGGGGGAAGAAGGGGAAGAGTGGACATGGGAAGGAAGAGGAGCCGCAGGGGAGATGTGGAATGTCATCACTGCGCACTGTTCCTTTCCTCTCTGGGCTCGGCGAGCGAGGGCTTCCGCTGGGGTTTGCGTTGGTAGGTGAGTGGGTGGCCGAGAGATATCTGATGTCGCTTAATCTTATCGGTGCCTATTTTGTGTGCAGAGATTTCTTATGCCATACAAGGCCTTACCACTTATTAGCAACATATTATAGTAGACTCACATGAAATTATCAATACCGAAAGAAATAAAATAAAATTCTCCTGCCACATGGGCTGAGTTGGGCCAAAATCTGCTTAGATAATGGGCCGAACGGGCTGATTCTAGAAGACCCGTAATTGGGCCACTACCAGGACTGATTGCAAATGGATCGGATTCAATATATGTGTATGGATTAGAGCTTGGCAATTCGGACCCGAAGAAACCATATGGGCCCAAATTGTATGACGGAGAATGACGCGATAGAAGGCGAAGGCGGTGACAAAAAGAAATGCCCAATACAATTTACAAGTGGATGACGGCGTCAGCCAACACGGCGGAGTAGCACATCCTCCCACCAAACCCATCACTAACCATGACACCAACCGAGGCGTTGCGTAAACCCTACCAATCGAATTCGATCACCTCTTTCCGCGGTCCCCCCTCCATGTGACCACCCTTTTAATGGTGGAAGATATCGAACAATTCCGTGTAATTAATGCGTTATTACTCTTCCATTCATACAAATCCTCCATACTTAACAACCATATCGTGATGTAATAATAATAATAATAATAATAATAATAATCCCACAAACCTTACATTTAGAGTGCTCGTTATAACCTTGCAA
The DNA here is from genome assembly GCF_036884655.1 of Musa acuminata AAA Group. NCBI lineage: Eukaryota > Viridiplantae > Streptophyta > Magnoliopsida > Zingiberales > Musaceae > Musa > Musa acuminata. Next base: position 43,425,768 of record NC_088333.1, read on the forward strand.
ACAGAGAGAGAGAGATTAGGTGATTACATCACGCTGCAGGTGGATGGATCCTCTTCGCAGAAGAACTGGTAACTCTTGCAAGGTGGTGCGTAGTAGGGCCCGCCGTAGCCCATCGGTGGACCCACCTGCTGGGGGCCCGTCACCCTGCCGCAGGAGCAGCACCTGCAGCCGCCGTGGTAGCTCTCGTAGCTCGGCCTGTGGCAGCACACCTGCCCCGGCGGCCAGAAGCAGGGCACCACCACCGGCTCGATCTTGATCGTCTCCTGCTTCTTCTGCTCCTTCTTCTCGTCTTTCTTCTCCTCCTTCTTCTCCTCCTTTTTCTCCTCTTTCTTCTCCTCTTTCTTCTTCTCCTCTTTCTTCTCTTCCTTCTTTTCTTCCTTCTTCTCTTCCTTCTTCTCTTCCTTCTTCTTCTCCTCTTTTTTCTCCTCTTTCTTCTCCTCCTTTATATGGATGCTCTTGATCACCTTGCAGGCCTTGCATCGCAGCTTCTTGGACAGCTTCTCAGGATCGAAGGGGCCAGAGATCGTCACCGTCCCGTTCTTCTCATCATAGGCTATGGTCTTGATGTTCTCCTTTTCTTGAGCAACCAACACAAACACAGAGATGAAGGTCCACATTTACGTCAAATTTTCTCCCTTGTAAGTGACATCAAGGAATGATCATGATGTTTCTAACCTTGGATCTTGCATAGAGTCTTCCTGATCTTTTTGTAACAGATGTGGCAGTCAAGGTCAACCTTCAAGATCAATGTCGAGATCTGCAACAAGATTGTGTAAGTACACAAAAGACCAACCCTGCTGTGGAAATATGCCACCAAAGGAGAGCACCAAATGATGACCACAAATCACGAGACATACTGTAACATACAAGGAGGAGGTGAAGGAGAAGAAGAGCTACAGTGGACTGACAATAATTGCCTACCTTCCCTGCCATCGCGTAAGTGGATTGAGATCCCACCTCCGGAGCAGTATTCAAGGCAGAGGAGAGGGAGGAGGAGGTCGCTCCTATATAGCAGTATCCCGGGCGTCCACCGGCAGCCAATCACGTAGTGTTGGGTGTCCCATTACCTTCCATATGTCAAACCTGTGCGACGTTTTCAATTGCCCGTCGCATGTGCTATTCATTCACTCGAAGCAGACACGCAAATGAGTTGGGCAGCACAACACGGCCAGCCAACGCTGCTTTCAACCCAACCAAAACAGCCTGATGGGAATACGCCATGGCGCGGTCTTCATCACGTCACCATGATTCTCTCCTCCAAAGAAGACAAAAGGCTTGTCCTGAATCGGATGGATGAGTCAAGGATGGCATGCGATTAACTTTTAGCCCACAGGATTTGGTGGCTGCTTCATGGGCAATCTCATTAAAAGGGTTTCCAAACCTTGCTATGGATGATGCTTCGAAGGCAAGATGGTGTCTGGGTGTCTGCACCAAGGCATCGGGGACGTCTCTCTCCATTATAAATGCACAGATGATATTATAATACATCTCCAGTGGCAGAAGCATCTGCTTTCCTGTACCTCCTTGTATTCCTACGAGGATACTTCCTTTTACGTAGCAAAAATGCATGTATACATACGGTAGTAGGTAGCAAAAGGGGTGGTAGAACTTCTCAAGTCATGATATGACACAAGTCATCATCAGTGTTTGTCCAGAGCTCAAGTGTAACATCAGAGTAAATATGGCAGCAAATTGACGAACAATCATGGTTGGAAGCTGTATCCATCACATTTCCCTCCTTGACGTTTGCATGTAGAAATCTACTGGACCAGTTTTTGGAGGTATCCAAATATCTGGATATAAATAAAGATCGTATTAATGGGAAAGAAACCGGTTTATTTCCAAGGACATATATGTTATAGTATAGAGAGAATGTATACATCTTTTCATGTGTATATAATATTATATGCAAATACCCTATTGATTATATAGCATTCTATACTTCTGAAATATTAGTACATTTGCACATATCCCCTTTAAATTATTTTCTCATTAATATTTTTTTAAAAAAAAATTCATTACATTTAAATGACATAAAATGCGTTTTCATATGTACTCCAACATAGGATCTATGAATTGTGCAACAGGATACTTCCCACTAAAATATCTCAGTAGAAACTTTCCTAACTAATATCACTTCATCGTTATCTTAGAAAAAAAACTCATATTCTCTCTATCTGGTATCAATATATTTTAAATCTGGTAAGAATTTTGAATCTAACCATTGTGACGGGACCTGAGATACTTTCAAATAGATATTGCATGCTTTTGAGAAATATTATTAAAGATACATACTAACTCTCAATAGGAATACATATGGATATAAATAATTTAAGAGGGTCGATGATTCCATTGGAGAGCCTTATGATCTATCATTATTACATGATTGACCTATTATTATTATTATTATTATTATTATTATTATTATTATTATTATTATATTTTTATTTTATATTATTTAATGCATAAATAAATTATGATATTCATGGATATATGCACTAAGAATCGGATCATCATAAGATCACGATAATGAGATCGATTCACCTTTAAACACGGACCGTAAATAATTTTGGTCATAGGTTACTCGAAAGGGACATCAAGATAATTTGATATACTGGTGTGTGTATACCCATCCATACAATGGAGGTGGTTGGTCTCATAGCTGCTCGTGTGAGGATACTGAGGTTACAGTACATATAATCATTGGAGAATGAGTTTATCGATTGTCCCGCTCACGGAATGCTATATAGTTGACGATACCTCATTGTTATACAATAATTCCATCATTCCAGTGGTATACCTGATCCTTGGACTTAAGACACTAAGGATACCCTGTATGAGTACTCCACTTTTTGATACCATACTTATAGGTTTGAAAGTTTCAGATCTAGTATAACCGATCATTGGAAGTGACAACTAATCTTACAAGAGCTATTGAGTATCAATAGAGGATCATCCGCTCTCGGTATCATAAGAGGAATATCTCATGTATTCTTGCGCAAACAAATCTTTGGTTAAGGTCATTCAGATTGAGAGAAAAAAAATTCTTCGGTCGAATCCAATTAGAACGAGACTTAAGAAGAAATTGTATATCTCTGAATTCCTATAGATTTATGAGATACTCAAGGAGAAATCATATATCCGATTACTCAAAAATAAATTATGATAAAATTATTATGATAAAAATAAATACCTTGTAGATATTTTTAGCAAGCATTTGTCTTATCAATAATTACTTGTATTTCAATTTAAGATTAATATATGGAGCATCAAGGATATATTAGAAAGCATATTATAAAAATAAAATAAATTATGATAAAATTATTATGATCCTCTATCAATATTTTGATAATATGTCAAGATAGCCGATTTTTCTAAGACCAAAGTATCATTTCTCATATAATTAAGTCTCTCTCAAATAAAATCATGCCGATAGAGACGTGATTTATAAGATGTGGTATTAAGATGTGTACCTAGAAGAAGGATACTATCTATACAGCGATTCCGTATAAAGAGAAGTCAGATTAAAGTAAAACTCTTGTCCTCCCACAACCTTTGTTACCTGCTGCAACAGGAAACTACACTAGCAAGAAAACAGTGATCAAACACCGTCGTCATTTGTGCTTTGGAGACGATGTTTTGGTAGCTTCCTAGCATTGGGGGAAGGCTAAACATACACGCAACATTAAGTCATGTTCGAGCTGTCACAAGGAGACTGGCACCTTCCAACCAATGTGTCAATCAAATTATTGCGAGATTGCAACAGTCCAAATCTGCCTTGCAAGAGAATCTAAAATAATCAGAACGACGCGATGATGACGAAGAATATACACCAGAAAGCACACCAAGTTTATCCTGTCCATGTTATACTAATAATATAGAGACCATATGAATTAAAAGCACCAAGCGATTAGAGAACTCGGTGGTGCCTATCCTAATTTTGTAGGTCATATACAGCATCAACGGTGGCTTTAAGATACACCAGGACATTACTGGCATGTCGTAGTTTGTCTTAGTGCTTAGCAGTATCCATTAGAGATCGATCAGAGCCGCCCATGTGGGACGAAGAATCGAAGCTCGGACGCAGGCTTCAGTGGCCCCAAGTTTACTTCAAGTGCTTTGTCCTCTTTCGTAGGATTATTCCTTGGGCACAATTTAGCATCATGTTGCGATCTCTTACTTTGCAGTGAGGTAATCACCTCAAGATGGTTATGAGTTGCTTGCGGTCTGAGATGACACAGTATGGTATATGTCGCTGCAGTTGAAGCTCGTATCCATTCTCTCCTGCTCGCTCTCTGTAGTCTGTAGACAGGGGCATGATGATGATTGCAGCACCGGCTTCCAGAGGAATAACAAAGATTAAGACCCCACACCATATTCCCCACCGACAGACGAGCCCATGAAACGGTACACACAGTTCAACATTGGATTCACTTGGTACGCAATATCTTAAGAATCTAATAACACACTCACTCTCTCCATCCAATACAAGATCGGAAAAGAACAATACCGTGGCACAAATCAGATGCCGAAGCTGAACACCGAACGCTTACAGCATCACTCTCGAAGGAGTAGAATCAGCAAGCTGTTTTGCTAATAACTCTGGCAAGAAAAGTAGAGACAATTATCATCTTGTATTCCACTGATAAATTAATTACTTACGTATTCTGTAAGAAAGAATGTGATGTACTTTTACCATAAAATAGTATGCTGCTGTTACCGTCATCCTCAAAAAGTGTACCACTTCATCAGCCACTCGTTTCTATACTGCGACATCTTGAAAGCACTCCTGCACTAAAGCATCGACATTGACAGGCATTAACAAAGATGAAGAGAACCGAGTCATCTAACACCAGGAGATCAATTTCCAGATAATAATATAACTGGGGATCTCTAAGCACACACCAGTCGCTTAATGGACCTGTGCACCATTGCTTAACAAATATTAGATTGCCCATATCCAACATCAACAGGATAACTAAAAAGGAGTGTCATCTACAACAGCAGTGCGAAAAGATCTTATAGCATCCCTAGATATCTGTTAAAAAGAGACAGATGAATCCCCCAGATATCACTAATGCACCAGAACAGGTAACACATTGGTCACTGGTAATATAAGTATACATGAGCCAACAGAAAGAGAAGCACAAAAGTTAACAATGACGATCATATCGAACTGTTACACACATCACCTCAGAACCTCAAGGTCCTAAAGCTAATCGCGACAACGACAATATGAGAAAAGCAAGTTAATCATAACATACTGTTGTGGAAAAAAAAGCAAGAAACTCCTAGGTCAGTCAAAGGATAATGCCTTCAAAAAACAAAAAGTCAATAATACAACCACCATGCAATCATTACTCTCTTGAATCGAAAGTACTACTGCAAACTTAACCAAGCAAATACTAGAGCCACCAGACAGAACAAAGAACTTGCTTTGCACAGAAGCAGTGAGCATACAGATAAGGCAAGAAATACTGCTAACATGGCTATAAGCCAAATAGAAATTGCTGGTGAAACAAACTCGGTGCAGCAAATCATTACATGGCTAAGAACCAAACACAAAATGCTGGTGAAACAGACTCTGTTTATGCTCAATTTAACAAGTGCCAAAGGTTCGTAACAGTGATAAAGGCCCATATAAGTAAGATAGTCGTGGGTATCTAACAGATAGTAGTGCCACAAAGGCTAAATAATAGGTTGACACAGTACACCTTCTGTTCAGTTTATATATGTATTTCTACGGATATTTCTCGAACTGTGATTCATGGCAGTGAGGATCCAGCCAGTCTCGTGGGGAGCTCCTCAGCATGGTGGCACTGCTTACCTTACCACCCACAAGCTGTTGAAGTGTTTCTACTTTGTTCTCACGGCCAGTTCCAGAATATCTACGATCCGCTTCCTTTAGCTTATGCTTAAAGCTCGGTTTACGCCCAGATGCTTTGACCTCTTGCTGCTTGGCTTGGGAAGGTGGAGCACCGTGAGGTCCCAAGTAGATTTTCTCAGCTTCTATGGTGGTCTGTTATAGCATATATATTATTTGGTCAAAGTGAAGTAGGTAAATATATACTGTTGGAACAACTTAGTGCAGGAAAACCCAACACAGAAATGACTATCCACAAAACAAACATTCAAAGACTAACCGTCGCAGGAGGTTTAGAATCCGTTACTCCAGGCACATTTGTGTCAGAAGGATCAGAATCACCGATTGTCAAGCTTGGGATCACAAATCCATCAGTATCTGTGGCACAGATCTAACAATTAGTGCTACACAACAGAAAGGATACAGTACACCCACAATGGTAAAATATATATAGTTAGCTGACATCTTTTGTTCTGTAATGACCAAGTAGAAGAGGATACCGTACACCCACAGTGGTAACAAAGTGAAGGAAAACATATATCAAGAGAAACATATTATCCCACGTAAAAAAGAAAACAAAGGTTTCATTAATAATATCATCAATCAACAAACAAGGAATCACTTAAAGTGAGCAACACACCAATTTGTCAAAAATAATGGCACAATAGTTGTATAATTCCATGAGCATCTTCCTTCAGAGAAAAAATAACCAACTAAGCAAAATTGAAAAATGACAGTTTGTTTCTCCAAGATTCCCAGGATTTCAGTTACATGGGAAGTGTGTTAAGTTTCAGGGACATCAACAATCCTAAAGAAAAGTCTTCATGAAGGAGCCTTGAAATTAAAGCCAGGAAGGTCAAAGTTTGTTAAATAACAACATTAAAAAAAATGTTCAGAAGATAAGAAGTAATGGCTTTAATATTATTTCAGTTATCCTTCTCCAAAAGATCAGATTCCATTAAGTGAGGACGTGCTTGTTTATCTATAATTTTAGTTAATTATAATTGGAAACCAACAACGCAAGGCAGGATTTTTGGTTGCTTACATGTAGCAGATACAAATTAAATTTGCTTTTCTGTTGCAATTGTAAAGCCAAGTTGTTGTAGCGCTTGCCTCTAGTTCCACCTATAGCCAAACTGTTCTAGAACGTTAATATAGCTGCCAAAATATGAAAGATAACGAAGCTCTTAGCCTTCTTCAATTAATCTTTTGATGTCTACAACTATAGTTGGTACTCATTCCAGTAAAACACAGAGATATCAAATTTCTTGTCTATCCATAACCAAGTCCACATTTTTATCATTGGTTTGTCTTTTCACAATCTACTAAAGCAGCAGCTCCATAGGAAAGCAAATGGAAATAGTATTTTTAATTAATATTCTGTGCCGTGATTCTGTATAGAGACACAGGACATGTTATAACAATGTCTTCTGTGCTTCCTAATTTTAGCTTTTAGCACAAGCAGTCGAAGCTGATTGATAGACATTGAATAGTGTGCAAAACTTGAGAGACAAGTTTTAAAATTTAGCTTATAGTCAGTGGTGCTCAAGTTAATACAAAGTGGTTGCATGCCGCAAACTATTGTTCGCAGATTATGATTCCAAACACAATGGAATAGATAAAGACCAAGATGATTTGTGGTTCGGGTCGGGGTGGACAGCAGGAGGAGGCTTGCAGGAAAGTGCCTTGGATTGTAGATTTCAAGTGACGACATAGATAATAAAACAAATCAAGATGGTGGATTTTTGAAGCCTGCAGACACACATTTTAAGGCTCTTTTATTAGCCATTTGACTAAATGGGTGCAAAAAGAAATGGATGGAACAAGGAATAGAAAGATGAAAGGAATGAAGCCAAAGAAAGGAAAAAATAAAAGAAATACAAGTGTAAGCTTGACATTTCGCACTTACCTTCTGTAAAATTTTAAATTGAAGGCTGCCCCAGCATATTATCTCATATTTTCTAAAAGCGATTTAGTCAACAATAGTAGGCAACTACACTCTAAGTCTCTCTAGTCTCCCCAAACTCCAAGGTAACTGGGAAAAAAACTGAAAGATCACTAGCTCACCAGATTATGTCGCTTCCCTGTGTTATATACGGATTACATTCAAGAGTTCTAACTTCAGTGAGATGTCAATCTCAGAACTCTCTAGGAAATTGCAAATGTTGATGTTCATGAATCGACCACTTTAACTGCAGGGTGGCAAGTGCAACTCCAATGGCATTCGAAGGGTGTGCGCATATTATGGGAATCCAAGCAAGGAAATGGTGGTGGCAGATGAGTCTTCGAGCGACACTGATATGGTGTCACCTGAATTCACATGGTCATATTAAACACACGTTCTAAGCAGTAAGAGTCAACAAAAAGATTAAGCTCCAACATCCCCCAATAGGAGTTAAGAGGGAGCTTTCAAGTAGCAACAATCCAGGTGAAAACAAACTTCTTTAACATCTCATGATCATAAAATAAAATTAGGCACGTCCCAATTTTTCCTCAAAACGTAGCGCACCATGATCTCCACCTAGGGCAAGTGCCTGGGATTTGAAATTTCAATTGTTACCAATAACAGAAAGTAAAGCAGTTGATCCACCAGAAGAACAAACCATGATAAAACTGAATCAACTGTCAAGAACAATAGTTAAACAGAACCGATTTCTCAAGGCCCAAATTAAGAACCCTCGCACTTGATACAGATCAAAATAGCTAAAGACACAACTATGCAGATAAAATCTACAAGATGTCAGCAAGTAAACAACATATGCACCATTCACAGCCACCACCATAGAATCCTCTTAAGAGATCCAGATCGAGAACTCACCTATGCACAAAGAGATGAATCTACGACCAAAAGCAAAAGAAAAGAGAACAAAATCTTACCCCATTCAGCTTCTTCCACCTCAGGGGAGGGCTGATTCAAAGAGGGATCCATGGGACGCAAACGAACATCGATTTCGGCGGCCACAAGGGCGCAAAAGCCCGTACTTTCCTCGATCTCGCTGTAACAGGAACAGGCTAAACAGCGGCAAATAAATGAACAAATCCAAGAAAACGATCAAGAGAAACAAGTCAAAAGAATCAGAAAAGGAACCTCCGAGAGGAGAGGAAGGGGAGAGAGGACGCGAAGGTGGAAAGATCGGATGTTAAGTTCGTGCCGGAGTTCCGTCGACGGAAGTAGCCCTAACCTTTATGTTCGTGAAGGGTGGGAAGTATCGGGTTATTGGACTTTGGGTTTGGATGTGCAAGGAAACATCAAACAAAAGTCCGCCTCTTCAGATCCGAAACATTAAATATATGCTTCAAATTTACCCACTTATTATCATAAAAAAAAAATAAACATTTACTTTCGTTATGGAAGTGTTTATACTTTCATATATTTTTCGATTAATAAACTTAAAATTAAAGCGGAACAAAAATTATATTAGGAAAATTTTGGAAAGAAAATAAATCAGCACGAGGAGGAGAAAGAAAAGTTCTTTTTCTTGGTGATAAAGACTTGAATTGAACATGATCGTCCGTCTCCATCCTAACATCCCAAAAAATACTTTCCTAAGAACGTTGAATTAACAATTTATTTTTATATCAAACAATTTGATAAAAAAAATGTGATGGTTAAACTATGCATTCCACATGAATATTAGGATATAAGTGCACATATCTTAAAGTTAATTTCATCTAATTCACAGGATTCTCCTCAACATAATTTCTAACAAAAACCATGTGAATCAACAGCACCACATACTCCATTATGTGCATGAAAGACAAAGAGGTTTATACAACGTAATGTTCTGGCATTCCTTTGCAATTAAGAATATGAAGTATTTTTCAATATCCTAAACAATCATCAGTTTTATTACAAACAAAAGATCAGACGGTTTACAATAACACACATGCACACCTGCACGCGCGCACGCATGTGTAGAAGTAAAATAGCAAAATAAATGGCTCATTATCGTTCAAACATCACCATACGATTGCTTGTTCTTCGACACATTTTCTTTATCCGGTCTGGATGGCTATTGGACGCATTTTCAAGTATGCTTAATATATGGACTTAGACTAACCAAATAATGCGGGGTAAATATCCTGAAGTAGGTGCATACTGTTACCAATCAGCAGGAAGAAAGTGATTAAAGATAATTCTGGCAAAGAAGCGAAGAAGAGGGCCGGCACCAGCTCTTTGCAAAATACCTTCGGAGGAACTGCAGCTGCGTTCTCAAATTTGCAAATGAAGTTTCTCAAAACAAACTATGGCAACGATAGGCCCAGCAAAATCTCCAAGAGCACAACCTATAGAACCATCAGCTCAGAGAAGCAAACATTAGTATGAAGTTTTAACTTTGCCATGACTACCTTGTATGGAAAACACAACAAGGAGAATTTGCCCGTTATGGTTGTTCTGATCAATGAAAAATAAGGACTTTGGAAAGGATCATTCAAACTTGACAAAAACACATATATATTGCAATCCCGTACTGTCAAACCATTTGAGCTATGTGCAGTCCATTGATTAAAAAAGATGGTCCGGTATACAAGGAGTGCACAGATATAAGGTCCGGTAATGATTGATGTACACAAACTTACCTCTACAAAAAAAGAGATTATTTCCACAAGTCAAACATGGTTACCTAAATCACAAAAAGATAATCTTACTGTGAAACCCAAGCCCACCCATCATTTGTCATATCCATTGATGCAAACAAGTATTGCTTTACCTAAATATGAGAAAACACTACATGTACCCATGGTAGGTAGAGAAAACCCTAACGAAACAGCAAGCCATAATGTCCCAAACTATTTGGAGTCCATAGAGAAAACCCAAGTGGCAAGAAGATTAGTTACATCTCCAAGATATAAGCACTTGCCATCAAAACCTTTGGAGTCCATAAAGAAAACCAAAGAAGCAAGAAGATTATTTACATCTCCAAGATATAAGCACTTGCCACCATAACCATGGTTTTAAGGAGAATTGCTTCATTAGTTACGCTAGAAATTTTAACTTGTACAAACAGAGTTGTGCATGTAGTTTGACAGTATATTGTTTGTTTTAAGTAATGGGGGCTCAACCTTGACCAGGGCCACGTTGCCATAATGTATTTCCGCAAAACAAATGATGTCTTATTCCATATTTTGAGAGGCTTATCTAGTAAAGTTAGACCAGATAAACACGCAAAGTAATCAAGCAATATTTTTTTTATTGTAGTTGTCATTGCTTATCAATTTCATACTTTTTATATCTCATGTAAAAAGCATCTTACATATGCACATATGTATCCCGTCAGTTGCTAATCTTATCCCTAGTCTAGTTATCCAATCATATTCAGGAGAAATTTTGTGGTAATAGTCCATTTCGTAATCAGTAAATGAACAAAGGATATAAATATCCAGGTTGTTAACATGTCCATAATATCTCTTGCTGTGCATCATGGATCTATATGTTTAAGCCTGGAATCTCAGGTACTTACATCATAGCTCAAAGAAGGGTTTAAAGAAAAAATTTTAGATCCTATTCTTTGTTGTCATTTATTTGATTCCATAAGACATGATTCTTTTAATACCAGGCATATCATCCTTATGGATAATCATCTTAGCTTATCATGACAGCACATAAATATTTGTAATGAAGGTAAAAATTAATTTTAATAATGAACTAAAGTATTCAACCAACACTATCCATATGTGCATGAATATATTAACTTACCAATCCATTGGCCGGTTGAAGGATGAAAAAGAGCACCAATGCCTGCTCCGATGGATGCAAAAACTAATGATGCACTGCACTTTACAGTTGTCCCAAACAACTTTCTCCTGAACAGCCTGATCTTTTCATTGATGTTAATATCTTCATCATCATTGTTGTGCTTACGGAAAAAGCATCTATAGATCTCAATAATCACTTGGACAATCCATGATGCAGCTACGCCCAACATATGTCCTGTTATGAAAAAACAGAAGACCATAAGAATCAATAAAGAAACAGTAGATTAAAATGGAAGTAAGAGAAAAAAAACTTAACCTCTGAAAGTTGTTCTGCTGACACTATAAAAGAACAACAGAGTTGGCATCCCCCTATCAAACTTGCGTTTGGCTGATCTAGGAACATCTGAAAACCAAACTCAAATCTGTCAGCAGCTGAAGCAAAACCAATTGAAATAAAGAAGCAAACAGATGATTTCTCTAGAGAAAAATTTCATCTTAAACAACAAAAGAAATTGACATGGATGTCTAAACAAAGAGTTATTACATGCACTAACTAAAATTACATACCAGGATTGCTTGTCTATCTCATCGCATGTAACAAAAACAAACAGATAAACCAATCCCCACTTAAACCACCACAGAGTAGGATTCTTACTCAAAACTGACATTTTGGAAGGACATTGTCTGTCCATAGCTGCAATGAGTGTTTCTTCACATAAGATAAGAGTGTATCTGATTGCCCCACAGAGAGTAATGATAATTTGGATATGTTACTTCATTAGATAAGATAGTAAGTTTAATAACTTTATGCAAGTTAGGAAGTTTGAGAGAGAGCTTAATAATGCCTTTATCAAATCATTAACCAAATTTATTAGGTCAGGCAGTTAAAAGAGAACCCAACAGAACCGAACAAACCAAATAATTTTGATTTGAAAGAATCTGGACACTTGTACAAATTCAGACATGCTTCTAAATTCTAATATATATCAGATATAGTCCAGAGAGTTCAGTATACTAAACTGGATACCAAAAGGTGCACTTTCAAGTTAGTTCAATTGGCACCAATGACATGAATTTGTAAATGTTAAAATAGAAGTGTACATGATCGCCAGGGGGCAATTGTTGCTTGCTTTCATACACTTTATTATTCACAAATGAAAGACAACAAGTGATAGTGGGTCCAAGCAACAATACGAGAGAAAGGACTAGCTAAGCATGCCAAATGTTGAGGGATTTGCATAGAGTTCAACAAAAGGCTGGTTTCTGTTTTTATCTAAAGAAAGTTGGTACAGCATTTCAATGGAGACAAATGATATAATTGGTCATGCTGACCAATCATGTTGACAAATGATATCTAAAGAAAGTTGCATAGAAGTACATGTCTGGTTTTGGACTTCGAGAGCTCATTTATTTTGAAGAAATTAACACTAAAATCTTTACTTACAAGAGCTTATTGCTTGGCATACATCACGAGAATAATCTTGAAAAATCATTGCATGATAAACAGATTTCTTTGAGGTTTAAAATATAGATTGGGCTATATTATCATGAAAAGGTCATGGCACAAAGTTCAGATGAGATTAGTCTCTTCTACATAGTGCCTATATAGATAATACCCATACACATCCACAAGCATCACCAAGCCCGCATCCCACACCCAAATCATCAAAAGGCTAAAGCAAGGACTACTGTACCACCCCGAAATAGTGTGAAATGAGTGGTACATACCGGTTCAAGCATGAGCCAGTGCATGGACCACCCCCGTTTCAGGTGTCCCGGTTAAAATAATAGAAAAAAAAGTGGTGGGGCCTGTCCAACTCGGCATTAAAAAAGAAAAAAAATCAAATTAGGGCTCGCGAACACGAGCTCTCTTCTCGCGTACGACGATGCTGCCGCTGTTCCTTCTTCCCAAGTATGCTCCCACCACTTCTTTTCTTCCTTTTCTTCTTCTTTCTTCTCCTCTACTGCTTCTTCTTCTTCCTCCACCGCTTCCTTTTCTTTCTTCTTCCTTCCTCCTTTTTCCTCCTTTGTTCCTCCACCACCCCTTCCTCTTCTCTCTCGTTTCTTCCTTTGGGAAACACCAGTACATATCGGTGTACTGTGTGTCGGTATACCGGTACTGGCCAATACATACCAATCCGACAAATCGCCAAAATGGGTCCGGTACCCAAAACAGCAAACCTTGGGCTGAAGCATCTTTCCTTTTCTCCTATTTGGTATGTTGTGATCCAACTTGCAAGTAAAATCTCTCCTTTTTTTGTATCTTGTGCGTTGTGCATCAAACTTGCAAGTAACATAGACATGGCACAATGATCTCGGCATGCTGTGTAGTGATCTAAGTGTTACAATCTCAAGAATGTAAAAAACTAAAACAACATATCACCTTCCTGTCCTCTTTCTTCATTTCTTTCTAAAACCTAACAAAAAAAGAAAAAAGCTTCTCATAGAACTCTATGCTAGTGCATCTACGGGAGTCAACATTAACTTGATGGAATTAAAGCCATGCTGAACAATTCTTGAAGATCCTTGGGCTTCCATATTGCCATGCTGAACAATTCAAGAACACCCTTGGGCATTACCATGCCCATGCCAACAATTATCTCTAATGTCTTGTCCTTCCTACACTTGGGAACAAATCTTCTATGGATAGAATATTTGTGAGGAGTTGAGGACTACATGTATTAAGCTTAGGAACAGCCCCTGCAAGATACAGTACCTTATTGAGGGATAAGCATTATTGCTTAGACTTCGAGAAAGAAACTCTTCTATAGGGCTAGTAACATTGTCAATTGAGTTAACCAATTATTGGTTCTACATATCATTAGAAACTATGTTTCGTACTTCTTTCTCAGTGAACTAAGAGATTAGGAATGTTGATCACATTGTGATGAAAATATTAGTTCTTAACTTTAAGTAGAGCCTACAACCAAGAATTTTTAGGAATTTTGAGGTGGCTATGATCTTTGTTTTGTGAACAAATATTTATCATGAATAAACAATTTCAACAACTCAATGTATTGGTTATTAAACTTCAAACAGAACCCACAACCAAAAATTTTGTAGAAATTTTAAGGTGGCTAAGATCTATCATTCGTAAACAAACATTATTTATCATAAGCAAAGAAATTCTAGTAAGTCAGGATTGTTTAAAGAGACGGGGCATCTAAAACATCTTGACGAAAAATTCTAGATTCCCACAGATCTTGAAACTCCAGTCATCAGAAAGTAGATGAAAGAAAACTTATAAAGCATGAAATTACTCATGCATATTAATTTGAAGGTTTCTCATTAATTTGAACCAAGAGCCTAATGGTAGAGGCCTAATAGATTCTGATTATAACAACAAATAACAAGATCTAATACCTTTTAGAAGTTTCCATGCCATTCTTTGTGAAACATGGTGGACAGCAAATCTTTCAAGCACCCGCCTGGTTGTTACAACAGCAGTCTGAAATACAAGAGCACTCAAATCACATTCCAAATTTGACCCCTTTGAAATTAGTGATAATATCCAAGTATCTAAAGAGAATTCACAGGAACAAGCCACATAACACAAATGTAGGGTGAAACAACAATACTATTTGCTAAATTAACATAGCTTTGTACTGTTAGTTAATATTATATGTGTTTAAATTAATAAATAATTGGTGATTATGAAGGATGCCAATAGACAACTCCACATCAGTAAATCCATTTAAAATGAACCTTCTAGTACACCATACAGAATTGCATCTTAAACAACTACTAAAACAGCCAAAATGGAGCAGGGGACTTTTCACCAATGCAAGTTAGGAAGAGAGTATATCTATGCAGTTTTTACGTCATAAGCTGAGAGGTTTTCGATAACCAAGTACCCAAGTCAAGTTTGATGCATAAAAATCATGTTACTATTTCTTAGTTTTGTATTGTACTGCATCCCTACATCCTTGAATGTTACACAATCTCTAAATTAAAAATAGCTAAATAATCAAGTATCAGATTTTTTTGTGTTCAATTTGTATGATATTCAGATTATCATCTCTGCTTCCATTTTTTTGTAAAATATACTCCAGTATCACCAACACATAAGTATTTTAATGTGCATAATTTTAAAAGCAGTCTATACAGACACAGTTTCAGTTTGGTCAATAGACCACACCACATATGCCATATGCGATGGCAACATGCAGTTATCCCTATAATTGGACTGTGTATGACATATGCAGCAGCATAACACCACTTAAGGATGTGTAGGGCTTCATAATGGTGAATGATCCAAAATAGGATTAGATTATAAATTTCTAATAAAAAAACCTTTGATGCAATATTTAAGCATGTGCATATTGCATTATCTCATGGTTGTAGGATTTACACATTTATTCTCTAGAAGAGCATAAAAAGAAGTAGAAAGTTCTTTAGATAGCTTGCAGTTGTTCATTATAATTTTAAATGTCTGCATGTAACTTGTCTTACCATGCTTGAGTGTGTTCTCTCGTCATCTACCTCGAAGTGTAATTATATTGCTTTGAACATATTTCATGATTTATTTTTATATGTTATGATTGTAAATTTGTAATTTTTAACTCTTTTAAAATACAATCAATATTTGTTTCTACATATGCAGCCACATACCTTGTATTCACTATCTATTGACTTGGCTGCCTAAACACTGCTTCCACTATTCAGAAACTTGACAATAACAGTGGTTGCATATGTAACCACTAAGCACTTTCTCTTGCATCTACAGAAATTTAAGATGGGAACTAAGAGGGTGGGCCTTAGTACACTGGTGAGGATTGCTCCTTTGTAATATAGGAGAACAAAGTTCACAGAGATAAAGGCTGCATATATTGATCCTCACTAGATCATGTATTGGCGGAAGCCTCATTCACTGGATTCATCTTTTTTTCTCTTTTAAGATGTTTGGCACACTATAATCCACAATCATGTTAGAAATCTTAATGGCACCAACTCAAGCCCCCAAGCCTATCAACATAAAAAACGTATACTTGGGATTCCATTTAGGTCCTTGAGCCCAACTATTCTAAGACCAAGGGCCCAAAACAAGGTTGGTCAAAGCTCAAATTCTGAGGTTAGATCGGTGGGTTTGATTTCAATCAGTACCACCTAGAAGTTCAACTGTCTATGTCCCCATTTTTTAGGCATGATCAACTCTGACTGAAATCCATGTTTGGGCCTAAAGATATCGATGACATGAGAACCCATATCTTATGTCATGCAGTTGATCTTCCAGAACCAAAATTCAGAAAAATGCCAGTCCTCGCAAGATAAGGATTTTCCCATGTTCATACTTCCAAGAACAATATCATATTACCAATGACACAATGGTTGAAGGATTCAGCAGGAACAGTCTCAAAGTAAAGGTAAAATGAATCAGTTGTCTAGTTGTTCTGAAGGTGCAGCAACAAACCATAGTTTCCAAGTATTTGGATCAGCAGTTGTTAAAAGGTGTTATCATTGATTTTTTACACATGATCAACCAAAGAAGCCTACTAAAAATCGCATTAATAGTTCAAAATACAGAATAAACAAATTGAAAAAACATAATCAAAATCCAGCCAAAGAAAAGTAAGGAGAAAATGTCTGGCTTAAAATTCTTGCCTCACGGATAATTTGTTTCACTGAGTTCTGGAAAGGAGTAACCAAGTCTAGAGGCCTTTCCTCTGGAGGCTGATGAAGGAGATCATCATTCTCTTCCACAGGGGGATGAGGTTCCAAAAGAGGCAAGTAGAACAATAAAAAGGATCTCAATGATGTCATTGCAAAAGACTTAAAACCAAAGGCTGAAAACATAGGTTTTAGCTCCAGAGGATACTCCTTTGTTCTGTACTTGAAAGAGTTGGGTAGAATATTTTCAGAAGCACTTTGAACATTAGGAATGTCCTCCTCATTCCATGTTGCACTTGAACCGGCATCACAATAAGCAGTTGGAAATCCACAATCACTGAAATGTTAACATGTAGAAACCATTGAAAGAAAGAATCATAATATGTCAAAATAACATGGGATGGAATGTTTAAGAAACACAATAAAAAAGATCTCCAATACTGATTAATGCTATCAATTTCAGTATCCAGCATCCATGCTAAATAGCCATAAACAGAAAACGTGGTACTATAAACATGTGAATGCCTATGTTCATAACAGTTTTCAAGGGCAACATGGAGGAATACCATGTGGATAAACCACATCGGATTTGCTAAAACGAAAATGCAGCAAGTATTCATTATGTCCTACCTTGGAGGAAACTTGCCAGTCAACTTCATGCATTCTCGTCAATTGTTAAAAATCAAACTACTCTACTTCATGCATGCTTGTCAGTTGTTATAAAGAGATCAGACTATCACACTTCATGCATGCTTGTCAGTTGTTCAAAAGAGATAAAATTATTTAACTTCATATCATTTATATGAAGGAGCCCTTGTACATTACATCAGCAAAATAACAACTTCCCTTGAATGTCGCTGATCAGCAAACTGAGGAAAACATAAAGTGTAGACCAAGTAAACAGGACAAGGCATGATCTGTAGGTCTAGCAGACTTCAAACAACAGCAACAACATGCCATAATATATCAACAATTTCAGTCAGCTGCATGGAACTTATTCACCCACTGAGTGCTGTTTCAGAAGATAACACTAGTAAAACTAAGAGCAACGAATTTCTTTTTACCATTTCCAATGAGCTTTGCTTATATCTCCATTCATCACTCACTAATCTAGTTAACTCACTTACACTTACAAGCCATCTTTATGTCTACTTCAGATAAATCAGTACCATCTAAAGAATTTTCCTTCATTTTATCCTCCACTGAATTAATTTATAGTTTCCCAAAAATCCAACATTCCCATCTCAGTAACCATTAGGGTTTTGTGGAGTGTCAATGTAGTATGCAGTTATACCTCCACAAGCAGAGACTAATTCCAGGCCTCTATACTTGCTCACCTATGATGCAAAGGAGCGAACTTACCATGGTCCTAAAACTCACTCTCTCGCATTATACATGGTGGAAAAGATGAAATTTATTCCACACAAACTAAACATTAGTGAAGTACTCAAATATAATTTTCCTAGAACTTCTCCGCCAGATAATGCTTCTGCTAGATTCACGCCAAACTAACAGAAAGAAGAACTTTTAAACTGTTTGATGACTATCTCTTAACTGTGCTGCACAGTTTCTCTGTCAGAAAAAGAGAGCACACTTTTCAGCATTGCTAAGACAAGAAAAATCACACGACAGAGACAACGCATAATTATTTTCTTAATTCAGGGTTGACCTACATAGAGCAGTGGTGTATTTAACACAGCGAGCATTAACTCTAACAGAATGTTCTTGCACAACGAAGACTCCATTATCCAGAAAAGGAAGGGAAAAAAAATCTGAAAAGCCAATGGCAGCAACAATTTCTAAGAACAACTTCAAATCAAGTCAAACCTCAAAGGTATAAGCTTTCGTCAAGGTTGCGACATGATCAACCTTCACCTGACGAACACGAAACGCTTATCATAACACCAAAAAAGAATTCCATTTCTTGAAACAGACATGTCTTTACCCCATAGCCAACCAAGAATGCATCCAATCTGAATCATGAATACTCTATCGTAACAAATACGTACCACCAAAACATAAAATATTTCGTCAACTTCGATTGAAACGCACCCAAAGATCGCCCGAGAGGCAAATGGCTTCCCCGCGGCGACCGAAGCCGCCGCCGCCGACGCGGCGACAGTGGCCGAGAACAGGCTGTAGGAATGGAGGGATTGGGTCGCCAAACTAGGATTTTTCTTCAAGAAATCGAGCAAGAGAATGATCCCCGCCATTTTCCTATAATCTACGGCGAGATCCCTCCCTCTCGACTCCTCCAACACTGCTCCGACGACGATAACTAAGAAGGGCTTTGCGATTAGGTTAAGCAGTCTCTCCAAACTATTTACGTGGATCCAATTTGAGAACGGCTTGTTCACGTTCAAAACGATGGTCCGGCCCACGGGGGTGTCGGTGGGCTCCACATCGGTGGACAGCTATGATGAGGCGGTTGGACACTGCATTCGAACGTCAATGCTCGGAGAGGATCCAACTGCCTCGCATCCTTACGTTGTTCCTGCGGCTAAGCATACTCGGAACTCCCGAGCAACGACGAAGCTTTTACGGGCACCTACATTTATGACTCACAACGATACCAACCAGCGATATCGTGACACGTTAGTCATTCTGCTTGTTTCGGGTCTCGACTGAGGCGTTCCCACCTACGTCGTAATAGCAGCACTCGAATCGGGGCCCACGGACACTTGCGAGAACATAACAGTGTTCCCTGTCTCGCGCGAGACGGGTAGGTTTCCACCCCCACCTTTGTTCTTGTTTCGCTTTCGATAAAGGCGAAAACTTTGCGTCTTTTTCCTCAGATTTTGGGGTTTCCCCGATGGCAATCACTTATACGCACTTAGATTTCTCCTCTTGCAGTAGATATTCGCTCAAAGTTCCGAACTTGAGCTTTCGGAGAATCCCCCGCTTGAAGTTCCGCAGATTCCTGCCGATTTCCTAGCTCTTACGAAGGCCTCGAGTTGGATGATAGCCAAGCTCGGGAATCGTCTTTCTCGAGACTTTGTATGAGATCTGTTGAGCGCCTTGATCATATGAGTTCCTGCAGTTCATACAATTGATCGAATATAATTTTACTGCAAATATTAGATGGTGCTGGAAACACGTTGAAATCTGTAGTCCTTGGGTTGGTTGTGTTCTTGCAACTTCTTACTGCATCAGAGTGATTGAAGTAATGCTGTTTATCTTGTTGAAGATGCAATTGAATTGGTTTTCATTATTAATCTCGAGCAGTTTATATATAGAACAATTCAATATCGTGGTCTTCCTTGGAATGTAGTCATTGCAGAGACATCTCAAGGTGAAGTGGTTTCGAGTCCTTTTCTGAACAAGGTCATGGTATTCTCTTCGTCAGCTCATCTTCCAGACTGCAAATGATGTGATCGGTATGGCTAACAAACATATGACGCAAAGCTATCGATCACAGTGTGTTACATGAGGTGGCGACGGCACCTTTTCATCATCCTGCAACCAACAGCAGGATGATGGATGTCGGATCAGTCAGCGTCAGTATCAGGTAGCAGCAGTAAGTAGGAGTCCCTCTGGGTGTACGAGAAGAAGAAGAAGTATGTTCTCATCATTCCAGCATGACAGACTACAGTCTCAGCCATAGTTCGCCATCAATGTATCCCCTGTCCATGAAAGGCTTTGCTTCCAAGTAGGTGAGTGATCTTGCCCATGACACCCTCCCTTGCAAGTTAGCACCATCTCCCTTGCAGTTGAATTGTCCGAAGTAGACCGTGCTGCATGATTCATGAACTGGTGAATGAGGACAAAATCATGATGACAAAGCTTAATGATATCATCATGGTTCCCTCTATGTGTCAGATCTTTTTGTTTGGTTTGGGTGTTTCAGATGTTCGTTACCTTTTTCTGGATGGATCTCCCCAGTCATTCCACCCTTCAGGAAGGATGATGCCTTCCAATTGGCAGTAGGAATAGACAACTCTCGCATACCTCCCCCACGCTCTGCCCAAGTACAGCAACCCAGTCCCATTAAGCCTGCACTCGAGGAAGGAGAAACCAGAGTTGTCCATTGGTGAATTCCTCTGAGATGCCGCAACAGCTCCATAGCTTTCTGCAACTGCGTGGAGTGTGCAGGCCTGCTTCACATCAATGAATTGATAAAGACAAGGTCCTATAATGGTTTCATAGAGTATCAGGTAGCTACATGCTGAGATGTATCATCAGCTAAACTGAGATGTCGAAATGTACTGTCTTAAGATGTCGATACTTGCTCGGGTGAGTGCTTGGTGAGTTGCTTTTACCTGATACAAGGATCTGGCACTTCCAAATATGAAATCAATGGATCCTTGGATGTAGCACTCATAGAAATAATGCCTGCCATAGTGGTCGAAGAGAGTGTCTTGAGATCCCAATATCCTGCATCTATATATCATGGCTTTGTCGCCTGTGAGTCTCAGCGCCACCGCTTGCATTCCCTCCTCTCCTGGCTGTGCTGCCGGAGCGGTGTTCTGCCAATCCATCCAGTTCATAAAACTGTGATATCTAATGGTCTTTACAAGATCTAAATTACCTCAAATGTGATTCCATTTGCACAGAAGTAGTCGGATTCGACGGCGACTGTTGCAGAATCAAATGTTCCGACATTCTGACCATTGGAGTATCGGTCAGAAGCTCTTAGATGGAATGAGATCACGGTTTCAGAGCTCTGATTCCCGATGAATGATATGAAAGGCTTCGTTTTGGGAACGATCACCTTCTCCCTGCGGAAGAAATGAACGATCAACGATACGATCCTCTGCTACAAGATCAACTATGAGGTATGCTTGCCACGCTCACCTGTATACGCCTGGATTTATGAGTATCTTCACTCTCTCCTTGTTACCATCAGGAATCATATCCACTGCTCCCTGCACCGTCCTGGAATCCCCCGTCCCGTCCTTGGACACCAGAATTACACGGCTGGCGTCCCCATCAACAGCATCCATGGTTCTCGTGTACTTGTCGACGCTCAAATCATCCCAAGAAATAAAATCCTGGTGCTGAATCGTCGACCTCTGAGAGACCGTAACATGGCCGAGTAACGCCATGCAACAAGCTGCCATGGAAAGGCGGAAGGTTAACAGCTCCATGGCCTTCCTCTCTGTCACTGGGTCTTATAAAGACTGTGGGAGTTCGAGAGAGTCAGGGCAGGGGAGGAGAGGGGGAAGAGATGACGGAATTAAATGTGGGGAGCGTGGCTTCTGCTCGCCTCTCTCTGTGTGTTGGATTCTGTAGGGAAGGAAGAGAGAGAGAGTGAGAGAGAGAGAAAGGAAGCATTAAAGATGGCTCACGACAAGAGAGCGAGAAGGGATGGGATGAAAGGGTAGGGAGGGAGTAGTTAGTAGCAAGGAACTGAAACCCAGGCGGATACTTAAAACACGTCGAGAGCCCCACTACGTGCGTTGTCTTCTCTAAGCTTAGCTATCGTTGTTGCTATCAGACCTTCCTGAGCTTGACTTGCTCAGATCCTCGACTGCACCTAACCTGCTTGACGAAATGTAAGAGACCTCGAGACTCGGCATTGGCAGGTGGAATCGGATCCAAGTCTTACCTGCGCATGACATGCTGGTGTGATTCGACCTAATTGCTCGATCGATGTTGCGACTTTAGCCAACTTAATCGAACTATTTTAGGCACATTGGCTGCTGTTCATGGAGATTTCGTCCGGTGGTGGGTCAGGGAATCGATAGTGGAGGTTGATCAGGTTTCCTACCTTCCATGTTGGAAGAAACAAAGGGAAATCTTGCTTTTAATGTAATGCTCGGGTGGACTGTCGTATGACTTAAGATGGTTTGACTTTTATTCTTCCTCCTTCCTTGTTTGTGTGTCCAAGAAAGAAAGAGAGGTCAGTTTTCAACGATGGGAAAGAACTTTCCTCTTCTTCTTGGTGGGTAATTTACTTTGGCTCATCTTTAAGGATCATATGTGGGTTTTTGGTGTTTGGGTGAGAGCAGTTGAGGATGGTTTAGGTATCTGTTTCAATCCAAGCCTATATTTGATGGAAATCTATGAGCAAATATGTGGTCTTTTGACTGCTCACTCTGTGTTGTTTCAGGTTGTGACGACAGCTGATGTAAGCGAATGTATGTTGGGTGAGTGCTCGGAAGAATTCAAAATCAGTATTTTCTTATATAAAATCAGTATTCAAAATCAGAATTCAAAATGAGCGGACTAATTAGCCTATTAATTTTATTTGGTATAAATCATTGATTAAAATATTTAAACTGAAGTTGATAATAGTATACTCATCAGATCCTTATAAGTTAATCTTAATCTTATCCACTTTCGATGTAGGACTAATCCGGATGCTACAAGAATATTTAAAAAAAATAAAAATAAAAATTTAAAAAATTAATAGAATATTTACATCATTTGACACTTCTCTTTTATATTCACGAAGCAAATCTAATTCTTCTTCACGACTCTTCTCTTTGAAATTCCTAATAACATCTATTTATAGGAATCATTTCATAATTTTTATACTTCAATATCTAATCAAAATTTGAATATAATTAGCCATGCTAACATATTTAATGCTGAATTTAGGCAAATATATGAAGGCCTTTTGGGTAGTTTTTTTGGCATAAAAAGATTTCTATCCATGAGGGAAAAATTGTTTGATTCCTTTTGTTGTTGCTACTGATTCCCACCAAAATCTTTCACGGGACAAATTGCGATGAACGCATGTAGTTGTTCTTCCCAAATAAAAATAGAAACACTACAGTCGTATACGAACCAATGTCAGAAAAATGGAGTTAAATCTAACATAATGCTGGAATTGTATGATACAAAGGTTTTTAACATTAAGCAGAGGATTGCTTTCAGCATTCCCCTAAAGCAAAGTTTACAAGCAAAATATTGCTTTCATGGGAAGGTCACGGCGATTTCACTGGTGACTTCGATTGAACCCCGCCGTCTCTTTCCCTTTGATTCATCTCCGGTGAAGCATTCTGGAAGAGCATGTAAGATGGCAGCATATCATCATCACAAGGTAGATAATTTTATTCATTAAATCACACAATATATAAGACGCATTAACTTTATTCCAAAATAAAATCTATCAATTGTATAATAAATAATACACGTTATTATTTGTTCAACGTGGTTTCAGCGGGAGGAATTCCATTCAACGCAATCCACATTCCTACGCGTCAATACCCGCAAAAGAAAAATAATATTGATCGTTTAAATAGATGGCAAAGTTCAACATGACTACGCATCAAAGTAATCAACATCTCGTTGTCAATATCGTTGACCATAAACAAAATAATATTTATGATCTGTATTGCGTATCTCAATATCGTTGACCATAAAAGAAAAGGAGAGCAAAAGTGAATGAGTTGGTCCATCTTCACGATGGATTTGAAATCTTCAAAGGGGTAGCTTCCATGGACATGCATGCGTGTTGATCGACACCAAACACATCATTTCTTTTAGTCAAATCATATATATATATATATATATATATATATATATATATATATATATATATATATAACGTTTATTTCGCTCGACTCGATCCTTATAAATCGAGTGATACACACGTGAGAGTTCCATATCGAGTCAACGTACAATAAGATCGATGGGTAAAAATTAGATCGTAAAATAGAAAGAGAAAACAAAAAGTACCTTAATAACTATGACCTGATTGTCTTTTTATAGTTGGTCCCCCAAACTTACAACTGGTCGAGAAGAATATTTTGTAAAGTAGAGGAAATATTCTTGAAACATTTTATATTCAATAAATGCTATGTTAATGATATGATATATTCTGGTATCGCCCCTATGACCACAGTCAACAAACACATCAATATGGACATGGAGCCTCGAGGTTGAGATGGTGTATCATGTCGACGTGACACCTCGGACTCAGGTGCACGATCGTTCCTTTCCTAATCATCCGAAACCGTATAAGACAACGCTACATAGTACAAAGTCGCTTTGAAAAGCTTGGAACGATATCGTAGATCCGTGCAAATCGATTGACACTCGTATGGAGATACAAGTCGATCGCTCGACGAGTCGACTACCGTTATCAGATCGCATACGATCGACCCTCGCTCATGGATATAAAAGCCAACTGCTTCATCTGCACCGAGGGAGGAGAGAATTCCCTAAATTACACTCAATACTTACTTGACCTTCGAAAGTATTGAGTCGAGAAAATCCCCTCCTGACATCGATCTGTTTACATGAACCCGACAACGACAAAGTGAACCACTCACTAATAAGGAGGACAACATTTGACTCTCGCTAACAAGGAGGACCACATTTTGAGTCTTAATAAATCATTGATATCTATGTTTCTAAAACGGATAAAAGTTTAACTATAGTCTAAATATGATACTGGATTTGACTACTAAATATGATTGATTTTTAAGAATATATAAAGTTTGGAAGATATACTTTGCCCCTCCGACCATATTATGTTAAATGGTGTGATCACAACTTAATATACTATTGCAAGTATAAGTGGCCTAATATATATTTTTTATCAATGTAAATTCGATCAATTGATTTTGATCAATATCTATTGAATATGTATGTCATGTCAATTTTTGAAAGATAATATGATGAACAAATGAAATATTTTTCATCAAACTAATTATTTTGTTGTAACAAGTGAATATTAATTCGACTCTCAGAGGGATGAATGCACCTAAGATGGAATAAGTTAATAGTGTCTTTTGCTCTTCGACTAATGCCAATTATAAGAAAGATACAAGATATAAATGAAATTATCTTTTGATTAGAAATCACCAATACTAACACGCTTCGAACTTCATCAAATTTTGCTCTCTCTCTCTCTCTCTTCTCTCTCTCTCTCTTGTATTCTTCTTTTAGAAGAATCTTGTGGGTGATGTTAGGGTGGGGTATATGTGGTGAGCCATCATGTTCTTACAAGAACCACAAGTTTAGGTGGTGGAGATCGGCGGTTCGATGTCGCAAGTGCTTAAATGGCTTGGATACAAACTTACGAGGAAGAAGCGTCGTTGGACTACTTGACTGAATGGTTAATATTGCATCTTAATAGATCGACTCATCTTTCAAAATTGTCGAGTAACCTCACCTCAATGTCACCTCATCATCTTAAACCGTTGTCGGATTTATGATTCGACGAAACGATGACGTAACTTAATAGTACGAACGTTCATAATTGATTAAGTGCATGCTTAATATGTGGATTATATCGTAAATAAGGTGTGACAAAGAGGATTATTTAAATGTTTTAATTTAATTATGAGATGAGTTCGGACACCGCGGTGGTTCGATGCAGATGCGGTAAATTTTTGGGTTCCTTACCTCAGTTGTGTCGGCCATCCTAAAGCGACACGACACGACACGGCTCCACCGACCGTGTTGGCAACACGACATACGCTTCGCCCCAGTCCCCAGATCACTGACCCAATCGCGTACCCGACGGCATGGCCTCGACATTATCGAACTATGAGCAACGGCTTAGCATTTGATTTGTGGTTCAGATCGTGACGCGGCCTCTGTGGGATGTGGGCCCCATCCGCTTGGGTGGATTCTAGAGGAGCCACGTAAGAGGGGTACGTCACGGGTGGAACGTCGAAAAGTATTGGTCGTTGTTGCCGCACCGGTGCAACCGTGTTTACCTCTCTCGCTACTCCTCGGTAACGTGCGCGGAGAACAACTCTGACCGCGCCTTTCTTTATCTACTCGATCCGACGTCACACGGTGACTTACCTGCCTTATGATTCGAGGAGAAGAAGCAAAATACGTGGAAAGAGCGAAGGATCGTAATGCCTCTCGATTGGATGAGGGTAGGAAAAGCGAGTGCGCCGCAAACCAAAAGTCTGACACTTTCGTTGATCGACGTTTCCCTATTCTCGTCGTTCTCTGCTGGGAGAGGAGTGGATCACTTCATCTTTCCATAAATAAACGGGCTTCCCTCTGTAAACGGGGAGTATAATTAAAGAAAAGCGCAACCAACCGCCCCATCGGCTCACCTTTTGTGGCTCCTCTTCCTTGACGTCCAAGAAAACGATGGAAGCCCTTCCGGCCATGGTGTTCGATGAATCCGAGTGGATACTAGCCGACGCCGTCCTCGACGACGACACCCTTATCGCCTCCTCCAAGGGCATCGACGCCGACTGGGTCGTCACAGACGGCAACGAGGGCGCCGTCTCCGGCGTCTTCTTTCACCCCTCCGCTCCCGCCCGCTGCCGATTACGCCTCTGCTACGCCCCATTCGGCGGCCTCCCACCCGCCCTTCCCGACCCCTCCCTCTCCTTCCTCCCCCCTGCCGCCGCCGCCCGTTCCTCCTCTTTCGGTCTCCTCCTCCTCCGTGGCCCCTGGTCTACCTACTACGTCTGCAACCCGGCCACCGCCGAGTGTCGCACCATCCCGCGCCCCCCGAAGCCCCACCCGTACGACCCCGCCGTCGCGCTCGTCGCCAGCCCGGTCGACCCCGCCCGTTTCCACCTCGTCTGCGCCCTCGACGCCTCCGGCGGCGGCTACCGCTTCGAGATCTTCTCTTCCGTCTCAGGCGCCTGGCGGCAGGCGTCCGCCGTGGCCGCTTCCGCAGATCCCATCGTCCCCGGCTCCGGTGTCTCAGCTGCCGGAGCGGCGTACTGGCGGACGTCCACCCCCGCGGTTCTCGCCTACGACCCGGAGGCCGACGAGGCAAGGGTGATCCTTCCGCCACCGAGGTGCGGCGACGCCAGCGAGCTGTGGCAGCTGGGAAAGGCCGGCGACGACGGGAGGTTGTGCTGCGCGTGCGTGACGGGGTCTGCGGTCGTGGTCTACTGCCTGGGGCCGGCCGACGAATGGACCGTGCTCGGCTCGCTTCCCCTGGCAGTAGTCGGCGGAAGCGAGGCGGTGGAGTGGGACAGCGGTGACCCGATCGCGTGCAAGGAGCCCCCGCGGCCGCTGCGGTTCGAGAGCACGAATCTGGAGGTGGTGCTGTGGGTGGACGGCCGCGTGCTGGCCGTGGACCTCGACAGCCGCCGGGTGAGGGAGGTCCGGTTCAATGGGCCGGCTCCGGGTCACGACGAAGACTACGTGTCTTACATCAGCACCGTTGCTCCCGTGGCTCCCGTGGCTCCCGTGGCGTCCGGCTAACGGACGGTGACGCTTCCATCCCCCGTGAACATATGCACTACTTTTAATACTCGATATGACTATTGATGCCATGAATAATGTGTGACATTTGGGATACTCGTATTATGAAACACTCGCGTGTTGATCATTGATCTAATCAATTGCTGTGACAAATAACATGATTCCATCTTTTATAAATGTTTTTTCTTGGTTGGAGTGCTGTTTTCTTTGTCTATCGTGAAGATTGTTGGGTCCACATGATGGCAGCTTATGCTTGTGTTTGAGTGCTCGGCTTCTTCTCTTTCGTGATAAAGAACCGACTTGGAATCTCTAATCTCCTTAATGAATCAGATTCTTAATGATGGGCTGATCCACGTGTTTGTACTCTTCTGCCCATTCCGTATAGGAAATGTCTTTTGAATGGAAGAAATAATTATGCTTATTATTTTTAAAATTTATATTAAAATCTTTATAGTTACGAAAATAAAATATTTTAATTTTATATTATAATAAAATTTATTTTTTTAAATTTTAAATTATATAAAATTATCTCA
Source organism: Musa acuminata AAA Group (assembly GCF_036884655.1). NCBI lineage: Eukaryota > Viridiplantae > Streptophyta > Magnoliopsida > Zingiberales > Musaceae > Musa > Musa acuminata. Next base: position 43,454,553 of record NC_088333.1, read on the forward strand.
ATGTTTTATTTTCACAAGAATAAAGATCGTAATATAATTTTTAAAAATATAAAAAATAAAAATATTAAAAATAATTAATTATAGAGAATAGTATATAATTAATCCCTTAGGTTATCGTTCTTTTGTCGAAGCCTATTTACATAAATCACAATTTAATTTCTAATTTCAATTTTATGAGTTAAATATTAAATTTTATTTACACATACTATTAACTTTACTATTTAAAATATTGGTTGATGATCAAATTAATTTAACTTGACTTAGAAAGAAAAGTAGCTTTCAAGTTAGGCCTCCCCGATGAGCTCTTAGTGTGAGGAGTCTCGAGTTGGACGAAGACATAAAATTCCTATTCGAAATCCTAACTAGAGTGTTTTGTTGGACTAATGTTACGGATGCACAAATAATAACATCCCTTCGAGGATTTGTTTATAGAGGATTCAATTTAGGTAAATCCTTTATCCGTATATGTTGAGAGGAATATTGATAAATCTTAAATTGGACCTCCCGATTGAATGAGTTTTAATGTTAGAAGTAATGATATACGGATTCTCCGATTCAGATCTTAACTCGAGAGGAGTGTTTTACGCCAAACTTGTGACAAGCACCTACGTGATGACGATAGTCTTTGTACTTATATGCATTTAGAGATTCTCATTTGTGTCAATTAGGGTAAATATTTTTAAGATGATACATAATCAAAAGGATATTTGTAGTTTTGATTTGGGGCCAAAGTGACAGTGTCATTGGCTCATTTTGTGGGGACGACTTATTAGAATCTCCCAATTCAACTTGATAAATTCTCTCATCTTCTTCTTGCATATTTTAAATTTAATTTCTTCTCACGTACATTTACTATAAAATAAATTTACGCAGCAGATAATAAAAAGGGCACGGAATTCGTTTTTTTTTCTTTTGAGAAAATAAATTAGTTTTAGAAGAAGGATAAATAAAAAGGGAACGGAATGGTGCGCGACGGGAGAAGCAGCAGAAGCCCGCACAAGCAGCGATGGAGGCGAAGGGCCGTGATGGCCCCCCAGCTTCGGCAAGCGTCGACACGGCGGTGGCGGCGGCCGCAGCGGCGCCGTTACTCATGACCGAAACCCTAGCTGAAGCTCCCCGGAGGAGAGCCAGCGGTTCTAAGAGGAAAGCCTCGGCGTCATCCTCCTCCACCCCCGTGAAGCGCCAGGCCAAGGAGAGAAACCTTCTCCACCACCTCTTCCCCGTCCATAACGGTCCCTGCACCCGAGCTCGGCAATCCCCCCACAAGCACGCGGCTGCCTCCCATAGGTCTGTGGAGCATGCGGCGGCCTCCGCGTGGGCGTCGGAGGCTAGAGGCACGGACGCTTCCGCCTCGGGAGGCTCGATCAAAGCGGAGGAAGAGGAGGAGGTCGAGGAGCCGCTCGTGGATGTGGAGTTTGAGGCCGTTCGATCTAGAGGTGTCGACGTTCATGCCGTCCCTACGGCTGCCGGTGAGCTCTCTGACCAAAATTGGGATCTTGGTGACAAGGAAACCTTCGTAATTGGTATTAGGTATTCTGTCCACTGCTAATTTTGTTTATTTTTCTTGCTTGTTTGAACTAGGGTTTCTTCTTTTTTTTCCCAATTTGAATTGTACTAGGTAGGAGAGAATGCTTCTTCTTTCAAAGCATCATCTTTGTATGCAGTTTAATTACGTCGAAGATGGTTGAGAACTAACTTGATTCATTAAGGACAGTATTTTATATTCGGGATCAAATCCTAATGGGGAACCGCTTTTTCTTAATGAACTGTTTGTATCAGGAAAGACTAGGCATTTTAGTGTATATGCGAAATGATTTCCATATCATCTGGTTCTTGTAGGCTGGTTCTCATGGAAAGTGATCCACCCCGTTGAGAAGCATATGCTGCCCTCATTTTTCAGTGGAAAGTCTGAGAACCGGACACCTGAATTGTACATGGAAATTCGGAATTCTATCATTAAGAAATTTCATTCTGACCCACAGACACAGGTGGAACTCAAAGATTTCTCAGAGTTGTCTGTTGGAGATATGGATGCAAGGCAAGAAATCTTGGAATTCTTGGACCATTGGGGTCTTATAAATTTCCATCCTTTTCCCCCATCTGAGAACGAAGCAAGCAAATCTGATGCTGATGACAGAGATAAAACTTCAACTTTGGTCGATAAGATGTATCAGTTTGAAACAATTCAGTCATTTCCCCGTCTTGCTACGAAGAAAGAAGAGTCCTTGGTACCTGCGGTGCCCCCTTGCTTGCTTCCGGAGTCTGCCCTTCTTGATGATTTGATTAGGCCAGTTGGTCCTTCTGTTGAGTACCACTGCAACTCCTGCTCAGCTGATTGCTCTAGAAAGCGCTACCATTGCCAAAAGCAGGTTAGTTGGTCTCCTACGCTGGTTAATATTGGTTATCAAGTGTGTATGCCACTTCAACAATGTCTGACAGTCTTTTCTTGTTGTGTCAATACACGGAGCCATGCAGTCCAAGATTATTTATATTACTCTCTCAAATTCTTAAATTGATGGCTGATGGCAATATCTTTGTTGTTCTTTTAACCCACCAAAGTGTATAGCTATTTTTGTTTATTCATATCCTTAAATTTTTCTCATCAAATTCAAAATCATGATTTTACTTTTTTTAGGATACATGATCTTAGTAAACGATAATGGTCAGGTTGTCTTTCTTGTCTACAGCAAATATTTTGTTGAGTTGCAGCAAACTAGGAAAGTAGACTTCCTAGTTACTTGTCCATCAATTCATTATTTTTATTGAGTTCTTCATTCAGAAAGAAAATTTATTATAGCTTCTTATTGAAAAAGTTAAATGGATCATGGATTTGGAAGCAGAGGTAGTGTGAGTCTAACTTCCTAATGCTACTTAATTGAAGATATGTTATTTTGCATTACATGGTTATGATAAATAGTTTCACTATCATTATCAAGTGATTGTCCTACAAACTGAACTGCTGTATATATGAATATGTTCAGGATTATTTCTTGGTTCATATATGAAATGATGATTCAACTTGATGTAAGCAGAATGTTGCTAGACATTTCAATTTCAGAATAGTTTTACTCCTACATATTTTGGGTGCTAGGGATCTGAAATTTAATACTGTAAATTCCATATCTCAACTCTCTGCTGTGTAGTATTAAGAGTTATTCAGATTATAAGTTTTTGTTGAAACTTAAACTATCTTGCTCAACGAAGGACTGGATTTTGTTTATCTCTGGCTTTATTGTCTGATACTCTGCAAATAGTTGCATCAGTACATCTATATTAGAGAAATGCTGAAAATTTATTATTTCCTTCACAGGCAGATTTTGATTTGTGCGCTGATTGCTACAACGATGGGAAGTTTGGATCAGGCATGTCACCAGCTGATTTTATTCTAATGGAATCTGCAGAGGGTCCTGGTTTAAGTGTTGGGAGTTGGACAGATCAGGAGACTTTGCTTCTACTAGAAGCATTAGAACTTTTTGGGGAGAATTGGAATGAGATTGCTGAACATGTTGCTACTAAAACCAAAGCCCAATGCATCTTACATTTTCTTCAAATGCCCATTGAGGATTCTTTTCTAGAAGGTGGTGATGATGATGATGATGTCAATGAGAGTAACCCAGGTAGCAAGGACCAAATTCTGTTGACTAAAGAATCAACAGCCACAAATACTTCTGAATCGGTGGAAGATGACAAGAAAGAAGCAAAGGAGGAAACCTCTCATACAAATGCTCCTGATGCTGAAGCAAAAAAATCTGAAAGTTCTGACATTGTAGATGAACCTATAACATCCAAAACAGATCGTTTGGTTAATAAGAATACTGCTGATGTTAATATTTGCCATGAAACTGGAGCCAGCTTTGCTATCGATGCACTGAAGGCTGCATTTCAGGCTGTAGGGTACTTTCCTGAACAAGGACGATTGGGTTCATTTGCAGAAGCTGGAAACCCAGTCATGGCACTCGTAAGTTCAAGTGCATTTTAGCTGTGGGGCATAATGTAACCTGTTTTCTAGTTTTTTTTTGGATGTTGACCTTGTGCAGTATTCCCTTTGCAGGCTGTATTTTTGTCAGGTCTTGTTGAATCTGATGCTGTTATCGCCTCTTGCCGCAGCTCCCTGAAAGCCATGTCAGAGGATTCACCTAGCATCCAGCTTGCTACCAGGCATTGTTTTCTTCTTGAAGATCCACCAATTGATAGGAAGGATCCACATCTCTCTGTGAGGTATTCAATCTGATCATATTTGAGAAAAGATTAATTTAACATGGTAATGAACGTTCGATTTGTTAAACAAAACTGCAGTGCTGTTGCTGAAACCAGCAATGAGGAGGCTCATAAGGATGGAAACAAAACACAAACTTTAGATGCCACTGACGAATCTAAGGAGAAGAATGAGATTTCTGCTTCTGTGGATAATGATGGGAACTCATCCAATTTGTTGCCTGATTTCTCATCAAAACAAATTGATGAAAAAGAAGTAAATGATGTGATTCCTTCGAAAGCAGTGCCAACCACTGTTCAGGAATCAGTTGATCAGTCTTTGTCTGGGGACCAGTGTATGACTAGTAATGTGAAGGATGTAACTGATGCTTCTTTGCCTGTAGATCCTATGCAAAGCACTATGAAGGAAACTGAAAATTTAGCCTCTCAAGGTGAAGATTCAAAGAGTCAGGAGAAGGAAATTATTGGTTCTAAGTCAGTGGGGGAGAAACCTAATACCATGACAAATTCAGAGGATTTAATTTCAGCAGACAAGGTCCAACAACATACAGATATAGCTAAGATAAATACTAAAGTTGTTTTGGAAGAACAAGAGTGTGTGCAACTAGGTGCTTCAGCTAACGAAACCAAAGGAAAAGCAGGTTAGAAACAGATATTTCCTATGTTAGAATTTGTGGAATCACAATTTTTCAGTTAGTATTTGCTAATGCCAATTCCTTGTGTACTTAATTCAATGACTTTTCACTCAGTTTTAACTTCGATAAATTGATGTAAAATGTCTGGCAGAGATCTTGTTGATATTAATCAAACTATTTTTTTTCTTCTGTGTTCGTCTTTTCATACATGACCAGCGAGTTTTATACTTTTTTTTTTTTGTGTAAAATTACTTTATGAAGCATGGGTATAAGTTATGATTACATGATGCCAACATGTCATGTTGCAGATTTGCTGATATTTCAGTTCAAAACATAGGATATGATAGAGCATGGATAGGTGATTAAAATTTATTATCCTACAATATCATATATGACAGCTTAGCATTCAGACAAATTGTTCAAATATATAGGTACAATCGGTGATGAACTATATCAAATGACTTGTGTTCTTAATTTATTCATCTTGAATGTTTCTAACATGGTACTTCAAGAATGCATAGGATATGGTAGAAAATCATGATTAATGAACTAAAGTATTTTTTAATTTCATTTGTTAAATATGATGATCATCCAAACACCATAAAACAATATATAAGGAAATTCCATGTTATCTATAATCAGAGGACAACATCCAAGAAAAGCCAATATTTCTCATGAAGCAACCACAGAGTATCCCCATACCCTAAGACCATCCAATCATTTTAATTTAATCAATTGGGTTTGTTCGAAAAACTATCTGACATCTTTCAGTGAAGCATCTTATGGATATTGGTTTTACACATAACTGATACAAATTAGGGCAAGCAATTTGAAGAGCTCGTGTTTCAGTATTGCTGAATGATTAGTTCTTTCAATTGAATATTGTTGACAAAGTATTCGCCAGCATCAACACATGGCTGAAAACCAAGGTTGTGCCTGATGTGTTACTGGATCCAGGAAAAGAATGCTGCAGTTTTTCTTAGACCACTAGTCTTACGCTTTTGAACTTTTATATATTCGCTTTATCAATAATTCTAAAATAAGGTGCCTTTAATCGTGGCCTGTCTTACATTTCTGCTAGAAATAATTAAAGATTTTTTACTTAGCCAGATTGATTGATTAACTCAGCTAACCACAAATTTAGTGAGATGATATTTTTTCCATGTATATTGCAGATGAGGGTGAGAGAACAGAGTCACACAGTGATGATGAGAAAAATTCTGACCCAAGTGGAGTTGATGATGATCATAATATAGACAGGTTGAAGCGTGCTGCGGTCACCGCACTCTCGGCTGCTGCTGTAAAGGCTAAGCTTCTCGCCAAGTTGGAAGAAAATGAAATTCTGAAACTTGTTTCGTTGGTTATTGAAAAGCAGGTACTTAAGAAAACAATGGCCAATACCACCATATCTGTAATTTCTTTATTGTGTATCAATAAATTAATGGCATATTTGGCCTTGACTATCCTGCAGTTGCACAAGTTGGAGGCAAAGTTGGCATTTTTTGCTGATATTGATAGTGTCGTCTTGAGGATGAGAGAACAAACAGAAAAAGCAAGACAGAGACTAATGCTTGAACGCTCGCAAATAATTGCTGCTAGACTTGGTGTACCCACTTCCTCGCTCAGAGCCAACCCAGCTTCCTTACCAGCAAACAGATTAGCCATGGGGTATGGTGCCACTGGTATAAAACCGCCTAACATGGCATGGCAGAAGCCACCACCTGTAAGAAGGCCATGAAGATGGGAGTCTAGTTGCTTTTTCTTTTTCAGTCTCCGGTATGTTTCTTTTTCTCATTTTTATTTTCTTATAGAGTAAAAGACATCAGAAGCACACTTAAATGCTTTTGATTTGCTATTTCCCTGTTGCATTAGCACATATGCTCATCATGTCAAGTAGTTCTTTAGCTTTGTTAAATGCTTAAACAGTTTGCATTCCAGTTTTGACATGTTCCTTAATTATTCTTGAAGTTTCAGGTTTTGGCATCAATAGTTGTAGAATGGCCGATTGTTGCAGATGTTGAGCAAAGTTGGTTTTCTGAGCATATAATTCATGCAGATGTTTCTGATTCTATACCAACCAGGTTCATCTAATCAGTTGGTGTATTCACCTGAAGTAACGAAAAACATTCAATTCTATCTGTAGTCTGATTGATCTTTACCTTGTAGCCACTTTGACAATGTTACTTGGATAAGTCTTCAAGAGAATGATTGCCCGTAGAAACCCCGATAGCCCAAATTTTCTTTGTTTGTAAATGCAATTTTCTAATGGCTATTTACGGCGATGGAATTTACTTGATGGTGAAAAGAAACTCTTGCCATGAATTATACCAAATGATGCAGTCAATTGAAGAAAGGATCAGAAGTTTTCGTATTCTTGCTTAGAACTCTTTTCACGCATAGATATGCATGCAATCACTATCATACCCTATGTTTCTCTTCACAAGAAAGCTAAAAGCTGACAGGTGTGGAGCAGATTAGAAATAATTTGTATTGTCTAGCCGGCTTTTACTGGTGGTTTGCACTTCAATTAGAAGATTGGAAGTGTTAGAAAAAGGTTTCTGAGAATACGATTTTGGATGATATGTAAAGAATTTGTTGGGATCAAGATTCAAGGTTTGTACCGTCCACATGTAACTTGTTTCACTCCTTTTTGCTTTGTGTCGATTTAGACTAATATTCTCTGAAGAGTACTTCCCAATCCAACAGGCACTTGCATATGAGCGATGACCGACGTTTGGCTGTGATCTGGTAAAGTCTTATCAAGCCTCTCGTTCCGTTGCCAACTTTTAATCTCTTCGGTCGAACAACGAGGATGGCGGATAAAAATAGCAGCCCCGAACAAAAATCCACAGGGAAATGGAGCGGATGGTGGTTGGAGAAGGATGAAGCTGACGCCTGTCACCCCATCTCCTCCTCTTCCTCTTCCTCTTCCGACAACGCCTTCCCTCTCCTAACGAGAAGAAGAGTAGTCGTTCTTCAATTTTCGTGGCTATAATCCAATTCTTCTTTTCGCTGTCCACTTTCTCAGACCTGTTCATTGTTTTCGTGATCATTTGCTGGTCCTCAAGTAAGAAACCACGTTAAACATGTAGAATTCGAGATATGTGAAGATTTCGACGTTAATTTTCGTTAGATTTTTTTTTTTTCTCTGTGAAGAGAAAAAAAATTGTCTTTTTGTTCTCATGGCGTTCTGTAATCTGCAGGTTTGACGTAGACGGGACGGGCGATTACGAGGAGGGTGGAGTCTTCTGCAGCTCGCACTCCATCCTCGCGAAATGGCATCGTCCCCTGTGGCTGCTCCGCCACCCGACGCCTCGTCTACGCCCTCTCCCCCCGCCCCTGACGCGCCCCCTCCCTCCGACCCTTCGTCATCAGCACCTCCGCCCACGTCGTCCCCTCCGCCAGCTACGTCGTTACCACCGCCACCGGTCCAGTCTCCGCCTCCGTCATCGCCGCCGCCCCAATCTCCACCGCCGTCATCACCGCTGCCACAGTCTCCGCCTCCGTCACCGCCGTTGCCCCAGTCTCCGCCGCCGTCACCGCCTCCGTCACCGCCGTTGCCCCAGTCTCTGCCGCCGTCACCGCCTCCGTCACCGCCGCTGCTCCAGTCTCCGCCTCCGTTATCGCCACCTTCATCGACACCTCCCACGGCCACCCCGAACGCGCCACCTCCTCGGGACTCTCCACCTCCCCCCTCGTCCTCCTCTTCCCCAAAACCACCCTCCTCTACGTCGTTTCCACCTTCATCCACTCCACCGTCACTACCAAGCTCGTCCTCTTCTTCGCCTCCACCACCCAAGTCGAACGACGCGTCGTCGCTACCGCTGCAGCCACCATCACCACCTCAGCCAATCTCACCGACGACCCCTTCTTCTTCAGCAGCACTGTTACCGCCACCCCCAAGAAGCCCCTCAAAGTCGGTGCCTTCGCACGGTACAAGACCTTCGCCGAGCAAGGATTCCAGCACACCTTCGAAGAGTGATCACTCCGGCTTGAATCTGCCCCTCGTATTGGGGTTCACCGCAGGTGTCGGGATCTTCTTCGTGTTGATGATTATAGCACTGGTGCTGTACGCTAGGAACAAAAAGAAGCCGCGTCAATACTATGATGCTGCAGGCTCACAAGGTAATCTCAAACTCACTTTGCTTCATGATGGCAATCCGTCGATCCTTTCTACAAACCTGTGATGCTTGTTCGATATGGCGTAGGTGGCTTCCACAATGCCGGATCGCTTCCGAACTGGCAAAATGGAGCCCAGAGGAAGGATCACAATGGCAACATCCCCCCACCTCCAGGAGTAGTAGTCCCACCTGGAGGTGGATGGCAGCCATCATCGATGATGTCCAACAGCGATATAAGCTCAGCGTACTCCGGCCCCCATGTTTCTTCGCCATCGACCCCTTCACCTAACATTTCCTTGGGCTTTAACAAGAACCACTTCAGCTACGAGGAGCTATCAGCAGCTACAAATGGATTCAGTCGAGATCACATCCTGGGGCAAGGTGGATTTGGTTGCGTGTACAAAGGTGTGCTCCCTAACGGGAAGGAGGTTGCCGTGAAGCAGCTCAAGTCGGGAAGTGGGCAAGGGGAGAGGGAGTTCCAAGCTGAGGTCGAAATCATCAGCAGAGTCCACCATCGCCACTTAGTATCTCTTGTTGGATACTGCATCGCTGGATCTCAGAGGATGCTTGTCTATGATTTTGTACGCAACAAGACCCTCGAGTTCCACCTTCATGGTAATGCCTGTTTCTGCTGGTCCTCATTTCTCATGAACAGATCAAATAAATCATCAGGAAGAACTTCTAAGAATCAAATCATATTTACTGTTTCATATTGTTTTGAATTTGATCCAATGAATTGCTTTCTTCATTTGCAGGGAAAGGTCTTCCAACAATGGATTGGCCTACACGACTCAAGATCGCCATCGGATCAGCTAAAGGCCTTTCTTACTTGCATGAAGACTGTGAGTACAAACATGTTCTTCCTCTCACAAGAATTCATCATTTGTTCCTACTTCTGCATCTCAATGTGCAATCTTTCTGTAGGCCATCCTCGGATTATCCACCGTGACATAAAAACTACAAACATTCTCTTGGATAATAATTTTGAGGCCATGGTAGGATGTCCTTCACAAACATTTTGCACTGTGAATGAACCAGAATTTGACCGTCGATTTCACTTCTTATTTAGGTTGCAGACTTTGGATTGGCCAAGATTTTTTCTGATACAAACACACACGTCTCAACTAGAATCATGGGAACCATTGGGTAAACATATTTCATGGACTAACTCTAGTGCCTGTCTTTAGAAGATAGATAGATGTGATGTTCTTGAATTTGTGTAGGTACTTGGCTCCTGAGTATGCATCAACCGGGAAGCTAACCGAGAAATCCGATGTTTTCTCCTACGGTGTGATGCTTCTGGAGCTGATAACAGGACGGAGGCCTATCGACGATTCAGACACATTCATGGTGGATAGCTTGGTCGATTGGGTCAGTGTGCCACTTCAAACACCATCTTCTGTATCAAAGCGTTGGTTGGTTCTCAGATATATGCTTTGTTGGAACAGGCACGCCCTGTCTTAGCCCAGGCATTGGCTGATGACAAATTTGATGAGCTTGCTGATCCGCGCTTGGAGAACAGCTATGACACTGTGGAAATGGTACGAATGGTGGCATGTGCTGCTGCTTGTGTTCGACATTCTGCCAAGGGGCGACCTATGATGAGCCAGGTAAGATGTGTTCGCATCTCCATCTTTCTTCCTCGCATTGTTTCCAGGCTCAACTGGGAACCAACGATTGATTAATCTGATACAGATCGTTCGAGCATTGGACGGGGATGTCTCACTAGAAATCCTGAACGAGGGGTCAAAGCGTGGACAGAGCACAACCTTCAGCTCCAGCTCAGACTACGACGCCAGCTTATACTCCTCCAACATGAAGCACTTCAGAACAGTTGCGCTTGAAAGCAACGATTACAGCAATGGCTACAGCGGAGCAACCAGTGAGTACGGGCTTAACCCATCCGAGACGAGCAGCTCTGGCGACGTAATCTCCCCGGACAGTCCAAAAAAGCACTCTTATCATCGTCTTTGAACACCAAGAGAACATTATAGTACAAGATCTACTAATGGAGAGACGAGTCTCTCTCATCAGTTGGGTCAGATGTATTATAGTCCTGTGTTGTTTAATCATTTGGTCAGTGTCTAACGTTGTATCTATAATCTGATATGTGTTCTAATGCTGGTACTAGCAGCTTGATTTATTGGAGGACTAATTCTAACCTCTCCGGTTATCTATTTATTCGGATCGTGGACGAAGGAATCCCTCGTGGTGGATTTCCACCTGGCTGTCATCCGACCCGTTAAGGCCAGTGAATCAAAAATATCGAATCCAATTTATCTAGTTTTCCGGATCAAGAACGAACGGAGCGGAGCTGTCTTGGATCCGACCCGTTAACGAGGCTCATAAAAGCAATCGCCCCTCTCGCGCTCTCGCGCACCAGTCCGGAGCGCTCGTCGACGGAGCCATCGCTGCTGCTTCTGTCTCGGTTTCCTCCTCCTCTTCCTACTCCAAATCCCATCCTACTTGCCTCTCTCGGTTGGTCTTATTAAATCCCGCCACCTAGGATGATGGCTCGGCCCTACGTCGTGAAGAAGGACGACGATCATGACGATGAAGGTTCGTTTCTAACCCTACGATTCTTGTGCTTTCAGACCGATCTTTGCATTCCGATTGTTTCTGTAGGAGATCCCTATTTCGTTTTTCCGTCATTGTGCTCAAATTCCAGGTATTTTTTTTTCTTTTCTTGGTTGTAGTATTGATGTATTGGAATGAGAGTTTTCGAGACAGATCGGCGCCGGTAGATGACGGATTGGTTTGTTGAATATTTCTTTTAATTTAATTCAATTTGGATCAAGAACTCGGTCTTCTTCGTGTTGAAGTGATAGAAATGTCTTCCCTTTTGTTATTGCACGTAATGCAGCAAGTTTTGGGTATTCGGATTTAGAAGGAAAATAACCTGGAAAAGAGAATTTAATTTTTAGCTTAACTGTCTGGTTCTTGCAGCGGAGTACTCTCCATTTCTAGGGATAGAGAAGGGCACAGTTCTCCAGGAGGCCAGAGTTTTCAATGACCCCCAACTTGATGCCAGGAGATGCGCTCAGGTTACTGAGAACAACCTAGATTTAGTGCTATGTCATAATTTAATTTTCATTAGTATTGTAATGTCACTAATTCGGTTGTTGTTTTATTTGGAAATTATAGGTTATAACAAAACTCCTATATTTGCTTAATCAAGGGGAAGCTTTTACAAAGGTTAGCCTGAGATCAGTGCTGTTTGTTTTATCTTCAATTTGCACATTTGTCATATTTTACGTATCATGTTTTTCTTTTCATTTTTATAGGTGGAGGCCACAGAAGTTTTCTTTGCTGTAACAAAATTATTCCAGTCCAAGGATACAACACTAAGGAGAATGGTTTATTTGATAATTAAAGAGCTTTCACCCTCCGCTGACGAGGTTTAGATGCCAGTTTTCTCTAGCCAGAGTGTTTCAGATTCATATTAGTTTTTGCCTGGAACCTGAGTTCTTGAATTGCTTGTCATAGGTCATTATCGTCACAAGTTCTTTGATGAAAGATATGAATAGTAAGATTGACATGTATAGGGCCAATGCAATTCGTGTTCTTAGTAAAATTACTGATGGTACTCTTCTTACGCAAATTGAAAGATATTTGAAGCAAGCAATTGTTGACAAAAACCCTGTTGTTGCCAGCGCTGCACTTGTCAGTGGCATTCACTTACTGCAGGTACATACATCACTCTCAGTCATGTGGCAATGGTTTAGTATCTTATCTTATCTTATATCTTAATTTACACTTCAAATTCTAACAGACAAATCCAGAAATAGTTAAAAGATGGAGCAATGAGGTACAAGAAGGTGTTCAGTCCAGGGCTGCTCTTGTTCAATTTCATGCACTTGCTCTTCTTCACCAGGTGCATCATCATATCTTATGTTTGATTAATTATCTCTTAAAAATGAAACCTGGAAGTGTGAATTTGCTAACGCTGTAGGAGAACTTGAATGGCATGAAAAATGTTATCTCTGCATATTTGAGTTTGAATTATGCCCATCTCCATCACCTGTTTTCAGAAGTGGAATATTCGTGTGCATAATTATCTTGTTTTCATATCCTAGGATAGATATGACAATCATGGTTGGATTAATAGGCCTTGTTCAATTGTTAGCTTAGCACAAACCAGGGTCTGCTGTACCGAACCGTACCGCCCGGGACCAGTCTGAGTGCACTGTAGCAGTGTTACAGTACTCGCCACACCTGGGTGTACCGCTCGGTACACCGTACCATACCGGTACTGAGCCCAGGTCGAAATACCGGTACGGTACGGTATTACGAACCTTGGCACAAACTATAAGGAATATCGCCAGGAGGACCAATCAATTAAATGAAGGTGGAGAGATTTGTACATAGTTAATAAAGAGTATAAATAACACTGAACAGACATTTAAACATAATTTAGCCAGCCCAGCAAGAAAACATTTGTTTTTTCATATCATTATGTTGTTGAAAACCTAGAATTTTGTATTGATGATTGTTTTGTTTTACTTGCAGATAAGACAAAATGACCGCTTGGCTGTAAGCAAGCTTGTTACTAGCTTGACAAGAGGATCAGTTCGATCACCTTTAGCCCAGTGCCTTCTAATAAGATACACAAGCCAGGTACTTTTTGGATTGTGACAGTTTGAGCAAAGAAAATTACAAGAAATTAAACCCATCTTTTCAGGTAATTCATGAGTCGAGCATGAACTCACAAACAGGAGAGCGTCCGTTTTTTGATTACCTTGAATCCTGTCTGCGACATAAAGCAGAATTGGTCATCTTTGAAGCTGCAAGAGCAATTACAGAGCTGAGTAGCGTGACCAGTCGAGAGTTGTCACCTGCAATCACTGTTCTACAGTTATTTCTTAGTTCATCCAAGCCAATTCTTCGTTTTGCAGCTGTTCGAACTTTAAATAAGGTCGTTCATTATTTTGACATAGTAACCAATTAATCTTATTCTGTCATACCATACCCGATACAAGCTTTGCGAAGATCATCATCGTGGCTGTTTGTCTGCTAAATGTCTTAAAGCAAGACTTTAATTTCAGGATTACTGACTAACAATATCCTTTTTTTTTTGTTCTTTTATTCATAACTATTACAAAGTGTAATTTGCATGCCCTGCAAAAGCTTATCTTATCTGAAAACTTTGGATAAAAAGAAAACAAATCTGGTATACCTTCAACTATGATATATATCTTATATGACAATCTAAAGCCCTTTTTTTTTAATCTTCCACTCCTGTGTTTTCACTTTTAGCTCTGGTTCTGACCACTTTAACTGAAGTGAAACAATGTTATAGATTTCTAATTCTTAGGCACGCAATAGAGTGGAAGAACTTGATATAAGATCTAGGAGTACTGTAAAAATACATGGTTTGTGTTATTCTTTATTGGCTCTCTGACTATTTCATTTTTCATGTAATCCAAGCACATTTACTTCAGTTAACTGAAAAAAATGAGGATGACTCTGTGCACTAGACTCTCGCCAATGCAAGGTCAGGGACGGATTAATGCATGCAATATTTCCATTAGAAATTGAGAGACATTTTTCTTGAGAGACATACAATCGTAATTTTCAGAAATCATGGTGGTAAACTTCCATTAACATGTGGTACACCAAGACAATGTGCTATATAATATGATATTATCATCCTTCATGCATTTCTTGTAGTGGTCAATTACTCCTTTCTTTTTTCTCTATTATATTTCTAGTATCAATTATGTGTGAACGTAACTAGGTTGAGTACTTTCATATACTGTTTTTAAAAGCACTAGGCACTAGGCACCAAGGTCCCAAAACAAATGAGATGCTAGGTGCTCGCCTGAGTGAAGTGAGGCACTCTAGAATATTAAAATATAAAAAATATATGTGGAGGAAGGTGGGGGAAGGAGAATAGGAGTAACCGGCGGCTAGGCTATGGAAGAAGGTGGGGAAGGAGAAGGTGGTAGAGGAAGTTGTAGATGAAGGCAATAGTGGGGGAGGAAGCTACGAACGATGGTGGTAACAGAGGAAGTTGCGGACGAAGCTGGCATCAGTGGAGATAGCTGCGGACAAAAGCATTGGTGACAGAGGAAGTTTTAGACAAAGGTGGCGGCGGCGGAGGGAGTTGTGGATGAAGGCAGTGATAGCCGACGTAGGGTTTCACTTCAAAGACAAGCTAGGGCTGAGTCGGGTGCAAGGGGCGGGTTTTGTGTTAGGGCACTTTGGTTGGTTAGATTGAACCAACTTGCTTATTTAATTGAACCAACCTGATCCATTCTTCACTCGGGTGCTCGCTAGAGGCGCCCAACACCTGGGCTCAACCGAGCGCCCGTGTGGTGCTTCATTGAAACGCTTTGCCCAGAGGTTGTGCGAGGCGCTCGAGCCTTACCTCACCTTGCCTGGGCACCTAGGCTAGTGCCCAAGCGCCTTTTAAAAACACTGCTTTCACATTCCCAGAATAGTTCAATGAGATATAGATGGATATTCTAGGAGTAACCTAAGTTGTGTTATGAGCTTTAATTATTCATATCTCATCATGGTTAATGATCATAAGTATTCCTCACAGGTTGCTATGACACATCCTTTGTCAGTTACAAGTTGCAATATCGATATGGAAAGCTTAATCTCAGACCAAAACAGGAGCATTGCTACTCTTGCTATTACTACACTACTTAAAACAGGCAACGAATCAAGTGTGGATCGCTTGATGAAACAAATAACCAATTTTATGTCAGATATTGCTGACGAGTTCAAGATTGTTGTTGTGGAAGCTATACGATCCTTGTGCTTGAAGTTCCCTCTCAAGTACCGGTCATTGTATGTGGAGTGTGACTGCATCAAGTTTTTATTTATGCAAAATTCTTATATAGGTGAATTTAAAATTTGATTTTTATGCAACTATCATCCAGGATGAATTTCTTAAGCAACATTCTTAGAGAAGAAGGGGGCTTCGAATACAAGAAAGCAATTGTTGATTCAATTGTCATCCTTATAAGAGATATACCAGATGCTAAAGAAAGTGGTTTATTTCACCTCTGTGAATTTATAGAGGATTGTGAATTCGCCTATCTTTCTACTCAGGTAATTTTATGCATTTTCTGTTTTAGTTTTTTGAATACTGAATCTTGATGAATTTGCCAAGTTAAGAAAATGATCCAACATTCTTAATTTATGTATTTCTCATGCTATAGAGGCAGTCAACATCAGATTTAAATTTTGATTCATTCTATGACTAGGAGCATGCATAGTTTTGAGCAGCGGCTAAAGCTATTATTTGTGTATTTTGGAACCTCTTGTATCTTGATCCTCACAATATTTTTCATATTTCACCTTCAGTTCTACATAGTTCATGAGCTGTAAATGAAAAGGTGAATGACTAGGTCTGTTTCAGTGATTGCAATGTTTGTTGCTTCATTTGTTTGAATCCAGTTACTCATAATTTATATTGATTTCGCTAGATACTTCACTTCATTGGAAATGAAGGGCCAAAGACTTCAGACCCCAGTAAATATATTCGTTATATCTACAATCGCGTTATACTAGAAAATGCAACAGTTCGAGCTAGTGCTGTAAGTACCTTGGCAAAGTTTGGAGCCATGGTCGATTCCTTGAAGGTACTACATATTTGTAGTGGTCCTATAGGTATTTTCTTTGGTTGATAATTCATATCTCTTGTTCGTGCTGAATTTTGATGAATTACTTTTGCAGCCTCGTATACTTGTCCTGCTCAGACGCTGCCAGTTTGATATTGATGATGAGGTAATGAATACATGTTCTTAACATGATCATATATTTTGAGAATGCATTGTAGGTGTGTCTTCTATTGGGCATGTTGAATTTAAATCAGTAAAGTATCCTTGGTTCATTCTATCGTAATCTTTTAGCTTTCAATTTATTTATAGCTTTCTTCCTCCTGGCACCACAGTTGATTAGGGGTTTGAGTTTGTACCAACCTATGTTTCTAAATAATATCTGTTTGAGGAACAACCTTGTCTCCATTGGAGCAATGTACCTGACCATAATGTTTAGTTAGGATCATGTTAATGTTACACTGTCAGTTACATGTTGCAGGTCTGCAAGTGTCTTAAAGATTAAAGAGTAACCAAATTGTTCTTTCTTGTGCCCATGATTTGTCCCAGGTTCGGGACCGTGCAACACTTTATCTAGACACTCTTGGAGGTGATGCTTCAGTTGGTGAAACTGAAAAATATGTAAAAGACTTTCTTTTCGGTTCATTAGATGTGCCACTTGTCAACTTGGAGAAAAGCTTGCGAAGCTATGTATGTTCTTTATTGCCTAGGCTGGAGTCGTATGATTGTCTCTTTCCAGCTCTTCTCATATTTACTTTTACTGTGAATCAGGAGGCTTCAGACATGCCTTTTGACATTTATTCTGTACCAAAGGAAATTAAGTCACAGCCTCTTGCCGAGAAAAAGGCTCCTGGTAGAAAGCCTACTGGTTTAGGAGGTCCTCCTTGTGCACCTGTTTCAGCTGTTGATGCATATGAAAAGTTGCTTTCATTGATTCCTGAATTTTCCAGCTTTGGAAAACTCTTTAAGGTTCCTACATGATATGTATTATAGAAGACTAACATAATTTTTTATGTATTTTCTACTAGCTTATATTTGTCTATTTTTTGTCAGTCATCTACACCTGTGGAGTTGTCAGAAGCTGAAACCGAATATGCAGTTAATGTAGTTAAGCACATCTATGATGGGCACGTTGTATTTCAGTACAACTGCACAAATACCATACCAGAACAGCTTCTTGAAAATGTAATTGGCTATGTTTCAGTATGCTGATCATTTTGTATATTATTAAAATGCTTTGGAACATCACTTGCGTTGTCTCTGTTTCTTTTACGTTGCCAGGTTACTGTTTTTGTTGATGCTTCTGAAGCTGAGGATTTTTCTGAGGTTGCATCAAAGCCTTTGAGATCCTTACCTTATGATTCACCAGGACAGACTTTTGTGGCTTTTGAAAAGCCATATGGTCTTCCCGCTACTGGAAGATTTTCAAACTTGTTGAAGTTCTTTGTTAAAGAGGTATGATCATTTTGATGATTTGATTTGCTTGCATTTGATTTGTTGTCATGCTTGTCTCTTGTTTGATATTGAGGCAAGGGGATTTACGTGTCATTTTCTACTCCAGATTTATATAACAACAATTGTGATGCAGCAAACAAGATGTGTAAAATCTTATCCATTTTCTACTCCAGATTTATATAGCAACAATTGAGAATTATCAGTCATCCATTGGAAGTCCAAGCAATAATCGACATGGATGATGCAATATAATGATTAAAAATGTTGCAAAGAGTGCCTTTTTACGTGCGATTTATGTTCGACAAATTGGTAGAATGCATGAAATCAAGTGCATGAATGTTGTTGTGGGACATGGCATGTATCAAGGTTTGGTGAAAATAAAAAAGATGTATGTGTTTTTCGGGTTTCCTAACTTTTAGAAGATGAAGAAGGAAATGGATATCGGGATTTTTAAGTTTCAAATTGTTAAAATAGTAAAAGGCAACTTTATTTGCCATACAGTTACAGCCCCCTTGTACAATTTAAAGTACATTTTATCTTCTTACGAGGCATACAAAGCATGCCTTCTGTAGGAGTGCATTTTTACAGCTTTTGTGTTTGTTGTTTTAACATCACAGCATGTGCAAAAATCCAACTGTTCTCTTGTTTGGCTGCAGGTTGATCCAGCCACAGTGGAGGCAGAGGAAGAAGGGGTTGAAGATGAATACCAGCTAGAAGATCTTGAAATTGTCCCAGCTGATTACATGCTGAGGGTTGGAATCTCCAATTTCAAAAATGCTTGGGAAAGTATGGCCCCAGACAATGAGAGGGTCGATGAGTATGGGCTTGGTGCTAGGGAGAGCTTGGCAGAAGCTGTGTGTGCTGTCATAAACATTCTAGGCATGCAGCCTTGTGAGGTTAGTTGGTGTTTCAGCTTCTTGTCTTCTAAATGATTGTTATGCCGGTATTTTTTTTGTATTCAGTTAAGAGTAGCTAGACAGTAGGACATTGTTTTTTCCTGGTAGCTTCTGTTGTCTAATATTTAGTTCGAGCATTATGATGCCGGTCATTTGGCTGTTGGCAGGGTACTGAGGTGGTGCCGAGCAATTCGAGGTCACATGCTTGCTTGTTGTCGGGAATATTCATCGGTAATGTGAAGGTGCTAGTCAGATTGTCATTCGGAGTCGATGAGTCTAAGCAGGTTGCCATGAAACTTGCAGTTAGATCCGAAGACCCAAACATCAGTGAGAGAATTCATGAAATCGTTGCTGAAGCCTAAATGCAAATGTTACCGGTCTCCAATTCTTTTTTTTCCCCCACAATGACACAGAATGAAGAGTATCTCTCTACATATTACTCTTTTTGTTGCTCGGTCAGCGTTCATACAAGCGGCGGGACGCTTCTTTTGGAAGTCAATGCTGTAATCTTATGATCTCCAATCCTGATCATATGATTAAATCAAGTAAGCTGGATCTTGCTGCTGGACCAGAATAGGCTTGGATGAGCAGTTGGTGATGGGTTACATTAGATCATGTCATGAATTTTTGATGTCAAACGCTCCTGAAATGAGTGGTTTGTTCTCTCAGTTTTCAACTTGTAAATGTGAGAAGAAAGATTGGAAATGACTATTGTGACCATGACGTGCGTAAATGTCAAAGAGGTTTTAAGATTTGCCACACTGATATGTGCTCGCTGCAGGTGCTCTCGGCGTAGAAGATGCAGTACAGAAGCTTGGAAGGAAGGAGCATATGCAGCACAGCCTTTGCCACCAACCTTAGGTAATGAATTGAGTCCTACCATTGTATGTTAACTTGCAAGTTCCTCGGCCAACTTTAGATTACTTACTGTCTTCCATATAAATAAATAGCTAATACTGACACATGGCAAATCCTTGTCTTGATGAGAACAAGCAGAAGCTTCGTTCACCGAGTGTCGCATAACCTTGTCGGGGTGGAACCACAAAACCGAAGACAAAAGCGTAAGCATGGATGGTTTTCTGCTGTAACGCGGCTAAAACCAGATCGAAATTAAATTTGATGGTTCATAGTGCAATCAATTAGATCATGTAAGGATCACATGAACGAAGACTTAGATCTGATACTTCAAACTCCAATCATAAACCAACGAATTTGAGATTAAAAAGCAAGATAATGAAAAAATGATTCCATTGCCGGGATTTGAACCCGGGTCGCCTGGGTGAAAGCCAGGTATCCTAACCGGACTAGACGACAATGGAATGTGTTAGGATTTGAACGGTTTAATCTAGTTATGTTATTGTTGTTGTTGTTGTGACCAACAAATTTCTCTTTGATGTTTAATCTAGTTCGGTTGAGAAGAGTCGTGCTGAGTTTTTAGTATTCAGATATTCAAGTGAGAACGTATCTAGGTTGTATGATGAGAAAATATCATCGACACTTTTATATATAGGGTTATTCGAGATGGAAACACCAAGCTCCCGAGGCACCTCCTACATGAAGATTGAGGTCAGGAAACCTCTATATGCATAAGGTTATTCAAGGTGAAAACATCTAGCTCTCGAGGTATCTCCGGCGTGAAGATCGAGGTGGGAACGATTTTCCGACCAAATCTAACTGATGCTCAAATTAGTAATCCGAAGCGAATGTGGATGCTGAGTAGTAAAAAAAAGGAAACCCCCCAACTCATCGTATTGAAAACGAACTTTATACATAATCACAAAGGGACATAATATTCTGTGAAATATTTTATGGGGAGGTAGCCTCTAATTATCCCTAATGGTCTCCTCTTGGCCTTTTGTTCACTTGGGCTACGAAGGAGAAACAACCCTGAATTGCTTGCCTTGGACTTGGTTTGGACTCTTGTCCACATGGATAGATGTGTAGAATATGACATGGACTACATGTGGTAATTACGTATCATATGATGTTTTTTTTTTTGTAAGTTACGTATCAGATAATGATTAGCTGATAGTGTATTTCTTATCATTTGTCTCTCGTAACGACGTGTTTCGAGATTCTTATAAGAGGGGTTCAAAGCACACGAGTATGTTCGGGATCTCCTCTCGTAGGTTAGGTTTTTTCAACTTGTGCACCTTGAACATATTTAGCCTTACGTCTCCGTAGGTTAGGTTTTATAGACTCACGCATTTCAGACACATTTTGACTTGCATCGTAGTTATAACAAATTTCTTCTCACATGAATTGGATTTTTGTAACTCACGTACCTTCAAAATATTTTACCTTATAACTCCACCACGACAAATTTCTTCTTAAACGGGTCGAATTTTTTTAACTCATATCTTTGATATATTTTTCCAAACTCTTGATCTAATAACTTGCTTTTCTAAATCATTCTCAAATAAGATCCGTATATTTTCCATGGTCAATGGTGGTGGCGGTTGTGGTGGTGGGTGACTCCAATTATGTTGAGCGCTCTGTTTGGACTTTCTTCTCTAGATGGCTTCCTTCGAAATGCGACAAGTAAAGGTCGCGTCTCGTTGCTTGTCTTTCCAAGAAGTGGAGAAAGAGAGGCTGATGTCGCTCGCTTGATAGGACCACCTTCACCTAAACTTTATGAAAAGATGTCCATGTCGATTAGGAATAGCATTAGAATTTTACCTTCATAAAAACGTTCACATTCGACACAATAGTGATAGCAAATTGGACAACCTGACCCAATCCATTCATCTGAGCTTTAGCCCAACCCAAGATGAATTGGGTTAAACAAACCATCAAGCCAAGATTGGATATATACAGAGAGAGAGAGAGAGAGAGAGAGAGAGGAAAGGGAGCAACAAAAGTCATTCCAAGTCAAAACTAGTCTGATCCCTACTCTTAGCTTATTGTGATCGGAGACAATTCTGGCCCCATTTGCTTCCCATCGGCGAATATAGAGACAAAAGATGCGTCAAAATTTGTTGACCTTTATCCTGTTGGATCCAATCCACGTACCGAACAAAATACGCTTTGCTGTAGCCATGTGAACTGCACAGTAAGCAACGAATACTTCTTGAGGAGGCGGAGCGGCGGAAGCTTCGTATTTACCTCGGTAGATTTGCTTTCCTTTCTTCTTCTTTGCTTTAATGTGGGTGTTTGCGCTACGTTAGCAGCAGCGCCAGCGTCACGTACAAGAAGAGGCGACACGCCCCCAAGGCCGTACGCGATCGGACGGCGTTGGGGATGTAGCACTGCGCCCCCGCCTGGGTCGGCCGGCCGTCTGCGCTCCCCTGCAGCGTCGCCCCCGGCTCGCACCACCCCGCCGGCTGAGTCAACCCCGTCACCCCTGCAGGCGGTGGCCCTGCATCCGTCGACGTGCTCGCCTGTGTGGCGGAGAAACATCGATGAGTTGACCGTAGAAGCTTACGAGAAAAGAGAGTTCTTTGGTTACCGGCGCCGTGATCGGGCTGGAGCTCGAGGTGGACTTGGCGAGGCCGGCGTCGTAGTTCATGGTCTGGTCGGCGCGGTAGAGGCCGAAGGAGCGCTCCGAGGCAGGGCCGGGCTTGAGGTCCTCGTCGTAGAGCGCGAAGATGTACGTGTCCACCGACCGCCCGGGCATGAGCGGCGTCCCCACCAGTGACCGCAGGTGGGCCACCAGGTTCCCGTTGAAGGCCTTGGCGTTGTCCACCGAGGCACCCACCTCGTCCGGGTCCCCCTGGTACGGCCACCCCGTCTCCGCCACCACGATCTCCACTTCCGGGAACCCTAGCGCGTCGAGCGCCGACCGCACGGCGTCCACCTGCGCGTCGAACATGTTGGTGTACGTGAGCTTCGAACCCGCGTCGAGCCGGCCCGAGTTGGGCTGGAAGAGACAGAAGGCCAGCGTCTCCGGCCGCGGGTCGCTGCGGTAGGCGAAGAAGGGGTAGGGATTGATCATGAAGGGCGACCCGGTGTCGCGCAGGAACCCGAGAATCCCCGTGAGGTCGGCTGCGATGTCCGGGTGGAAGGCGCCCGAGGAGGGAGGGTCCGACTGGGACAGCACGGCCATGGTGTGGACGGTGGAGACCTTGACACCGGAGGCGGCCGCGGAGGCGGAAAGCGCGGAGCGGAGGTTCTGCATAGCGGGAAGGAGATTGGACGCGAGGGAGGAGTCACCCGAGTTGAGGGCCTCGTTGCCGACGGAGACGACGGAGATGGAGGAGGCGGGAGCATAGGGGAGGACATTAGCGGCGACCCAATTAGAGGCGGCGACGGGGTCGGAGGCGAGGGAGGCGATGTCGGAGTTGGAGACGCCGAGGACGAGGGAGATGTTAGTGCCGGCGAGGGACTGGATGACGGCTGGGTCGGCGCCGTAGAGTCGGAACTTCGAAATGGTGGTCGATTGCAGCAGGCTCACGGTCTCCGATGGCGGCGGCAGGTTGTCCGCCACCTGCCCGTAGTTCACCCCGATGAACGACTGCGACTCTGTAAAGACTCAGCGAGGAAATTATGACCTGTCTCCTTTTCCTTTTCCAATAAACAAAATAAACAACCTTTTCTTTTTCTTTCAGGTCTTGGAAAAGGAAAATTACTCATTTTCTTGAAAAGATGGAGAGATCGTTCGATATAAATTATGGGATTGATTGATGATGGCGGCATGTATTGAGCACAGTTGGAAAAATTGGAAGAACCCAATTCGACGAGACGAAGAGATTGCAACAGTTACTCACGAAAGCATTCATCACCTTTATTATTCTCGAGAGAGGAAGAGAGAGAGAGAGAGAGAGAGAGAGAGAAAGGACTTACTTGCAGAGGAGAAGACGAGGAAGAGAGCAAGAAGGAGGAGAAGACGCCGTTTCGCCATCACCTGCACCTGCAGTAAGTAGGTGGAGAAGCGAAGAAGGAATACCTCAGCTCTTTCTGAAGCCACGACGAGTAGTTGGACTTTAAGAGGAAGGCAAGGAGAACGCGTGCTCGTATGGTGAAGTTGGTAGAGCCCGTGAGAATAACCCACGGTGATATATATACAGCGGCTTCTGGTGTGTCTCCAGAGTACAATACAGTTCTGGAAGCTGGTGGACGACAGGAGGCCGCCGTGCCATCCGGAGGCGGTGCGGGCGGGTAAACATAACAGGAGTAACGTACGTTGTGAGCCATCGGATATCACGGAACAGTTGCTTGCAAGAGAAATTAATAGGAATTAAAATCTTTGAAGGTCTTCTAATTTCGTTATCTTAATAAATTGAACGAAACCAAACACTCAAAATGTGATGATAAGGGGGGAGCTTGGATTACTTGAATCATAAGGCATGCATCACTCTGCCACAGAAGCTATTCTGTAAGCAAAAACAAGAAACTCGAGTAATTGTAATGAAAAAGGAGGGAAAGCAAATAAATTGATTTAGGAACAAATTACCAGCATCACAAAACCTGGTCCGATCGAGTGTCGCATTCTGGGGTGGGGGCTCTTTCAGTCTCTAAACCTGTGGACCCATTTAGCTCAATAATTCTAATAACTTCGACTAGTTACATATACCAAACTGAAAGCAACAGAAATATATATGTTAAGGTAAAGGCACGTTATGGAAAGTAAAGCTTGAAAAGAGCTGCCCCCTCTCAAGCCTATTGGAACAAGAAATGGTTTATGTAGAGAGATATGAACAATAATTAGAGGAGAAAGTTCAGTGCAGAAGCAAGTGATTCATGCATTATTATAGACTAGATGAGCAATCAATCAAGCACCACTCGCAAGGAGCAGATGGGTGCTCGATGTTGTGGTCTATGGACTAGCATGCAACTTGCAGACAGCCCATCAACAACTGAGGAATGACATGTGTTAGGAAAAAGAAAGGCACTCATAATTCAATCTCATTAAAGGCACCATGGTTCCGTGAAGCTGATGGCTCAACCATTAGTAATGAATGAACAAAGGTGAAGACACACAAGATTTATTGTTTGTCAAAACACATGCTTTCTTTTCAGCATCAATTTCATCATAGCATAAAACTCATTATAATCATAACCACAACAAAATGCGCTGTTTGACCACATAACAGTAAACCTGTCCTGTGAGAACAGATGAAGATGAGATTTGGGTTAGGCAGGAAACCGGTGACAAGTATTGCGATCGGTGACCATGACAAAGAGTAGCATAATAGGGACAAGCTTGGACTGCAGAACTGCAGAGATGAATGGAAACTTACAACAAAAAAACACGCAGAATGTTCTGTTCTTGGCAGTCTTCTCAACATGATAAAAAAATACTCCACAAGGGCATAGGAAAAAGCTTGTTAACAAGCATGTCTACGCTCCAGAGTGAGAGACTGGTGATGTTCTCATCTCGCCATCTTTGAAGGTGTGGACAAACTGCTGTGGCAGTGAATGCTCAACCTACAATCGTAAGCAGCAATGTTTGAGAACAAGTTCTAAAATATATTAGTTACTCGTTATTATCATGACAATATATCATAGAATTTCATATATAGGGTTGGTTTCGGACAAATATGTGAAGCATGCAATTCCGGTTTTAGCATTTGGAATAGAAACCAAGGTAGAGGGTTAGATTTCCAAAATCAATTGCTCCTCCAAAGTTCGAGCAATATAAATAGTCCCTTATTTAGAAGGATAAGACAGCATATAATCAAATCCAGTATCCCTTGTTTGCTGCTGCCCTGTTTGATTAGCTAAATTATACATTTTCAATCTAGTCAGCATTTTAATGGAAAGTCATTAAGTCCTTGATAAAATTAACACTCATCTAGATGAATAGAAAACCATTTGGAACAAAACCTTGTAAGACCCTTGCCAAAATGACAATTTTCAATCTGAGTCCAGTGTTAGCAGTTCTAGAGAGTAGATTAGTGAGTTGACAATGTGTAATGAACTTCCCACAATGTTATCAATTGTCTCACAATCTTGGGTATTCTCGGAGGTTTCCCTTTGGGAAGATGAGGGATGAACATCTTAAGAGCAGTAATCCATGAGCTTATAAGAAGTTAGAATTTCTTTAAAATGGAGAAAATCCAATGTGTAATGACAACCGATTTGAGAGTTCACCAATATGTCCATTCATGCTGGTGGTTTATACATAAAAATATAAGAAAAAAAAACTTGGCTCATTTTTTGGAAGCTTCGGCTGGGAAGAAAGCCTTTCAACTGAAGACTATTGCTGGCAAAGTAGAAGCTATTGACATGATGGAAGAGATTATCAGGTTGGCCATGCTTAATCACAGTAAGACATCTAAGTTCCTCTTTTAGAGTAGCATGTTATTAATACTTGACTAAATCTTTTAATAAGGTACCTTCATAGAAGCTGTTTTCTGTAGACAACTGTCAGATAGTTATGACACTTGGGTTATACAGTGAAACACATTCTTATAATATTTGGTCGCCAAACCATCATTCAGAAATTTATTTGGAAGTCCAAAACAATAACTGACTTCAGAGCCAGAATCCTGCATGTCCTTATGTAATTTTATATTTAAGCTGATTTGGTAGAACCTAAAATTGACAAATTGTTCCATCACTGACACTTTTACAGCCCTTAGTTTTCTTTAATTGGTTGCAACCGTGAGATAAAAGGCCGTACTTAAAATTACCATGGAAGCACAAGAAAATGTAAGATGATGATTCATTCAGAAAAGGAAAAGGATGCCCATTCACCATATTAACAGGAAAGATTCAACCATTGTCAGCATCATATATTATTATCTTTTATAAGCTAAGTCTTATTTCAATACAATATTTCCTACATTTGTTTTTTAAAAAAACAAACACAACCTCTATCTTGTCATAATAATTAATAGCAAAGCAACAAAGCAGTCCAACATGATTATTTGGGATAAATTATGCCCAATCTTACCATCAAAGATTGAGAACTTTACCTTGTATCAGCCAATCTAATGCCATAAAAATCAGATTAAAAAACAACCATTGACTAGGGTCGCTAGATTTTCAGACATCACAACACATACAAAGAACCAGTGGCAGAGATAGAGAAAATAAAAATCAACTGTTTTTATTAAGGTGAATGCAAATAGGAAGATATGCTCATACATTACATGATGAGATTTGTATTGTTTTCTTGCCATGAATAATGAATTTACATGAATCATGACATGGGAGCACCCTAACATAATAATAAATAAGGCAATTTCATAGTTAAACAAACCTAGCATAATAGAAGTGAACAGTCAATGGAAGAAGACAAGAACACAGTTACTATTTTCAAATTAGGTAAGGACCACAAACATCAATTTGTGCATGCACCAAATCATAGATTTAACAAGAGAACAACCCTCCAGCCAGTATAGTAGAAGTTTGACTGCCAAGATATTGAATGAAAGGACTCATTCAGAAATGAACTGCAGGATGAGAATTGTACTGAATACAACAACAATAACAACAACATCAATAAAGCCACAAGTCCCAACTATTAAGGATCGACTACATGGATCTTTTGCTGTCATAGATATGTAAAAAATCATATTTTTAGTAAAGTTTAGAGCATTTAAATATTCATTTATAATTTTTATTAAGGTCTTTTTAGATCTTCCTCTATCTCTCCTTTTACCACTAATATTAATCATTTTATTTCTTCTAACTATCACATTCATATATTTCCTAAACACATACTCATACCATCTTGAATGATGCTCTCTCATCTTATCTTCTATCGAAATAATACATAATTGTTCACGGATAAAAAGATAATTGTATTGAATCTGAAACAACAGTGATTGACCGAATTAAATCTTCATTCGACTCCCATTCACTTGTATATAAAGAACTAGATGAATATCTTCAATGAATTAATGAAGAAAAATGGCATGGCTCACCATGACTTGCGAAGATTATTGTATAACCAAAATGTTCTTACTCTTAGACTAGAGATGGCAACAAGGTGGGTTGAGTTTTACTTAAAACATCCCTGTCCTACCACTCAAAAAATCTAACTTTGTCCCAACCAATCAAAATTAAGAAAAATAAAACCATACTCAACCAACAAAAAACCCATCCTTATCGTCTTTTCCTGTTCTGCCCTGATATGAATATACTGTGAAAATTGATGTAATAATATTGGCATATTTTAATTTTATTTGCAATATAGTAGATGAAATCTTTCTGTGAGGTGGATTCATGGCAAAATAAGTCATGCAATCCGGATACTGCCCAATCATATTTTGAAATTATGCCATAAAACCCTCCTGTTTCTCAGTCAAAGCTAGTGATTTCTGTGGGATGGATCCGTGGCAAAACAAGTAATCCAATCCCGACCCAGCCCGATCAGATTTTGAAAATTATGCCATAAAACTCTCCCACTTGTCAGTCCAAGCTAGTGAAAACCAACTTGATCGGGCTAAATCAATTTGGTACTCTGTAGATCCCGGTTGAAATTGCAATCCCTATCTCAGACATCCTAAGTTTTTTTCAACTAAACAAATAATATAAACGAGGCTAGAAGGAGGTGAAGATCACTACCAACTTACATTGGTAATTTGGTTATTAATGTTACAATCAAGTGGACATTCAGTGCAAAAAAAGAACAGAAATAGAGACATCAAGCTTGTAGTAAACACCCAGCGGATAAAGGAGCAATCTCACCATGATGACAAGGCTTACTTTAATAGCTAATTGGTCGATAAGGTAAACGATATGGTTTCATTCTGTCTGCAAAGTAAGAAAGGCAAAAGATAAATATCAAGAAAATGTGAAAGAATCTTACCCAGTCACTGTCAGGGCCAGCACCAGGAACTAGCACATTAATTTCACTTGATTTAGCCGTGGTTATAGAAGCCCCCAATGAAGAACTGCTTAGATATAATTGGCAACCAGAAGTGTTGTCAACAGATATAGTTGGTGCTGAACCCTGCACATATTTGGCTTAGTTTGCAACAGTGACATTGGAAACTAAGATATCAATTTTTTTCCATTGTAGAAAAAGAAAATTGGATGTCTCTGTTCTAAAGATAATAGCCTAGAGTTTATTTGCATAGCCTGCCTGCGCATTACGTTAGCCAGCATGGGTTGCTGGAATCTGAAATATTATTTTTTTCCAAAAGAAAACAATAAAAATTACTATCTTCCGACAGTAACTCCTACAATGCTCTTCTAAATCAAAGGTTACTAGAAAAACTCAACCGAACAGCTTCTCAGCTTTCTTTAACGAGTTTGCTGCACTGGATAGTTTGAATTATTTTTTTTCTCAATTTTACAAGTAACAAGAGATGCTCAGGTACCTGACATTGCACCTCAACACCATTGCAATTCACAACTTCACAAGCTGCGACAACATCCTAAATGACAACCACAAAAGGAACTTTAAACATCATATCGCAGAATTATAGACGAGACAAGCATATAATTATGAAAGCCTTGTTTTTCTTTTTAGGATAGCCAAATTTCTTCACTTACTGTAAAAACAATTCCCATTTTGTTGCATTTATCAACAGTTATGTTGTTCACTTTTCCTGCAAATATTAATCAAATTTTCAAACATATACATGGAGAGGCCAATCATATTTCTAAAAGCATAAAAATTAGAAAAGAACCTAAAAATGAAAACAGAAACCTAAGGATTACCTTTTACTTGTAAAACAGAATCCTTGCACCCAAATATGTATACAGACTGCTTTGAGTCACAGTCATCTATAACCAAATTCTTCTTTCCAATCTGATTTTCGACCGCCCATCTGCCATATATGTTTACTGATAATAAATGCTACACAAATATAACAATTAAAGAAAAGGGAAGTTCTATAAGTCTAGTAAAACTATAGAAGTGCAGACTATATTAGAAAGAAGGATGAACGCATCCTCACTTGCGACCCATCTGAAGCTCCAACATCGGGGGTGCTCTAGAAAATGAAAATGAATTGGCACGAGGACTTTTCTCTGTTGCAGCTATGACACCAGTTCTATCAGCCCGGTTTTTGGTCTTCATGTCATCCGTAACTTTCCTCAGGCCTAACAAGTAGAGGCCAAATGCCATTCACCCACTACCTCACAGTCAAAAAGTACAACTTAATAGTTTATGTTTATGTACCTGCAGTTGTCGATTTTCCAGAGCTAATCTCTTCAAAGACAGCAGACATTCCTTCTTTAGGACGCGATGATGTAGTTTCTGGGCTAAAAAGTGGTGTTGCGGGTGGAGGTGGCGGAGCAGGGGCCCTTGCAGCAGGAGCTTTGGTGATGGCAGAAGAGGATGATGATGAAGAAACAACTGCAACTGTACCCCAAGCAGGACCCAAGGGATAAAAATTTTTCACATAGTCCCGTAGGCCTGGCAGATATAACTCCTTTAAAGCTTTTGCCCACTCTACATGGTCCGGATTCTTATTTCTGTACTCCACAAGAATCTGAAAATGGAATGATGGAAGTTGTTCTTTCAAGAATAAACTGTTGTTATTGATGAAATTCTAGGGAACTAATCTGATGCATCTAGAGTGCATATTTGTTGAAAACAGTAGATAATGTAAGAATATGAGATATGCCACAAACTGGTTTCCTCTGGTAGAGAACTTAACCAAGAAAACTCTACATCGTCAAACATGAACATCATGTAGAACATAATTTTTGGCTGTTGACCATCAATTTTACGAATAGACACATGAAATCTTAGTTTTGAATAATTAATTATTCCTTCTATAATAGGTACACTCATATGATGGCACCAAGTGCTAGTTATTAGATATTTTCTTTTTTTTTTTTGCTTTTCCATAACAATACAATATATCTAAAAATAACGTCCAATGTAACTGATATCAAACTTCAGTTGATCGGACAAAACTAGAGCCCCATAAAAAATCTTAACTTGGGATACAGAGAGCTAAGCTTATAGGTATGATCTGTAGGTCATCTTGAGCATGACAGATCTATCGTTACATGGTTTTTAGACAATCTGACCTACAAAAGTTAAGTGATTTTTAAAAACCCAAGTTTGTAATTGACCAACATCTACAAGGTAGCAGTTGGCTGCACCAAGTGATTCATACTGACTAGAATGACCAAGTTATAGTATTTTCTGCATGCACTAAATCAGCAACAATCCCCAATACAAACTCCAATAGTCTTAGCTACATCTCATATGATGATAGAATTTTAATAGTCTTAGCTACATCTCATATGATAATAGAATTTGATCAATCAGCAAAAGAATGCATTTTAAAAACAATTAGTATCACCACTGTATGTTGTAAGAGCCTGGTGACTTGTGGGACACAGTACAGAGTTTCATCAGTTGACCTTAGCTGAGGAATTATATACACTATAGCTAGGTAACACAATAATGGTATCATTTAAACTTATGACAATTGCATAGAAAGTGCAAGGTTAGAAGGACTAATTTAAGGACATCAAAATAGGTCCAAACAGCCATAAACTTCTTATAGTCAAAATTTTGTTGCATAATTATGCAGATATTGTTCAGCCAATGGTGATAACCTTTTAATTACCTATTCAACAGTATGACATGAATGCATAAATAAATGTGTCTGCATTTCTTTTAGTCTATGAGAATTTTGTCATTGGCGAACTTTCAGATCACTTTCATGGTGATATTTATCACTTAAGCATACCTTATTATTGTAGAATTCTGCCATCTGCCAACTTTCTTCCACATGAG
Source organism: Musa acuminata AAA Group (assembly GCF_036884655.1). Taxonomy (NCBI): domain Eukaryota; kingdom Viridiplantae; phylum Streptophyta; class Magnoliopsida; order Zingiberales; family Musaceae; genus Musa; species Musa acuminata. The sequence continues at coordinate 43,486,044 of NC_088333.1, forward strand.
CTATTGGCATGCTCATGCCTTGGAGGAAGCCATTAAATTTCAAGAAAGGAAAGAACTTGAGTACAACATATCAAAATGCAAAAACAGATCACAACAGAAAAGGGGAGAAAGAGCATAGGTTACAAATGCACTAACCACAATCTTTTCCCATGTAAGCTATCCAAGCCAAAGCTGTTAGACTATCAGAAGCTGCCTTCAAATGGTTAAAATATTCAGATCGCTTTCCTTCTGCCATGGAATTTGCTTTGAGAATCACGTCATTCAATGGTTTCAAAAACTCTGGTAAACCAGCAACGTCTGGCTTCTGTGGCATCAATGAGAAGTTTTGATCAAACTCCAAGGATCCTTTAGCACTAATAATATACAGAGAGACCATATTCACTGTCACAAATGCTTAAGAAAAAATGAACTAGTGAATCAAATAGACGACAAAACAGTTCACAGTTAACTCGATACCGGTCTCGAGATTAAAGGCAAGGTAACAATTAGAGTTTAATTTTACTATATCATTATTAAAGCATTCCTTGTCATCAAAGTGTTTGAATTGTGACCATTAATGTCATGATCTACTCTTAAAGAAGACAAAATAGACCGGGCTACGATCGGATGCGACACATAGACCTAATTAATATCCGATGTGAAATATTCCTTGCTGCTCTATACCGTTACATAAGTGGAGACTGTAAAGAAACTAATTCGAAGGAAATAAACCAGAAAGAGAGGTATCCCAAGAAACAAGGATGGGATGACAGGTATTTCAAGTGAATCACCGAGTCTTCCGCATCGAATCAGATGGTGCGCCAGTAAAAGGAAGAATAGATCGGATCGGATGCGACCAACCTGGCGTTGTTTGGCAGTGATGAGGAGCTCCTTCAGCACCGTGAACGCTTCCTCGATAGTCTTTGTGGCATCGAGGACCTGCCCTCCGATCTTGCCGGCGGCCGCGGAGACCCGGCCGAGGGAGTTGGCGACCATCTCGTCGAACGCGAAGATAGCGGGATCCAGGGGCGCCGCGTCGGTTAGATCTATCGACGAGGCCGAGGGAGCGGATCCGGCGGATGCGAGGGCCTCCAGCCGCGCCACCGCCGCGTCCAGCCTCGTCAATAGCTGCTGCTCCATGTTTCTAGGGCTAGATCTGACACCACTTTCTCCTTCAAGGCTCGATTTGCTGGGGACGAAACGAGTGAAGGGTGCTGCTTCGGCGTCTTATACAGAAGAGATGCGGCTAATGGGTTCCCCTGTGGACAGTGTTCGATGCACTTCGCTTGGTTTGTGCGTATCTTGTGTGGCCTTGCGGTCGGTTCCCCGAGAGGCAAATAGAAGCACGCGTAATGAATAAATATCCAAAAACATTTACATTATAATAATAAAAGAAAATTCTTTAGTGGAATATATGCATTAAAATAAATTGTGTCTTTTGAGGTTAGCTAAATCAATAAGATTTGGTTACCTACTGTTATTAATTATGATGAAATTAATGATATATATTAAAAGAATATTTTTATGAACAACACTATGATCATTCACTATGAATATTTTCCTCATTTTATTTTATTTTCAAACAATATCTCTAATTTTAAAAAATACCCACAATACGTCTAAAAAAATTATCAAAATTTTAACATTTTTTTTTTATCAGACTGTGTTTTCATTTGTGTCATTTATATTTTTTTATTAAAATACTAAAAATATATAAATATTATTAAAAAAAATATATTATAATTTACTTTGGTTATCATTGCTTGTAGATTATTGTGATACCATTTTTTAGGCTTAGAGTTGGTTTGGTTGAGGCTATAAATATATTCAGATCATTGTTAGTATTTTTGAGTAGGTTTTATAATGTTTTTATTGTGATGATCAAAAGACTGTAACAAGTTAATTTTTTATTTTTATTTAGACGATATTATTCATAAACTATTATAAATACTTAAATCATAAAATGATATATTAAGTATTTTTTAGTGTATTTTGATTCTATTTGGCTCATTTATAATATTTTTAAATAGATTTATTGTGTTTTTATTGTGATGATCAAAATATTATAACAAGTGAAAATTTTTTAATGATAATTTAAATATTTTAAATTAGAGGTATAATTTAAAAATAATAAAAAAGGAAGTACCGATTGAGAAAATCTAAAATGTGAATATTTTCTAAGAAAATTATTAAATTTAAAAGATCCTTTTATATATATATATATATATATATATATATATATATATATATATATATATATATCCGTACATGTTAGTAATACGCTTGTGAACGAGGGCATTAATATATGACAAAGAAGGATAGGGTACTTCTCATATTCGTATTTATACCTAACCCATTAATATTTGGGCTAATACACTAGACTCGAACACTAGACGGATCAAGCTTTTGTTATTAAAATTAAATTTGATGATCTTTGATTGAATTTATGATAATTGAATTTATGTGTTGTGTGCACTCAATCTCTAATCATAGGCAAAGCTGTAGTGTTTGGTTAACTTTGTCTCTATCAATTATCCTCCTTTCTCTATTCATAAATGATGATTCATTTGGTGAAAGTATTTAATGACAACAATGATTCCTCGGTATTCTATTTTTTTTTTTTTTTAATGACCACACTTTTTTCTATCTCCTCTCTCTTATTGATTTTCACATTTCTCATATTTTCCCCTCCCCCTTCGCTTATGTATTTTCCTAATTCTTTATCTTCTCGTTGTTTATCTCGTCGGTTATGATAATTTTGATTATGTTTATGTTTGAATATATTTATTTTTTGTTATATATAAATTTTAGTATTACTAATTAGGTTTGATAGTAGTTTTATTTTTTAAAAAAATTAAATGAGGATGAAAAATAAATGATGAGATAAGGATGAGGATGAGATATCCCTAAGCTAATGCTAGTTTACTAGTATGACTATTAAAGGGAATACTATGTAATAGGTTAAAAAATATTAAAAATAATTAATTATGATATAATCAAGTTAATGTCAAATGTTTTAAATATTTTATTAATGTCATTGTATCTAAAATTTGAAGTCAGTGACTTTGGATATATATTTAGATGCATCAATTGTTAATTTCTACTTATAAAGTTTTGAACATAATATTTCTCATTTTAATTTCATATTAATGTTTGAGCGATATATCACTATATTAATGTTGATTTTGGTTGTCAATTTGATGCATTGAGGTTGACATAACATACTTATTCGTGGTTAATCACCTCTAAGACTCGAACTCATTGAGTCAACCCTCAATGTTTGATTCTCGATGAGAGGTCTCAATATGAAGCGGAGAACTGAGTTTGACCTGCTCAAATAACTTTCTTTGTCATATATTAATGCTAAAGGATTTCATAATTTTTTTAAAAAATAATTGACAGAGATAAAATTCGAATATAAAAATCTTACGATAAATTATCAAAAATTTACAAACAATTTTATTATTATAAAATATATTAAAATCATGGTATGTAATTTTGAATAATATCACTCGGTACGGGCGATACGTACCAGTCCGACGACATACTGATACGTGGATCGTTCGCTACCAGACGAACCGTGCTACAGTGTTACAGTGTTATAGTAAGAGGAAATCGCTCGGTAAGTCCTGGGTACCGTTCGGTATGCCCTAGTGTATCGCTCGATATGCCCTGATGTTCGGTATTGCTCGAAACACTAGTACGATACGGTATTACGTACCTTGATTAAAATTCATCGTAGAGTATATTTACCATATTACATTTCATGTAAAATTGATATTTGAAGGACTAATTTAATACTATAAATTGCAACACCTTAACATATAAATTAAAGTTAAATGACCACTCTATTAATTCAAATAAAGCAATCGTTAGTTTGATTTAGTTTTCGACTTCAGCTAAATCAATTCGTCGTCTATATTTTAGGATGTACTACGGTCAATGTTTTTACCAGCAAATCTTGAATCCAAGGGCATCACATCTTCGGTTCCCGTTTCTTCGTTGGGTCTCAGGAGTTCGATCGTAGCTTGGTTAACTGGTAAGCATCATCAATTAGTTCCGACGAATTGATTTCTCCGTAGGAATCATCTCTGATAATTGTGATGAGTACTAGGTTATCATTTCACTCCTCGTCGAAGGAAGGCGCTCCTTTATCTTGAGGTTTCTGGTGAGCTTTGCTGCCACAGGACTTGCTGTACTATTGATTCTTGATTCTTGTTGCGCATTATAGGATCTTGAGACTGTGGCTGATTTGGTGGGTCGATGAAAGGATTGTGGATTGAAGATAAGGGCATTTAAGTTGTAATTCCTTTTTCTTTGTTTCTGCTGTAGAGTTCTAAGACTAGAATATATGGCTGGTGGAAGGACTTTCATTAATATATAGTGTCACTACAAAAGGATTGTGTTTTGCATGCGGTTAAGCCTTTTATGAAGCTAGTAGAAGTGAAAGAAGGGAACAGGACCGGATGAAAGCTAGTTAAATCGTTCTAGAAAACGTTTTGACAGTGATATAAAGCTAGTTAAATCCATTAGCTTCTTTTTTTTTTCCCGTTTAATGGAAAAGTTTGAAGCTTTCCATCTGTTGCATTTGTTCTTTGTTTTCTTTCCCTCTCACAATTCAGTTCAAATTTGTTCAAAAACAGCCAATCAGGAAACATGTTCTACACTGCAAACACATATTTTTTTGAACTTCCCAAGAATTGCTTCATTTCTGTACAGAAATTGGTTCTAGATAAGATATTAAAACAGCATATGGAGCACAAACCTACTGATGCAATGTTGCGGCTGCGGCTTTTTCCTGCAAAGCTTTCATGTTTTTCACAGTTTTTTTAATGATTTATGAAGTCCCATTTCATAAACCTGGATACCGTGAGGAGATTTTTGCAAGTGAAGTGATATTCAAAGGGCATCCCTCATCTTTTATCCATTACTTTGATATATTAGATTGTGGATATATTCTAATTTTACAGCAAGCTGTAGAATTTTGCATTAAGCTTAACAATTACTAGTATAAAAACGAAACCTTGTTTGTGTACTTCTTTGCTGTATCTTGAAAAACTTTTGAACTTCTAGATGCAATTAATCATGGAATTGTTGCAACCTAAACAACAGGCACATTTGTTTTCTTATATTGTGTGGCATCCTTAAATATATGAAATATGTTCACCTAAACAAGTCACTAAATGAGAATATATACATTTCTCTGCACGCCTGTTGATCTTCCTCACATTAACAGACTCTTAGAAACCTAACCGATCAAGAAGTCTTTTTTTTTTTAACTCTCTTTTTTTCATGAAGAAGGTTGAGTCGCATACATAGTCTTCTTACTAGAGGATATAACAGAATTATGATGTAAATTCTCACTCTTTGTTGTCTTCTTCTCTGAAATGTTGTGTCTGTTATCAATGTCTTCCTATTATTACCGAATAAACCTCTTTTATCGTTTAAATGACCCAAGATATTTTGTTTTGCCCTGTTGTTTAAAGTAAGGTTGATTTGATTGGACATGAAAGAGAGATAACAATGTCTGATTTTATTAATATTGCAAATAGGATGGCAGAGAGAAGATCGAAGATAGAACATTGATGAGAATAAAAGAAATAGGAGTATGGTGGGTATAGCTTATTTCTTTCTTCAAAGGATGTCTCAGACAATTTGTCCTCTGTCAGCTAAATAGCCTCTTTAAATAACTTGTAAGATTTAAGACTACTCAAAAGAGCCTCAATTCAATTATAGTGTAAGGACCTTTAACTAGAGCAAAAATTTTCCTAGACATAGTGAAACATCAAAATAAAGTACTTGATTAGTTTAAAGAACCAACTAGTATTATCTGTCTGAGGGTTACTAGGTGTGCCAGTGCCTTGAGATGATTAGTGGCTAGCATGTTTGAGGGAGAGAGATAAAGAAGACCGGGTGTTGGTGAAGAAAGAGAAAGCCCATCAGACCAAAGAGATTGTTTGTAGCAACTTTCGCAACCTCCAAATCAGTAGTTTGTAAATAAAACAGAAGTTTTATCTATTGTTCAGTATTCACTGGCTTATTTGATCATAAGCTTTCTATTTTCATCACCATGATCGAAGTTATCAAAGTACACTAGTCTACAATTTTCATGAGCAATCATTAGCTGCAGGTAGAATTCTTGTATCTTATGTCATACAGTGTTAACCACTTGGTTTAAGGGCACAATAGTAGGGAAGTTTAGATGACCATGTATAATTGGAATGGTGACCCTAAATTGTTGACAGTGGTAAAGAAAGTGAACTTGTCACCATCCACCTGTGCAATGATGAGGAAAAGCTTGCATTCTTTGCAAACAGCAGTAGCTGCTATACTGAAATTTTAATAGGTAGAAAACTAGAGCGTGTCATCGGATAAAATTAAAAGAATGGTTTTATACCATTATCTTGTCTCTTTGGGATTTTCAGTCAACACGAGGATTCACTCATTAAAATTTTTTGACAAGTGAATCCTCCTTGTGATCAGCCCTCCAAAGTCAAGCCAATTCTTTGAACAGACAAATATTTATATTCCAGTGCAGTGCCATAATTTGAATTTAGCAATTCTGTTCCCAATGGCTCTGTCCTCCTACTTTTTTATTTATGTTAAGCTTATAGGATTCACTCATTAAATTATGTTGACAAGTGAAACCTCCTTGTGATCAGCCCTCCAAAGTCACGTCAATTCTTTGCACAGACATTTATATTCCAGTGCAGTGCTATCAGTTGAATTTAGCAATTCTGTTCCCAATGGCTCTGTCCTCCAACTTTTTTTTATTTCTGTTAAGCATATAGGATTCACTCATTAAATTTTGTTGACAAGAGTGAAAAACCAATTCTGTTAAGTTTTTGCCCTCGTCCAAAGTCATGTCAGTTCTTTGTGTAGACATTTATATTCTAGAGCAGTGCTATTTGTTGACTTTAGCATGCCCAATGGTTCCAACCTACTTTTATGATTTCTATTGAGGTTATTGGAGAATATGAATGTGCATTAGCACATGAGATTATAACATTACCACTGTGAACAATTTTTGGTTCTGATGAACATTTTGAACATGTACATCTAAGCTGCAACTTATCTGGTCCTTGAGGGCTGGTCACTAACTTCTCTGTGTCTCCACAAGCAGGATTATTAATTCCTTCAGTGGCCAGGACGAAGACTGAAGCATCTGTGTCCACTATACTGGTAAACAAATTCTTCCTCTTGTAACTCCTGAATTCTCATAAATGTTATAATTGCCCTAGTTTGCTCTTTTTTATATGCTTTTCATGAATTGTATTTGCACATTTTCTTCTTGTACACTGGTGTAATCCCAAATCAGAATTGGAAAAGGATCTGAATGATGATTAGATGAGTCTACTACCGCATTCTGTGTCAGTGGATTTATGCAGAAAAAAAAAGTTAATCATTTAGGTTATCTCATTAGGTCTAGTTGGTATCAACACAGGGACTCAAGCAGGAAAGGGCTACTTATTGGGTCGTCACTGGCCTAGACCTTGCGAGTACCATGTCGGGTTCTGATTATGAGATATGTTGATTCTTAACGAGGATGTAATATTCTGTTTAGTCTTATAATAGAAGTCAGATTTGGACAGACTCATAAGTCTCAGTTGAGTCTACCACTATTAACTTGGTTCGATCGTTTTGGACTATTGGTTCAAGTTTAATGAGACTAATGGATCAATTAGCTTATTAAATTGGGTCTGACATTTCTTTACTCGATAGTAAAGACGGATTAGGGAAGTTATTGGCGTTCCACATGACAAATGAGATAACTAACGTAGCCTCATCCAAAATAGATCTTTTTAGTCATGATTATCCACTTTAGTGTACTTTAACAGTTAGGTTATGTGCTCCATGTGGCCTTCCATAAAAACACTGGTCAATCCATTGCTGCTATTTTAGACTATTATGAAGTCAGATCTGATGAACGTATTGGAGTTAGCTGACTCCACTGTTTGATATAATGCCTTCTCGTGCGAGATGTGTGACTAAAAGATACTCAAGGAGTTGCACGAGCAATAATGTCATACTATACTGACATGGTATCTTTATGTCTTCACAAAGTGAATCGATAAGAATGTAGCCATGGTGACAGAATAAGGACAGGGTCACATCCAAACCCAACACCCTAATTCCCACTCCATTAGCAACTTATTCAACTGTCCAGAAGACTGGCGACCACTTTGTCTGCTTTAATCAATCAAATTGGTATGCCCATTGTGTGTTGTTTGGCATCCCTGTGTTGCTCCCTCATCTCTTCCAGTAAGATTCAAATCTTGATCCTTCTTGCCTGTTGGGGGCCTGACACAATGATGTATTTACAAGTGATAGAAAAGAAGCAACATCCTGTCATCCATCTTCATCTTCCTGTCTGTAACAAAAAGAGGTTGTAGTTTCTTTTGCCATCCAACTGTCCCCTGCTTCCAAATATCTGAAGACAGTAATCAGCTCGCTACCATCCTAGGAGAGGAAATGGGGTGATAGGATTGAGTCCCGGTCCTCCCTAACAAGTATATTAAACAGTACTTATGATATCCTCATTTAACTAGTAATCTGCATTGTTAGGTAAAGTTGTGGGGTGGACAAATGTTCATTTCACTGGATAAGTTTTCTTATGATATCCTCTTACAAAAGCTGGTCAAAAGGAGAGGATAGTGGCCTGTTCAAAGTGATCATTGCAGGTTACTCATCTCTTCAGTTACCCCAAATTTAAATTTGAGATGGGCATGATTTATGGGGAGCTTTGCTGTTACACTGGTGCTTTCTAAGTCTCTTCCACTTTCTCTCACGCATGCCTGTGTGTGCTCCCATGGCAGGACTGCCATGATTGAAGGGAAAGTTGGAAAGAAGAGCTGAGATAGAAATGGTTACCAAACATCCTAACTCTTGTCTTCTTGTGTCAGGTGGTAGCAGCGGAGTGTGCACGAGGAGATAGGTTCCGTTGTGTGATTTGGTTGGTTCCTCAGAGAAGGAAGGTCTTTGATTTCATGAACCAGACGGCGCCCTTTTTCCACTTGATGTGGACAAAGATTGATGTGCTTCCGTCACCAAGTCTCGGTCACTTGGCATCAGGTGCAACACCAAATTCGCGTGGAAAACATGTTGAGGTTGGCAACTCTGCATTGCTTCCCATCGTTCCCGACGGGAAGTTACTGCGTCACTCTCAGCCTTCGGCTCGAGCATCGCCAGTATGGTCAAAGACTACTAACTAAATGTGTTAAATGCGATGTGATGTAATGCTAATATTCTCAACCCAAAATGAGTTGTTGATCGATACCGTGTCGCAGGAGCAAACTTATCTTCGTTGCAGACCTTACTAGGGGGAATGATCCTCACTCTCAGCCTCAGGTTCTACACTGTCGACGCGAAGACATGCAAGTATAATTTAGTACAGAAAAAATAAAGACAAGAAAAAAAAAATACTTATAAATCTTAAACGATATTTAGACTTCAGTCTTGTCTTATAAGCTTAAATACTTAAATCTTCGATGGATTTATATATGTAGATGTTATTTATTTATAGAAATAAAATACAAGATTCCTTAATCTCTATAAATTTATTTAATTTTATTTAAAAATAAAATATTAATTTATGATCTCTTAAAATATATTTAAATTTATTAACATTCCCCCTTAAAATATACATTTAGAGATAAATGCCTCAAAGATCTTCAAATGGTTCTTTCAAAAGAGATATGATAAAAATATTTGTTACATTTTCTTTATTTTTAATCTTCATGACCTCAATAAATCCTTTTAAATATATTTTTTCAAATAAAATGATGTTCGATTTTAATATGCTTGGTTGACAAATTGAATTTGTAGTCAATTTTAAAATTGTCACCCTATAAAATAGTTGGTTTATTAATTTGATAGCATGCTTTCTCGATTAGACGTCTCAATCATATATATTCTTAAGCAGCAGGAAAGTCTTGTATTATACTTCGTTTGTAGAAAGAGAAATCGATTGTTATTTCTTACAATACTATGAGATGTAAGCAAAATCACATAAAAAGATATAGCTAAAAGTATATCTATGATTATCCCAAATCACCTCCCAATTTAATATGTATGTCCTTCTTATAGAATAATCCCAAATCAAAGATAAAATTCATATATTTTAAAATTTTCTTTGTTACATCAAGATGTGGCTACCTTGGAGATTGCATAAAATGACTTTAAAATGTAATATCTAATCTTATAATTGTTAAGTAAATGAAACTACCAATATGAGCATAGCTTATTTGAGAGATAAGTATACTTTCTTTTGCATTCATCACCTCCAAACCAAGAAAATATTAAGCTCTCCTAAAACTTTTATTTCAAATCAAAGAGAAAGAACAATAATGTATACGCTTTATTTCAAATCAAAGCTTTGAAATCTCTATTCTATCATTATGGATGATGATCATATCATCCAAGTATAAAAGAACAATAATGTATACGCTTTCGTGCTTTTTACTAAATAAGTTAGGATTTGAATAAGAAGAAAAATAATAATAGAAATATATGTATTGAATAATTTTTTTATACCATACTTAGGAGCTTGTTTTAACCCATAGAGAGCTTTCTTAAGCTTGCAAAGATAATTTGATTTAGAAATAAAAATATACTTAGATGGTTGTTCCATATAAATATCCTTTATCAATTTCACTATATAGGAATGTATTTTTCATATTAAGTTTCCAAAGCTTCTATTTAAGAGTAGCTAATAAAGTAATCACCATCTGTCATCTTGGCCATAGGATTAAATATTTTCTCATAATCTTCTCCATATTTCTGAGAAAACTCCCTTGCAATAAGTCTTATCTAACGATTTATACTTCCATCTGAGTTTGATATATATCCACCTTAGACTCATTTGCAAGTAATTAGATTTATATTTGTTTCTTCACTTTATCAATAATCCATTCATAGATTCTCACTTTATCATAGATTTACAAGTAATTAGTTTTATATTTATCAATAATCACTTTATTTTTATAAAAAATATTTTTCTTGATATAGCATAATTTGCCACACCTATAATACTTTTGCTTTGTACCATTGTTCGAAGAAGACTTTTGCTTATTGTTAGTATCATCCTTCTTCTCCTTATCGTTATCATTATCTTTTTTCTTATTTATGAAAAAGAACATCCGGTGATGTTGTTATTGCATTATCACTAATCACATTCTATAGATCCTCTCTTATGAGATAAGACTCCAAACAAGTCTTTTAGATCTTATAGTTAGACTGATTAAGAGGTTCAATACCAAATCCACCAACTCAACTGTAATATTCTATAATCGAAAAAGATTATCTTCTTCATCAAGAAGATCTTGAAATGCATATTATCATCCTTGTGGCTAGCCTATGATCAAATCAAATGAAAGAAGAAGAAACTAAGGCGAAAAAGAAAAACTATATTAAACTTCTCAAAAAAAAAAACACTTACTAATCTTGAATGACGCTTAGAGTTCGACCCTATAAGCTTGAATACTTGAGGCTTGGATGGATCTACACATGTAGATGTCATATATTTATATATGTGAAATATAAAAATCTTTAATTTCTACAACTATATTTAATTTTTATTTAAAAAAAATAAAATATTAATTTATAATCTTTAAAAAGATACTTTAGCTTCTTAACAATCGATATAGAATGCATCACCGAAATTAGTGAAAAAGGATGCATGTTGATATATCGTCAACCATGTGGTGTGAGTGCTACACATTGTGCCATGCCCACCAAGTAAATACGAGGCATGAATGCCAACGTATTATCCCTCCCCTCATTGAGTTATGTAACGTTAGTGAAACACGTTGCATGGTAGATCTAGGTTGAGAACCTCACGTAAACTTTCATTTATCGATCCTTACATGTTTAGAAGTGACCAATATTCTTTTAGATTATATATATATATATATATATATATATATATATATATATATATGATTTTTTGAAAAAATCTTAAATTTTAAATTTTTCTTGAAGAGCATCATCATTTCTAAAACATCCAAAATACTCTTCATTTTTAATATAATAAAAATATTTTCAATCAAAATCTAACTAGACTAAATAGTCAAACCTATTCGATATTAAACCAGATCAATTATTTTTATTATTAAACTAAAATTTCTCATAAATATAAATAATTAACCATATTATATCTATTGAAATCTTATAAAAAATATATTTTGTTATTTTAAGAAAGAACTTGACCATAAGTTATAGTGTTTTTGAACATGGTTACTTTTACTCACACCAGTACAAAAACATAAAACTAAGTTATCGTTTTTAATGGGATTTTCGATAGATATGTTAATGGTTTGAAAATAAAAAATGTAAAAACTTAACTCTTATTTCAATTTTAGGTTTTTAATAGGGTTTTGACAAGTTCATACGGATCCAATGGAAAAGGTGAGAGTCTATTTTTGGATGTCTAATCAATTGTATTTTTTAAACTAAAATAAAAGAGAAACATCTTTTCAGGAATTTGTCCTCTGTCATCGCCATTCTTTGTGTTCATTATTACGTTTGTGGCATGCAAGATCCCATTTTTGACCGATTAAAACATTATTCTTAGCTTATTGTAAAAGGCGTTTACATGAATGATAAGAAGCAATACAGTTTGTCTTTTATGACCATTCCACAAAAGCAAGGATTGTGCACAAAAGAAAAGAAATAATAAAAGATACTCTAAAGGTTCATATGAACTAAATGAGTTCTTGTTGGACTTTAATTAGAATCCTATATTAATATAATAAAAATATCATAAGACTCAGGTCAAGCAAGCAATAAAATCAATAAAATAAAACATCGGCAAGAAGGCAATAGATTTTAAGAGTGAACGAAATCCAAATTAAATAAATTATGTATATATATATATATATAAGAATCAATTAATTACTAATAGTTTTCTCTGGATCAAATATCAACAACTCTTGTCTCTTAAAATAGTTAAGTTTTTAATGTTCCAATAAATGGAGACATTTCTCAAAAATAAAAATAAAAAATATTCATCATCTAAAGCAAACATTATAAAGAAAAACTACGAAAACCATCGAATTTAAACCAATCATCTAATTTAAATCATCATCAATTAGGATTACTTTTGTCAATTATTTAAACTATGGTCCTAAATCTTGATAGATTTAGGGTAGAACTCATATAAGTTTCTTTTTAATAATTAATGAAATATTATTCTAGTCTTTTGACAAATCAATCGATCAGTTCAAAATGATTATCTATTTTCTTTTTTATTTATCCTAAAAATCTTATCATATTTATTAGCATTAATGGTAGCATGAATCATAACTTACATTGCAATTAGGGATGTAGTACGAAACCATGAGTTCATTGTCTAGATGGGGTGGATGAGACTGCAATAGTCGTAAGCAACATCTAGAAGCAAGTTCACATGGTTAGACTTGTTCTAAAGTAACGATATTTGTTTGCATCGATCCGTGCCTTATATCGTGGGAGTACCATTTTGAGAATCTATCCATGGATTATTGATAAAGTGAAGAAACAAATGTCATATCTTTCTAATATATGTATAATAATAAAAAAACATGACTCCATTAATATATAACACCGTGATTATTCTAGATACATCGAGATGTGTCATGTCATGTCATGTCGATAAAATTGAGTATATACTCATGATTTCATCACATAATTATATAAATAAATAAATATATAATTAAAATTTTTGATTGGACGGTAGAGGAATATATGACACCATTATTCTTCTATAGATAGATCATGATATATTGTGTCGGTATCGATAAAATTAAGTTTTTACTATGTATTTCATCATCAAGGTATGGAGAACATTAATTAGTTTAACTTTCGATATCAAAAAATAATAAATATTATTTCTCCTATTATATATTGATTCTATCGTTATCCTAGGCTTATCAGATGACATATCTTATGAGGGGGTATTATATAATCGTCAAGTTTTTTATTATAATGTTTCTTGACTTTTTCTAACTCATCATCGAATCGATTATAATATATAAGAGGCTTACCTCTAACCCCCCCCCCCCCCCCCCCCCCCCAAAGGGAAAAGGACCTACGTAGATTCTTGTAATCAAATGTAGTGCTTGCACAAAGGATCCGAGCCTCTCTCTCTCTTAGTGAGGGTACTCTTCATGAACGAAGAACCCCTTTCATTCATGAGAAGGGAACAACAACTCATAAAGAGAGTGAATAGGATGCATAGCTCAAAAAGGCACCTGATGATAACCTCTGATCTAAGCATCAAAGCTCAAAAGGTGCTATGTGATAGATAGTCTCTGACTTAAAAGATTTCCAATCAACTATCGATGCCCTCTTTCTATTTGTCTCGTAGATGAATCTTATCATTCAAGCTCAAGAACGGGATGATCGAACATGATCGGAATCCCTCACACAGTGCATAGGCCATGACTAGAACACAATTATATCAATAATCAACAACATACATACATACATTCGTACGTATGGTCGACTCTATAACACGTCATAATTCATATAAATTATTGTCATCTTCTATAGTTTGCCAAATTACATTGATAAAAATTAATCTTTTATATATTACCTGAAGGACAAAGAACACGATTATTTCCAGCCACATCATATATCTTCGTAACTTCTCACCGACACTTAATTCACACAACTCTGTAACTATTTGAATACATTGATTAGATTTCACTATAGCCCAAGGAAATGAGACTCCTATTAAAATATTATATATATATATATATATATATATAATCCACGTAATATTATTTCAATAAACAATGTAAATATTACGACATTAATTATCCAACGGAGCAGACATCTATCTCCCACTGATCTCCACAATCCTTCTATCGACTTCTTTTAGTAGGTGACGGAACCTGTCTGTTCCTATCGTGATCACAACATTGGGTTCTCTTTCTTGGATTGATACTGATGTGAGACCGACCACACGCACGTCTCTTCCCACTGGGAGCCCTCCTCCCAACATCAAATAATCTTTAAAGTTTAAGCTATGCATACATGTAAAATGTTCCTTAGACAATTCAACTCATTCGTGTCATGGCCTATCTCAAGCAGAGAAAAAGCCACTTGATACTTTCTCCATGTGAAACGGCAACCCATCTTTTCCACAAACTATAGGAGACGAAGGGAGAGGGACCTGTGAAAGCAAAGCTCCAACTCCCAAGAGATAGGGGAAGAGAGCAGCGCTCAGCCTTGTCTCCAATGTCCGGGTTCATAATAGACGAGCTCCCCCTCCTCCTTCTTCCTGCTCTGGTAGCCCTCTTCTTCTACGTCAACCTCGTCAGATGGAAGAGGCTGAAGAGGTTGAACCTCCCACCTGCCGGTAGCGGTTGGCCTTTCATCGGCGACACCTTCGCATACCTCAAGCCTCATCTGGCCACCTCCACTGGCCTGTTCATGGAGCAACACGTCTCCAGGTAACTCCACCGCACTAGATATTGCCTCGGATCCAGCCGATAACCATAGTGATGCTGTCCCTTAGGTACGGGAAGATCTATCGGTCTAATCTCTTCGGTGAGCCGACCATAGTCTCAGCCGACGCGGGCTTGAACCGCTTCATACTTCAGAACGAAGGGAAGCTGTTCCAGTGCAGTTACCCGAAGAGCATCGGAGGAATTCTCGGGAAGTGGTCGATGCTGGTTCAGGTGGGAGAAATGCACAGGGAGATGCGGATGATCTCTCTCAACTTCATGAGCAACGTGAGGCTCCGGTCGCAACTCTTGCCGGAGGTGGAGCGCCACACGCTGCTTGTGCTGCGGTCTTGGAGGGAGAATTCTCCTTTCTCTGCTCAGGAAGAAGCTAAGAAGGTATACATTCATGTCAATCAATCTTCAAGCATTTAGTTTGAGAATCCCTACTGATAGTGTCGGTCGCGTCCCTTAACACGCAGTTCACCTTCAATTTGATGGCCAAGAACATCATGAGCATGGACCCATGTGAACCTGAGACCGAGAAGCTGAGGCTGGAGTACATAACCTTCATGAAGGGTGTAGTATCAGCCCCTCTAAACTTCCCCGGAACTCCATACTGGAAGGCCTTAAGGGTACGCTACTCTTCACGGTCACAGCTCGGTTTCAATCATAATTAGCATTCCAAATGGAAAAGGAAAGAAAAGAAAATTACTAAGCCATGAGATACTAGCAATTCTGGAGATAATGTTATAGTTCTTGGCCCACAAAATGTACAATCTGTGAAATAATACCTGATGAGATATCTCCGAATTCGATTTCACACATGTTGTTTTCTTTACCATGCTGTAACATTGCATCCATCGCAGTCACGGTCAAACATCCTGAGGGTCATCGAGCAAAAGATGGAGCAGAGGATCCAGGAGAAGAGCGAGAGACAAGGAGGAGCAGAGGATCTCCTTGGATGGTCTTTAAAGGAGTCAAACCTGTCCAAAGAACAGATCCTCGATCTCTTGCTGAGCTTGCTCTTTGCTGGCCATGAGACCTCATCGATGGCCTTGGCTTTAGTTATCTTTTTCCTCGAAAGCTGCCCGAAAGCTGTTCGACAACTGCGGGTAGATCGCAAGTCTCACCATCTCTGCTTCAGTTTCTAAGTGGGAAGGTTTGGGTTTCGGCTGTTGACATATCTGCTGCTACTGATTAGGAAGAGCACAGCGAGATCGACCGAAAGAAGCAACGAGGAGAGGCTGGTCTAAACTGGGAAGACTACAAGCAAATGGAGTTCACCCGATGCGTAAGATCTCCGTACAACACACCAAAGAAGACTCCCATCTCTCTGTATTCTTATGATTCCTTCGATTTGTCTCGTGAATGAAGGTTATCAACGAGACCCTGCGGCTTGGCAACGTTGTAAGGTTCGTGCACAGAAAGGTTCTACAGGATTTGCAGTACAAAGGTACGTCGATTCATGCCTGCCATGTACGCCGTATGTATCATCGAGGGATCTGATTCGCCATGCACGAACTGACATATCTATCTTTGCCTTCGCTTGCAAAGGATACGACATCCCCTGCGGATGGAAAATTCTTCCGGTGTTTGCTGCGGTTCACTTGGACTCTTCTGTTTATGATCATCCTCATCAATTCAACCCATGGAGGTGGCAGGTAATTAGTCGCGCTCCTCTTAACTCTTTGGCGCTATGCATGTCTTCCTTCATTCGAAGGTAGCATCAAATGTGACCCAATCACTGTCCACTGATCTACATGTGTCGTTAACTGTGGCTCTGACAAAATTAGGTTCGATATACGTCTCTATATAAGATCATTCGTGGGGCGTGGTGGTGCGACCAAGATATCTTTTCATTTGTCTTGGCTGATGTGTTTGACCTCTACGATGGCGTTTAGTCAGACACGTACGTATGTCCTGTGTTTAGCGGATTGATCCATAATCTTTAGTGGATGGGGCAGTGTGACGGAATGAATGCGACGTGGTCCAAAGTCCTGTGGAGAAGGTGGATGATGGTTGCGTGCATGAGGGCGTGCGTGACTCGGCTCGTGCGCCGGACCCACGCTCAAGATTTGGCACCAGCATGATGTTCTACCTCGCAGCCACCTTGAGATTAAAATTAGACGTATAGTTGCATGGTTATTCTCTGATTTAGATGGAGCACAAACACACACACCCTCTCTCTCTCTCTCTACGTCTCAAATGCTCCATGAGAAGCGAGGAGGAAGAGGGAGGCGAAGAAAGGGGGCATGCATTTGTTTGCTACATGCTTGTCTAAGGAACTGCTTTCTTCTTCCTCTTCTTACCTTTGCCTTGTGCAGAACAACTCCTCCAGCGTGACGGCGGCGACGAACAACTTCATGGCTTACGGCGGTGGCCCCCGTCTCTGCGCGGGCTCCGAGCTCGCCAAGCTCGAGATGGCGGTCTTCTTGCACCACCTCGTACTGCGCTACAGGTGGGAGTTAGCCGAGCCGGATCAAGCGTTCGCGTTCCCCTTCGTGGAGTTCCGAAAGGGACTCCCCATAAAAGTCTACTCCATACATGACAGTCCTATGTGACATCTCAAGAGTCTTCTGTTTACATTTGAATACACGTACGAAGGAGCAGTAGTTATATATACGTGTGTGTATGTTCAAGCTCTGAATAAGGTTAATTGGTCACTTGGGTGCATAGTACAGATATAGGCAAATTGGTGGAGCAAGTTATCCAAGTTTTGAGAATTTAACATGATTAACAAATATTCCACCTTTTAGTCGTAGTGTCTAAACTTAGAGACGTTCGTATCATAATAATACCGTAAGAGATGCTTGGATGCTAATCACGTCATCATACTCATGCAGTCAAGTTAGTCTGCTCTTGACAAGAATGACATATAAACCAGCCATCGAGATCCTGACACCATTAACATCTCGATGGGAAACGTGGCCTTTGATGCTTGCATTGCCAAGTTGACCTTGATTTATGAGCAACTTCTTTTATCCGTATTAGGGAAAAGGAAAGTGATGACGTTGCCAACTCATCCTTTTCAAAATTGTCACCTAAGCAATAACATGAGCGGAGAAGCTCACACCCATCTTCTTCCGTGGTCGTCGACAGAGCACCGATCCATCCAACTCTACCCATCTCAGTCTCTCAAAAAGCTGACAACGAGGCTCATCTCTTCTTTCCTCTTTGTTAGAAACGTCCATTACGAGAAATCTGACATCTCTTACCGATCACAGTTCTAGAAAGACTCATACGACCGATGACAGAGAGCATTAATCCCCCGACAACGTGATTCGTTTTTTCTTTTTGATCGATTGACGCGAGAGGCCACTCTCTGTTTATCCCAAACGGACTCAAAATCCTAAGAAACAGTACCTTCATGATCGTTATTTTCTAACGCCACACTCAAAGAAGCGGGCTCATCAGTCGACGTTAACGAGCTCTTGACGACGTAAGGGGCACTCTAACCCGTTATTGACTTCAGTTGTTCGGGTATAAAAGTTAATCCCTAAAATTTAATAAGAGGATAACTAAATTAATCACTATTAAACTCCACTGAACTCTTTCCACACTTCGTTACTAAACTTAGGCATTGGAGGGGTCGGGTCAACAGTATCCCCTCGATGCTGACCGCTTATACAAGAACCTCGAAAAGACTAAGGAGCACCTTGGGATGACACCAAATCTTCTTGAACAAGTAAATAACACCTTGAGATTGCGCCAACTTGGTCTACTTCCCATTCATATCGCCCCCACTGACCCCCGTGGGTCCCTTGGATGGACTTATACTTTCGGGATGGAATTGAGTCATGCAAACTTTGTGGTCAACGGTATTAAGGTAATAATATTTTGACATTAGAAGGAGAACCCAACTGTCATAAGAACGTCCATCTACGAATCCTCTCAACGAGCGCTCTAGTTAGGAAATGCCACCCCCAACACAACTCCTTCGAGTAAAGAAGGCAGCTCAGAAAATAAAGGTACTCAAAATCTGGTTAGAGTATTATATGCATAGTGGAAGATCAGAAAAATAAAAAACTCAAAATTTTCAAAGAAAAATATTTTATCATCGTGCAACGATTAGTGTGTGAGAAATCGTAAAACCGAAAAATTTTATGCGTATCATATGAGATGTGTTATCTAGGGAGATCATATATCCTCGAAAGATCTTCGATCTATAGATGTCATCCTCTCTAGCAGTGATCCATACAACAGATGTGACGACAATGGTCATCAAATCACAACATAATCTTTCTCTACACATGCACCACAAGATTGTGCTATCTTTAAAAAGGGGTCAACTCTTTATGCTGTCTATATACCCCAAGCAAGGGTTGTTGGCTGAGGGGAACATATGAGACACCTATGACTAGTCTATGCTGCTAGTTATAGGTGCCCTGCAAGCCAATCACATGAGTGATGACACGCATGACACAATACATATTCTTTTTATTTATTATTTATTTAATATATTTTCACTTTATATTGTATGTTGCATATATTATGATATTCGTAGATCTATACAATGAGAATCGGATCGTGACGAGATCACGATAATAAGATTAATTTACCTTTAAACACATACCCTAAATAATCTCGATTATAAGTTGCTCGAAAGGGACATCGAGATAACCGGACAGATTAGTGTATTGTATACCCGTCCATACGATGGAGATGATTGATCTCATAGCTGCTTATGTGGGGACACTAGGGATACATTGCATATGCTCATTGGAGAATGAGTTCATTGATCAATCCGCTCACGAAATGTTGGATGGTTGATGATAACTCATTATTAGACAGCGATTTCATCGTCCCAATGGAGTATCCAGTCCTTAGACTTGAGACACCAGGGATGTCATGTATGAGTACTCTACTATTTGATACCGGACTTATAGGTTTGGAAGTTCCAAATCTAACACAACCAATCATCAGAATTGACAGCCAACCTTACAAGGGCAATTGAGTGTCGATAGAAGATCATCCGCTCTCAATATCACTAGAGTGTTCTTGCTTAGGCAAATCTCTGACCATGATTATTCGGATTGAGAGAGAAAGAGTTCTCTAGGAGAATCTGATTAAAGTGAGACTCAAGTAGATTTTGTTTGGGCCTAACAGCACCATGCTCGATATATGATCTTTAGGATATTATATTGATGAGGGACTTTAGATACATGATAACTAAGGACAAACATGTCAAATGGATTGGATTCCCTTGCATCATTTAAGGACTACGACATAATGGCTTAGTACATCCGTAGTCGATGAGTCGAGTGAATTATTATGGAGATAATAATTCACTGAGCGAGAATAAGTTCTAACAGGTATGACTCACAACCAGCTTGATATTGGGCTTAAAAGGTCACACACATATGATATGTGTTGCGATGAGTAGAGGTGCATATATGAGATATTCACTAGAGCCCTTGAATTATTGGATCTTATGGATAAGAGCTAATGAGATATTATTGGGTAAAGATTCATTAATCTGAGAAACATAAGTAGTTTGATAATGATCCAATACCCAATATGACAAAATCCATTAGGGTTAAGTTGATAGGGACCTCTATAAATATGAAGGAACCAAAAAGGCACAGGATATACCCTTTTTAGCTGCCACCTCCTACACTCCTCTCTCTCTCTTATCCTCAGGCAATAACCTTAGTTTGAGTGTGTGGACAGTAAGAACGATCGACCCCTTCTTGAGAGCGTGGTGCGCGTGGAAAGAAGGATTGTGTAGTAATTTAAGGAGCATCTTCACAGCGTTTGCCATATAGATCACTGCTAGAGAGGAGGACAATTGACCTCCTTCATCCTCTCCTATAAATATGTAAGTTTTTAGGGATATACGATCTCCCTAGACAACAGATCTTTCATATACACATAGTTTTTCGGTCTTGCGATTTTTTCATGCACCAATCTTCGCACGACGTTGAGAAACTATTTTCTATGAGAAATATAAGATTTTTTTTTGTTCTTCCACTACACATATGATGTTGCTCCAGGTTTCCCAACAATAGTATCAAAGTCATGTTACTCGTGTCAAATATTAGTTTTTAAACTACGTATGTTGTGTTATGTTATGTTGAATCACGTAGAATTATTTTTGTATGATTGCTCTAATTTTTTATCATAATTTTTAAATCTAGACTGCACCTATTTTCTCTATTAAAAGCTGTTTTAAAGAGGGCTTTTGACATCAAAATTGTTAACGCAAAAGGGGGAGAAAGGGCAACAACTATTGCTGCCCTATAGATTTGTTGAAGGCTGCTTGCTGTTGGGAAATCTGGGATGACATCACATGTGCATCAAAAGAATAGAAAATAAAATCCTATATTTCTACAAAAAAATTAGTATCTTGTCATCGTGCAAAGATTGGTGCTCAAAAACCCACGAAACCGAAAAACTTCACGTATAAGAAGATTTTGTTACCTAGGGAGATCATATATCCCTGAATTCTTATAGATCTGTAAGAGAGAATGAAGGAAGTCAACTATCCTTCTCTCTACTAGTGATCTATACGGTAGGGGCTACGAATACGCTCCTCAAATCATTACACAATCTTGCTCATTATGTGCACCATGCAATCAAGAAGAGGTGGCCCTTCTTGCTATCCATATGCCCCAAATAGGGTTTAGGGTTTCATCTTCTATGCTAACTTCCTTTATACAACTAGGGCACTTCGGTAATGTACACCTAAGTTGCTTCACTCCTCAGTTTGCATTGAATTGATGGTCATTCTTGCATCCACCATTCCACAAGTTAGCCCTTCGTTGAGTCCAATCTCTATATCGGCTCCAAGTGTGCCATTATTTGTTGTTATCTTAAGTTGCTTACTCATTTGATCTCGTAATACCTCCACCAACGCATTACCTTATATAAGATTATGTAATGACTCCTCACCGCTCGCTCGATCCGTTGAGTTTTGTGAAGTTATTGTTTTGAGGTACCCCTCAACATGTGCGGTCTGTTGCATATGATTTTCCCTTTAGAGCATGAAAACTTATCCTTCCTGGATATTTGTTTCATTAGAGCGACTTCTCTCTTTACATCTTTCCCTCTAAAAGTTTCATAGACCATTATCCTCTTATACTACTATGTCTTGTCGAATAAACTATGGATTATTTTGTCCTCACAAACGGACCTGCTAGATTATGACTCTTTGCCAATATAATCCCAACTACACCCCTAAAGACTAACAATATGTTAAACTTGCTGCATACTTTAACCTCCTTCAGACATATCCTTTTTATACAGAAGAGACTGTTTTAATGCTCCATGACACTAAGTTTTGATCGTCATGAGATTACCATGAATATTTCATCGTCCGTATATAAGCCCTTATATAGTTACTGAATTATTCGAGTTAGCAATTCCCTTCACTTCTGTGAGCTTTACACAACTATTTTGATTGCTAAGCAACCCATCTCACTTTGCACGGTCTCATCCTTTACCAAACGCCCCACTTGTCATGAGCACTATTAAGTTTGGTTACTAACGTTGAGTCATAACTCGAACTCAGTCATCTATCTCAACCTTTGTACACTATGCATTCTTCCAAGCTTGCTTATCCTTATGGTATCTCTCGCACGAAGGGTTGATCATTATTTTGAATGTCAATCTTAGATGTCCACTCTTCCGAGTGACCCTTTCTCTATATCTCCATGCCCATTTCCCCCAAACGATCAGACGTGCTGACTACCCTCAACACAATCCAATTAGATTTCTCACGTTTGCATGTTAAGTGTTTCTATGTGTGCTTGTCTCTCTCTGATACCAAATGTCACAAATTTAACTAGTTTTTCTTAAGTTGTGCGGCACTTTTATGTGTCCATCCGTAAAATCAACCACTTCAAAACCTCCTATAGTTTCTTAGGACTTACAAAAGAGAAAATGAGTTAAAGAAAATATTTCACTCAAAATCTACGATCAATCATTTTAGCAAATCCTTTATAACCAATACAAATTATAATCATAAACCTCGTAAGCTCTGAACGATCGCACAATAAAAAATTCAAAATGATTCACTATAAATTGAAATATCCACAAATGCCCGCTTGACATAATCTTCATTTACAAATCTAAAACGACTAAAACTAGACTACACAAAACCTCTCCGTACTATATAATATATGAATATAATCCTTTCAGTAAAATATGGCATTACAATAAATATCTTTTTGTCCGTCACATGATAATTTTGCTGAAAAAAAGATAAAAATTAAAATATCACTCGATGACCCGCGACTCCGGCCGGACCGTCCCTCATCCCAAACCGACTTCTTTTATCCGTGTCTTTAAATGGATCGAGAATCCTCACATATCATTACAAAAGAAGGGAAGAAGAGCGACAAGTTAAGCAAACTCCTGCTTGCTTTTGATTCGAGCTTTACCACGATCGCCGTCGGCGTTACCTTTCGCCCGCGATTCCGAGCAAAGACGGCCCCCGGAGGAGGCAATCGGGTCACAGTTTTTTGCTCTCGTGTCATCGGAGGCCATGAAGACGCGATGGGTTGGTGGAACGCCGCAGGGACCCGCCCACGCAAGCAGCCAACGGCTTTGGTCCCTAACGACGTCATATACACGAAGCACGGAACTGCGGCGGCAGGAGAGCGGCCCCGCTAGGGGACACGGTGGTGCAGCCGATGCGGTGTTCGGGGTCGAACACTGAAGCACCTTATTGTGGCCGAAGTTTCCGACACGGACGATATCCTTCGGTGGTAAAGGGAGGTGGTTGTCTGCGGGCTCCCAGCACATGCGGGCTCCAAGTCTCGTGAGATGTGTGAAGCCCACGTGGCATGTCCAACCCCGGGCGGGTACCGTGGAAGAGCAAGCATTGGCGAGAATCGTCATTCACGACGCACCAACGAACGATCATTTCCCGGCCGGCGGGGGGCGGTGCCAGTTGCTGCGGTCGAGATGGGGGCGGGTTCTCCTGTCTTGGCTAAGGCAGACAACAGGGCATCCTATGGTGCCACGTCGGAGGAAGCTCCACCCTTCCTTCATGTTTCCACAGTGGTGGTGGGCCCTTGCGAGGCGCACCTCCGTTTTTCTTGGGCTTTTCCCATCTGTTCCGTGCCCTATCTCTGACAGTCGTGAAAGGGCCCACCTCCGTGTGTCCTGGGATTTTACTACGTTTCCCGTGCCCTATCTCTCACAGCCGCACAATTCGAGAGAAAACTTCCCACTTTTATAAATCCCACCGGTACCATACCGCTCAAAACCTTCCCTCTCGACACGATATATCCTGACATCAGAACCGCTCCGCATCTCCATTTTTGTACATCAATCCGGCCTAAATGCTCCCTGTCGATCCAGAAGAGCAACCACTGAAGAACTTAAAGCTCGCAGACTAAGGAGGGCGTAGTATATTGGTTGTTCGTCGGAGGATTTCAGGAGGGGAATGGCGTACATGTGCGCGGAGAGCGGAAATCTAATGGCGATCGCGCAGCAGGTCGTCCAGCAGCAGCGCCAACAGCAACAGCAGCTGGCTGCCTCCGCCAACCCGTTTTCCACCAGCACCCAGTCGTGGGGCGCTTCGCACCATCACCAGCAGCACATGTCCGAGGCCGCCTTCGTCATCCCCGACGCCGAGGCCGCCTTCCTGGAGCCCTTCACCCTCGACCGCGCCGCTGGCTTCGAGGCGCCACCCGGGGGCAGCGGCCACCTTGACCAGGCTCCCTTCCGCCTCTGCGACTTCCACTCCTCTTCCGCCGCCGTGACCCCGGAGTTCGATACCGAAGAGTGGATGGAGAGTCTGATCGGTGAGTCTCCCGCTGACAACTGTGACCTCATGAGCGACCCGTGACAGGCCGCAGCGGGCGCCTCAGGCGCCCTCTTCGCGGACGTTTTCCCCTCTTGCTCCGCCGACATAAACCACCCCTTCCACCCGGCGTCCGCGTCGGGCATCAACTGCGTCCTCTTTTCCGAGCCCTCCGAGATCGCTCATCTTCCACCGATCCAGCACGACCACCAGTATACCGCCGTTGTTGCCCTAAACTCTCCGGGACTGGCATCGGAAACCCCGTCATTCGATCCGCCGGAACTAAACAAGGACCCTGGAGCTGCCGCATTCGCCTCCGTCCGAGATGAGGTGCCAGAGAGCAACACCTCATCGCCGCCTCTCTTGGAATCACTCCTCGACTGCGCGCGGCTCGCCGATGGCGACCCTGATCTCGCTGCCAAGTCCCTGATCCATGTCAGGGAGTCCGCCTCTGTGTTGGGCGATCCAACGGAACGCGTGGCCTTCTACTTCGCCGAAGCTCTCAACCGCCGCCTCCTTGGTGATCAGAAGGACCACTCGCATCCCTCCACCGTGGCGGTGCCGCTGTGCTCCACCTCCGCGTTCGATTCGTCACCGGAGGACTTCACCCTCTGCTACAAGGTCTTCAACGACGCATGCCCCTACTCCAAGTTCGCCCACCTCACAGCGAACCAGGCGATCGTCGAGGCCACCGAATCCGCGGCGCGTATCCACATTGTGGACTTTGGGATCATCCAGGGGATCCAGTGGGCGGCACTCCTCCAAGCTCTGGCAACCCGCCCCCGCGGGAAACCCTCCAGGGTCCGGGTCTCCGGCATCCCCGCGCCGATGCTGGGCGCCGCCCCCGCCGCCTCGCTTACCGCTACCGGAAACCGCCTGCGCGACTTTGCCGCGATCCTCGACCTGGACTTCGAGTTCGACCCCATCCTGACCCCGATCGCGGAGCTCACAGTGTCCTGCTTCAGGATCGACTCGGACGAGGTGGTGGTTGTCAACTTCATGCTCCAGCTCTACCACCTCCTCGCCGACTCACCCGAATCGGTGGAGCGCGTCCTCGGGATCGCAAAGTCGCTCGTCCCCCGCGTCGTGACGCTGGGGGAGTACGAGGCGAGCGTCAACCGGGGGCGCTTCGTGGAGCGATTCAAGGCGGCGCTGGCCTACTACGCGGCCGTGTTCGACTCGCTCGACCCAGCAATACGGCGCGACTCGGCCGAGCGAGCCCAGGTGGAGCGCCTCCTCTTAGGGCATCGGATCCTGGGGGCAGTGGGTGCGGGCGATGGGCCGAACCGACGGGAGCGGATGGAGGCCAAGGAGGAATGGAGGGCCGTGATGGAGCGGTCCGGTTTCGAGCCTTTGCCTGTCAGCAACTTCGCGGTCAGCCAAGCGAAGCTTCTCCTGTGGAATTACGACTTCAGCTACAAGTACGCCGTCTTAGATTCCGCTCCGGGCTTCCTCACCCTCGCGTGGGATGACCGCCCGCTTCTCACGGTTTCCTCATGGCGTTAGATCGTCTCTCGCTCTCTCTCTCATGTGCTGCCTTCGTTCGGCATATAAGAGCTTAGAGTAGTGAGTCGTCTAATTACCTGTTATGTTTGGTTGTTTATATGGTTTCACCCTACTTTTGGTGCTTGGTGTAGTATCATACTACACTGCTTTGGCTACATGGCTTAGCGGCTTCTCATATCTTGACAGGCTACCATCTGCATATTTTTGTCCCATGGCGATGGCTACAGATCGAAGAACGGAGAGCAGCTGCCAAAACCATACATCACGTAAGTGATTCGTTAAGATGGAAATTGGCTGTAGTTAGAGGACAGTCAACTACGCACATGGAGCAGCTGATGGAAGGGGCAGAGGGACGCACTATCTCAGCCCCAGCAGTCCATCTCGTCGCTTCCTCCAACGAGTAAGCTCAAGAGATAGAACAGAAGAGAAGGAGGTGACGATCGTTGGCAGGCAGACGAAAGGGAAAGAACGGGGCAGAGGAGAGAGAGAGTACCACCAGCACTGGCGTTGGTGTCCGGTGCGCTGCTCTCCGGGGAACGAAAGGACGGGTGCCCCTCCCGCTGCCCGTGCTTGTGGATTGAAGGCCGACGACTGGGCCGGATCGAGTTTTAGCCCTTCATTGGCCAGTTGGCTCATAGTGACCCACCGAAGCGGCAAACAAGTGCAAGTGAAGACTTCATACATAGGACTGCGTTCAAGAGTTGAACGCCCATCGATGACGTCTCGATCAATCCGATTTTATCTAATTTTATTTATATAAAAATTATATAAAATTGAAAAGATTTTGGATATCCGATCCAATATTAAATTTCAAAAAATCAATGATTAATCCCTCTGACACTCTAGTCGGTCTCGAAATAAAAAGGAGTAAAACAATAACCTACTTCAATTATCATGTGATGAATATTTCTCCTATCAATCAGTAAATATATTTTTTTAATAAATCAAAATATATTATTATTATATTCTTTGATATAACATTCACATATATATATATATATATATATATATATATACAGAATAATACTATATATATATTTTTATATTAATATTTTTTTAACTTTATTTAGTAAAAAACAAGGGCGATTACTAATCTTATTATGATACTACCTACCGATTTTAATTGCACTATGGTGCATAAAAACAAATGGGGGGTTTTTGACATAGCTAACAGTTATATATTCAAAACTTTTGTTATTATTTTGTTAAATATTTAATATAATTTAAAATCTATAAAAGTAAACAGTTAATGATTTGATCGAATTTATTTTAACTCTATATAGTTTTATGATATATCTATCTCGACCACATGCTTTTCATTAAGAGGCTTGTAGAACGATGAGAGAAGGAGATGAGATTCGATTATCTCATTCGATGATCAAGTTAAATTGACTTATATTAGAGGAGCAAGCTCGTACCGAAAATGCAAAAAGAAAGGACAAAGATGAAGTGTAGAGGAGAAAACTTATTAAGTAGGTTGATGTCTCTTTCTTTTCCTTATTGCGTGTGGAGAAATCTTCTTCAAGTGTAGGAGAGGAGAGCAAGAGATATATATCTTCTTCTTCTTCTTTTTTTCTATATTCATATCTTCTTTTACGTGTGTTAATAAACTTCTTTTGAAAGTCTAAATAGGCGTGCTATCAAAATTATGATGCATAGTTAGCAAACATCTTTGTTAATTTGTTTGACGTCAAAGGATATAAAGATTAAGTGGTTATGTAACATAGGATGTCTAGCATCCCTTAGTATAAATAGATAAATTATCATTTAAATTATAATTTTTTTAGAAATACGAAGATCATCGATATCTACAAGTATTGTGTCATTTTTATATCATATAATTTTTGATAAAAAACAGTAAAGATACTTGGAAATCAACCAACTAAGTGTATCAATGATGATAAAAATTGCTTCTTAGTCCGATTAGATAATCGAGCCGTTTGGTTAATTTGATGAGTCAATTTTAATTATTATTTTATTTATTAAAATATATTAAAAGAGGTATAATTTATAAATATTATTTAAGTTATTATAAATTGAACAATATCAAATTAAGATTTTAAATAGTAGATGAATTATGATCAGTCCATTTTAATTTTTTTTTCATTCAATAAAATTTATTATATTCGGACATAAGATATTGGTCATCATTTATCTAACACATAAAATTTCTTTCGGAAGAGGTTAAATATTTTTAATTGAGTTTAGGACCGGATTATTAACGGTTCGAATGGGGTGACCGAGGCTTACGGTCACCCAAGTTGAACGGAACGATTCAAAGTTGACACCTCCTCGAGAGCCGCCGAGTCTTGCTTCGTGACTTCGGTGAACCTTTGTTTTGCAGGTGGAGATAACGTCCGTAGATGAGCGGCCACCACGACGCCAAGCAACACGATAATCCCGCTGATTCGACGTGTGACGCGGGAGGTTGATCACCGTATCGCTCCCATCACAACCACTGGAAGTCGGAAGCGCCAGCGACACGGGACACTTTATTGGTTCGTTTTGGTCGGTTTGTTGCGACCCCCGCACTCGATCCTGATGGACGAATTGCGTAAGCGCTTACGCCATGGCGAGATGTGGACACGCGAAAGAGTTGGTTCGCAAACGCAACCATGACAGCGATGCATTCCTAACTTCGGTGCGCCTTAGCTGGCACGACGAGTTATTCCACGCCACGTGGTTGGATCCGCATCCGTCGCCGAAGCACCGCTTTGATCCAACCGTCCGTCTCCTCTTCGTCGTCCATAAATATAGGACTCCATCGCTCTTCTCGTCATTCTAGGGTTGCGTCGCCGCCTGTCCTACTATTGGTTCTCGTTACCCCTTGGGTTTCCGTCCCAATCTTTTGTGTCCGATCTGATGGTTGAGCCACTCTGTTCGCCGATACACGGCCGATCTGATGTTTCGGCGACACCGATCATCGATCATGCCCGATTTGATTATTTGGAGGTTTCCGTCTTCGATACATGGCCATATGATGTTTCGGCGGCTTTGGTAGCCGATCTATGATTTTGAAGTGGTAACTGGTTAGTTTGCCTTATATATATTTTTTTTCTTCTTGTTCTGTTCCTCGATCTATCGGAGTTTTCTTCCCTCTATTCTATCTGTGTTGGAGAATAAATTTATGGTTCTAGTAACATATATTTTTCCGATTCTGTTGTTATTTTTGTTGGTTGTATTCTTGACGATCTGGTAAAACCTACATCGAACTGCTGATTTTGTGTTTCTTTAATCCCTGTACTTTCCTACGTCAACTTTCAATTTTACGTCTCTACAGGTATAAATTTTTGCAGCCGATTGCAGGATGCTGGGGTTCGTGCAGAGCTTCGGGGTTCGTGAATGGAGCGGCAGCAGCTTATGATCGTGTATCTCGTTCCAGCTGGAGTTCTTTCATGCCCTAATTGGACCTTGTTTTTTACGCGGCGCATCGGGAGACGAAGATATATGTTTCAGACGAGGTTGTTGGTGGACGGATCCTCATCATGTCTCTCGTTTTAAGTACTTAGAACTAGAGATGTTAATATGGGGTTCTTTCTGATGTAGAGCATCTGCAAAGCCGGAAATCTCCATCGAGGGTAAGGTAAATTAGGGACATGTTCAGTCCATCTATTCTTTTGTCACACCGACCTTTGCCATGTTGGGTGCGCTCGCATGGCAGGTCAAAGAAACATAATAAAAAAAGAAGTTTTTTGTGTTCTTGGGGAGATCGCATGGGGTGATTTTAGAACCCCGGGTTCTCCCCACGGTGTGTATTTTGTTCCCCTCCATCTACTCCGCCCTTCAGATTTCTTGCACGGTCTCCTCGGGACAATTCCATGACCTACCTGATCAGTACCTTCTACAATCATGATCCACCAATATTCGTGGCAATTCGGAAGCATAGTGAACATACCGAGGCACATCTACGGGAATCGTCTGCATCATATTAAGGTACTATTTTCTTACACGATGTGGTCACTCCGAAGCCATCCTCTCTGCCAGTTGCAAGGTATGATTTACTTCGAGTTAGCGTTCGAACGACTTATGCAATATCTATAATAATCCTGGTTTACCCATCTATCAGTTAGCGTTCGAACGAGTTAGCGTTCGAACGACTTATGAAAATAATGCCGTATCTATCAGTTAGTGATTATTGATCTTTCACCAAGACTGTTTAGTCAATATCCATAATAATCCTGGTTTACCCAGTGTTGTCTCCACCCGGTTTATAGTACCGCTTTCGATCTCGTTACATTTAAGTATTAAGCATTTATTTATGCGTTCTTGTCTCGAATACCAAGGTGTTATGGATCTTTGTGCAATTGTTGTGGTATATTGTCCGCTATGTCTTTGTATTTCAATTTAGATGTTTTACTTGTTTGTTCATGATGTAACTTGTCAAGCAAAGGACCCTATCTAGGCAATGTCGTTATGCCTCGGAACTGTGTGATTGCTTGTTGTATGTGAGATATTTTGTATCTTTGTTCATAATGTTTCCTAGGATTGATTCGTCGTCGGCCTCTCGTGATGGTCTTGAGATTTGCGGATTCAGCTGCTGTGAAGACTTGTGGCGGTAGAAGACTGCTGGTATTCGCTTCGATGATTAGCTGCTTCAGTGTGTACCTTGGTCGCTCAGTTTATCTTGAGCCTGGAACCTATCTTCCGGATTCTGCCTTCTCGTTCTGTGCTGCTGCAGTTCGCCACTTGCTTGAGATTTCAACGGCTTGAGATTTCGACGTGGCAGCTCGTACACTGCTGTAAAATGGTTTGTTCAACTAATTTATTTCTTTCCTGCATATCAAGCTTCATGTTAGCTAACATTTGATCGCAGAGTCAGTTGGGAGGTTGTACGCCTAAATTTGTGTGCTCTTAAGAGATTTAATGGTATGGCATGTGGTGATTATGCATTCTCGTCATATTCGTTTATTCGCTCGCTATTTGTCTAATGTAGCCTTATTTTCTGTAAATGGTTGACGGTCATTCATTTTATTGTCGTTAACATCGGTTTTACTCTCAATGTTTGCATTTGCTGTAGCTTAATTTATTTTTCCTTTTTTTTTCGCCAGGTTGTATCGACGGTGAATCTGTGTTAATTAATTGCCATTAACACTGTTATGAAGATGTGCTGTTGTATATCAACGGCAGTTGTGTTAAGTCTTTGTTTACTGGAGAATATTAACGTGGGCGTCTCCATGTTATAAGTCTCCTCCAAAGTAGTTCAATGGCATATGGGAGTTATTATTGTGTGAGTTATGGGAATTTGATCCAATTTTAAAAGTGTTTGTTATTGGAATCAACAGAAATTATATTCTTTTAATTTTATCGGCTTCTGTCAGAAATTTTGTTAAATATTTTTATTGCATTTTAAGTTGTGACGTTGTACTCGTTTTGGTTGATGTCATATATTCTCTCTTTTTTAAACGTAACAATTATGTGAGTTGTCCATTGTAACCTCGGCCTGTCTGGTAGAGTTATTGAGGTTTAAACGAGATAAAAATTGATAAGTCATTAGGCGATTTGTGGTTAAATTGATAAGTCATTAGGCGATTTGTAGTCTGTTGAAGTTTTGCAGTGACATGTCCGTTTACTTCGCATTTGTGAATCGGGTACTAGTGGTTCTTAAACCGCCCCCTACGGTCCGATGGCTGTTCTATTCAACCCCGAATCTTGTTTCTACCTTGGGGCCAAGGCTCGAACCGTTGGTTAGGTTGCAAGTGAATCCTTTTTTTTTTTTTTTTTCTAGATTTCTAGAGCCGGGTGAGTTTGTGTTTTATTCATTTTGTCGTTTGGAAACCACATGATGGTGGAGTGCTGCATATGGATCTTTAAGCTCAAAATGGCAGAGCGCTCAGTCGTTTGTGTTTCAAATGGCTTGAGAGGGTGGTGGTTCGAATCCATCAAGATCTACTTCATTAGTGTACTTTTTGGTGCTGCCTGTACTTGTGTCATGGTCGTTGGGCTGTCGAGGCTGTGTTGGATGTTCAAATCTGGGCCCTATTTATTGGAAAATGTAGTTTTTAATGGTGTAAAAAATATCATCTGTATACTTAATATAGTAAAATTGTTTTCTTATAATTATGAAAGATGATAAAAGTTGTTGGAACTCAATTAGGAAACATAGTATTTTCTTTCATTCCTGTAGGAAGACTTAAATTACGAAGAATTATACATTTTTATGATAAATATACATCAATTGAATTTATTTGTTTTTAGGGTTGAATTGATTATTCGTTTTTATGACTATGCTTGAGACACTAGTGAGAAGGAAATAAATAAAAGAATATTATATTTTCGATAAAATTAAAGTTACAAATGAGCAAAGTAAGCTATCAGATAAAAATTAAATGGAGTTCAAAATTTATTTACATTATGTAAATTAAATGTATAGTTGACATGTTGATTACAAGCTGGAGAAATGAAAAATTAAATTTGATGGTGCCAATGTGGAGAAATAAAAAAATTAAATAGGAGGAGGAGGTGATCGTGAAGGAGCTTTCTATTGGTAATCTTTAATTATTTATAAAATTTCAAAAAATTAATATTTCGAAAATTTCTATAAGTAAATGGAAGTAAATATTTTTTTTCATCTCTTTCCAGTGACAAGCGGCGGCCAACGACAATTGATGGGTGAGCAACGAGTGGCATCGAGCGACGTCTTTCCCTTCAACGAGCAGTGTCGTCGTGAACGGTCACAAACTATGGCATAGAGCGACAATGAACGATGGAAAATTTTAATATTTCAAAGATATTCCAAGGTAAATGTAAGTATTTTTTTTGTTTATCCTTTTATTTTCTTTTGATAAGCAGTGTCGTTGAGCTGGATGTCGTTGGATGTTGAGGTCGATCGGGCCCTCACAACAGCGTGCTGATCAACATTCCTTAGCGTGCTAATTCGGGCGTTATGTATGTCGTGCTGCGTCTCTCCTTCTTCGGGGTGATTGGTCGTGTTTTCCTACAAAAATGGTCGTGTTTTCCTGCAAAAATGGTCTCGTCGGGTGTCGTGCTGCGTCTCTCCTTCTTCGGGGTGTTTTGGCAGTGTTTTCCTACAAAAATGGCCTCATCGGGATCACCCGACGAGGCCCCTCCGACGAGCAAATCAGTTGAGTGATCAATTGATCTTTCTCCTGGATCAAGTCGGGGGTATTTATACCTGCGTGCGGGAATTGGTCGAGTCCAGCATGGTCGTTGACTCTGGGGTCGGAACAACCTCTCTGACGAGGTGGCGTCTTTAGGGGTGTTTGAGCTTGACGGCATCACCCCCAGCCCTTGGGGTGGTCAGGTCGCACAGTCGCACCATTTGAGCTTGACGTGGCATGCACCCCGTGGTTCTGGAGGTGTACGGTGTTGCGTTGGTTTGTAGCGTTTGCCGGTAGTTCACATAGGGCCAAAATACGCCCTATCACTTCGCCCCCCCCCCCCTCCGAGGCGTGCCGACGGTTCGCTGACGATCCGAGAGGCATGCCTGGGTTTAAGGGATATGACAGCGGTGGGCTTTTTGTGGGAGGAACGAATTGATTTGTCGGGGGTAATTTAGGGGGGGCGGTGCCCAGTGATCTGGGCAAGACTGACCTTTTCGGTCGAACGGTATAGGCTTGTCGAGGCGAAACCGAAGCGTCAAACCCAGTGAGGTGAGACCTACGCGGCGAGGCTGGATTGACTCGTCGGGGGGCGTTTTAGAGGGGCGGTGTCCGGTGCTTTGAGCAGGATTGACTCTGTCGATCGAATGGTAGGTGTCTATCAAGGCGAAACCGAAGCGTCGAAACCAACGAGGCAACACCTGCGCGGCGAAGTTGGATTGACTCGTTCGGGGGTGTTTTAGAGGGGCGGTGCCCTGTGCTTCGGGCAGGATTGACTCTGTCGATTGAACGGTAGGGGCTTGTCGAGGAGAAACCGAAGCGTCGAAACCGGCGAGGCGAGACCTACGCGGCGTACATAGCGCTCGGATCAGCACACCAAGGAACGCTGATCAGTACCCTGTCGTGAGGGCCCGGTCAACCTCGGCATCGAGCTCAAGTGGCAGAAGTCTCCCGACATTGACACGTGGACTAGGCCGTGTTGACTCATCAGCTACGACACATTTGTTCACTAACATTTTGGCGCTAGAAAGAGGGTCATGTCGTATGAGCATCCCGCAGGAGCTCTCCTCGAGGGAGAACTACCGGTCGGTCACCCTTCTGTCGGGCCCAGAGATCAGCCCCTCCCCGTCCTTCGAGATGGGGGGATCCCGACCTCGATGCTAAATCGCTACTGACACCCGTTCAACGACCCAGACTTACCACGTGACCCTCGGCCGTGTCGCCTGAGGCGTTTTTCAGCCTGATCAAGCAAGTACAAGCGATGGTAGGGATGATGCAGATGCTCGTCCCGCTTATTCCCGCTAGTAGCTCCCTCGATTGACCCGACCCGACAGAGGCTGAGCATGGAGCAGGTCGGACGGGAGAAGCCCGAGACCAAACGACGGACCCGAGAGGTATGCCCGAGTAGAGCATACCCGCACCCTTGCCGAGTCGCACTACCCCACTTCGAGCATGACATTGTATCATCCGACTCGGCGGACGACTCGCTTAGGGCCCAATTGTCCCGGGTCAACCAACGTCTGGACGCGTTCCAGCGTGAGTTTCGAAAATCACGAGACGAATCCGACGAAAGCGGCTCAGGCGGGTCTCCTTTCACTTGGGAAGTATAGGACAAGCCAGTACCTCTCAACTTCAGGCTGTCGACATTGGACATATACGACGGCAGCTCCAATTCCATGGAGCACGTCTCCGCATTCCGAGCTTAGATGGCACCTCCGATGCATTGATGTGCCAGGCATTTCCGACCACTCTAAGGGGACCGACACGAGCATGGTTCAGCCGGTTAGGCCAATCCTCAATCTCATCTTTCGACCAACTCGCTGGGGAGTGTGAGCAGAACTTTTCTCGCCAGCGTGCGACCTAGGCCTTCCATGGCCACCTTGCTCGCGCTATCCCAGCACGAAGACGAGTCGCTCTCTCAGTTCGTGGCATGCTTTGCCACTAAGATCTGGGGATTCTTGGACGCTCACCCCTCTCGTATCATGCAAGCATTTCTGATGGGCATGAAGCTTTCAAGGTTCTTCTGGTCACTGATCGAGAGGTTGCCAGTAGCCATCCTCAAGATGCTCCAGCGCGTTGACCAGTACATCGCCACCGAAGCTCTGGTGGCGGAAAAGCGCATGAATAGCAAGAGGCCAAGGGCGGGAAAATCCCGGGGAACAACTTCAGCAGCCCGGGTGCAACCCCACCAGAGGCCCGACTGAAAAAAGCTACTGCTCCCGAGGCCTCTGCCTCTCCCTCTACGCATATTCCACCGGGACTACGGCCATGACACGGAAGATTGCCATGACATCCAGAATCAAAGCGAGGACTTCATCCGAAAGGGTCACCTCGGGCACTATCTCGAGGAACCCCGGAAAGCAACTCCACATCCCAGGGGACCCATCAAAAGATGCCTCATCATCCAAAATCTCCTAGTAAAAATCCACTCGCGATAAGAGGTCCACAAGCTCTCCAGATTGGTTCCCGACCTACGGCTCGCCGGCCCAAACCTGCGGCTCGTTGGCCCAACTCTTGCCCGAGCCTCTCCAGATCGGTTCCGAACCTATGGCTCGCCGGCCAAGACCTACGGCTCGCCAGCCCAGCTCTTTCCCGAGCCTCTCCAGATCGGTTCCCGACCTATGGCTCGCTGGCCCAACTCTTGCCCGAGCCTCTCCAAATCGGTTCTCGACCTATGGCTCGTCGGCCCAGCTCTAGCCCGAGCCTCTCCAAATCGCTCCCAACTGGTGACCCGTCCGTGCCCCAAGCTCGATTCTTGCCCGAGTCGCTCTAGATCGTTTCCGATGGGCGACCCGTCAGCACTCAATTCGGAGCCGAGCTCACACCTCGGTCCCTAGATTCAATTCAAAGCCGAGCTCACAACTCGGTTCCCAGATTTAATTCAGAGCTGAGCTCACACCTCGATCCTCATATTCTATTCGGAGTCGAGGTCACAACTCGGTCCTCAGATTCAATTTGGAGCTGAGCTCACACCTTGGTCCCCAGACTCAATTCGGAGTCGAGCTCACAACTCGGTCCCCAAATTCTATTTAGAGCCGAGCTCACACCTCGGTCCCCAGATTAAATTCGGAGCCGAGCTCACAACTCGGTCCCCATATTCTATTCGGAGCCGAGCTCACAACTCGGTCCCCAGATTCAATTCGGAGACGAGCTCACACCTTGGTCCCCATACTCAATTCGGAGCCGAGCTCACAACTCGATCCCCATATTCTATTCAGGGTCGAGCTCACACCTCGGTCCCTAGATTCAATTCGGAGCCAAGCTCACAACTCGGTCCCCATATTCAATTCGGAGCCGAGCTCACACCTTGGTCCCCAGACTCAATTCCGAGCCAAGCTCATAAACTCGGCCCCCAGACTTGAATCGGAACCGAACTTATTCGGTCCCCACGTCCGATTCAAAGCCAAATATACCAACTCGGCCCCCAAATCTAGCTCTCATCTGAGTCACGCTAAATCGCTCTCGGTTTATGACCCGTCGACACCGAAACCGGAACCGAGCTTAATTGCTTGGCCCCCAGGTTCATTTTCTGCCCGGGTCGATCCAGTTCGCTCCCAACAAGCGACCTGCCAGCGTCGAAACCTGAGCACGAGTATAAACAACTCGGCCCACAAGTCTGGATCCGATGCCCGAGTCACATCTCAGCTCGATCCAATGCCCGAGCCACGCCTCGCGGCCAATCTAATGCCCGAGTCACATCTCGGCCCGATCCAACGCCCGAGCCACGCCTCGCGGCCAATCAAATACCCGAGTCGCATCTCTGCCCGAGCCACACCTCGTGGCCAATCTAATGCCCGAGTCACATCTCGGCCCGATCCAACGCCCGAGCCACGCCTCGCGGCCAATCAAATACCCGAGTCGCATCTCTGCCCGAGCCACACCTCGTGGCCAATCTAATGCCCGAGTCACATCTCGGCCCGATCCAACGCCCGAGTCGCACCTCGGCCAAATCTAGCGTCCAAGCCACGCACATCGGCCATCCAACGCCTGGGCCATGCACCTCGGCCAAATCTAGCATCCAAGCCACACACCTCGGCCATCCAACGCCCGAGTCGTATCTCGGCCAAATCCAGCATCTGAGCCGTGCATCTCGGCCAATCCAATGCTCGAGCCACACCTTAACGCACCTCGCGACCAATATAATGCTCGAGTCACATCTTGGCTCGATCCAATGCTCAAGCCACACCTCGCGGCCAATCAAATGCCCGAGTAATGCCAAAGTCACATCTCGGCCCGATCCAATGCTTGAGCCATGCCTCGCGGCCAATCTAATGCCCGAGTCACATCTCGGCCCGATCCAATGCCCGTGTCACATCTCGGCCCGATCCAACGCCCGAGTCACACCTCGGCCAAATCTAGCGTCCAAGCCACACAATCGGGCATCCAACGCCTGAGCCACGCACCTTGGCCAAATCTAGCGTCCAAGACACGCACCTCGGCCATCCAACGCTCGAGTCACATCTCGACCAAATCTAGCGTCCAAGCCACGCACCTCGGCCATCCAACGCCTGAGTTGCATCTCGGCCAAATCCAGCGTTTGAGCCACGCACCTCGGTCATCCAATGCCTGAGTTGTATTTCGACCAACTCCAGCATCCGAGCACGCACATCGGCCATCTAACACCCGAGCCATGCATCTCGGCCAAATCCAGCATCCGAGCCATGCACATCAGCTATCCAATGTCCAAATCACATCTCGGCCAAATCCAGCATCCGAGCCACGCACATCGGCCATCCAATGCCTGAGCCACGCATCTCGGCCAATCTAACGCCCGAGCCACGCCTCAACGCACCTCGGCCAATCCAACGCTCGAGCCACTGCCTCAGCGCACCTCGGCCAATCCAATGCTTGAGCCACGCCCCGGTCGCATCTCGGCAACTGTAACTCCGGGTCGTGCCAAACCCATTATCCAACCCACGACACGTCGGTTTCACCAAAAATGTTAGTGAACAAATGTGTCATGGCTAATGAGTCAACATGGCCTGGTCCATGGGTCAATGTCGGGAGTCTTCTACCGGTTGAGCTGGATGCCGAGGTCGACCGAGCCCTCACGACGGTGGGCTGATCAACGTTCCTTGGTGTGCTGATCCGGGCGCTATGTATGTCGTGCTGTGACTCTCCTTCTCCGGGGTGGTTGGCAGCTCGTCTTTGTGAGATGACCGTGTTTTCTTGTAAAAATGGCCCTCGTCGGGATCACCTGACGAGGTCCCTCCTACGAGCAAGTCAGTGGAGTGATCAATTGATCTTTCTCTCTCCCCCCCCTTTTTCCTGGATCAGGGATATTTATACCTGCGTGTGGGAATTGGTCGGGCCTTGGTCCGGCATGGCCATTGACTCTGGGGGCGAAACAACCTCTCTGACGAGGTAGCATCTTCGGGGGTGCTTGAGCAGCGTTAGACGACACCGCCCTAACAACATATGGCATCACCCCTAGCCCTTGGGGTGGTCAGGTCACACAGTCATACCGTTGGAACTTGACGTGACATACACCCCGTGGTTCTGGAGGCATACGGTGTTATCTACAGCATTTGTCGGTGGTTGACATAGGGGCCTGTCACAGTGGCTAACAAAGATTGACAGGTGAGCAATGAGAGTGTTTCTGACATCAAGCGATGTCCGATGACAAGCTGTCAACGAGCAAATGTCGAGCAATGTCCGATGACGAGTAAGCTGTCAATGAGCAACATCTAAACAGTGACGATGTCGAGTGGCATCGAGTGATATTGAACGATGAAGTAAGCAGCACTAGGGTTCCAGTAGAAGTAGATGAAGTAAGAGATTAAGAGAACAAAGGTATGGCTGATAATTAAGTGATTATTAATAGTAAAATTATATTTTTATAAGATTTTGCAAATAGTAGGTGGTTGCTAAAAACACGCTTCCCTCTTGAATAGAAAAGTCATGATTGACTTAATAATTTAAATATGTTAACTTTTAATAATGGACCAAACCGGTTGGGTTCAAATTGATGACATTGGTTCAAACTGTGCCCTCCATTTCTTTACCGATCTAATTATTGTGTTAAACAATTTTGAAAGAAATATCGCTCAGAACAAAGCCTCCAACATCGACAACCCAAACTCTTGTTTCTTTCTTCTTCTTCTTCGTTCCGGTATGCTTCATGCTTCTACCAGCCCTGAACAGGCCATCTCTTGTCGGGGTCCGGCAACCACGACGACCACCTCCTCTTCCCCTCTGCCGACCACACCACGGTTGCTGCCTTCGTCGTATCCTCCGCCGTTGCTCTCCTCGGCGGCTCCCTGACCTTCCGGGCGAAGGAGTCCGTCAAGAGCCGCCAGACCCCGACTCTCCGCTGCTGCCGCGGTGGCTCGCCCGGCGGCCGCAGGGACTGCGACAGCCTCTCGTACTTGGCCATCTGCGCGCACTCGGAGGAGACGGATGACTCCAGCAGAACGCGACAGGTGTGCGACCGGCCGAGGTGCGGGTCTCTCCTGTACAACCTGAAGCTTTCGAGCTCCTTCATTTGCCCCGCGCGACTCCGCAGCCCAAGAAGAAGAAGACGACGAAGAAGAGAGAGGCCAAATTGATGAATGAATAGAGGTGGAGAACAAGAGAAGGAAAGAATCAATACGGCGTCAGATGGAGTGGTGAGGAATGGTTTGAACGTTCTTCTTAGCGCGTAATTGCCGTTGACTCCTCACCATTTGACTGATCTCCGCGTTCTTTCTGCGTCCTCCAAGAACGCAATGGCGGCCTCGACGTACACCGTGGCAGCATCATATTAAAGTCTTTTGGAATGGATTCTGGGTCAAAGTCAAACTTCATACAACTTAATCATAATGAGTGGAGTCCAACAAATTCTTCTTTTCGAGCACCCAAGGACTAAAATAAAGCAAATTTCGCTTTCTAAAGCTTCGTTGAGCTGAGAATATAATCAAATCCCCTACTTCAAGTATATTTTTAATAAAATTATATAATAATTATTTAAAATTTTAAGTCAGATGATGTGGAGAGAAGAGTTGAAGCCCAACATAGTGGGAAGATAAAAAATCCACTACGACATAGAAGAGATTTGAAATTTGTTATAACAGAGAGAAGATTAGAAGCTTACCATGGCGGGAAGATCAGAAATTCACTACGGTGGAAAAGGGATTTAAAATCCACCGTGACAGAGAGAATATTTGAAACCTGTAATGACAAGAAGATCTGAAGACCTGAAATATGTTACAATGGAGAAGAGACTTCAAATTTACTATAGTGTAGAGAAGATTTAAAGACCCGTTATAATGAGAAAATATGAAATTGGTCACAACGGAGAGGAGACTTGAAATCCGCTACAACAAAAACATATGCCGAATGTGCCCGAGGAGTATGAGTCGAGAAACCCAATCTATGTCGAAATAAATCCACTACGATGAAGACATAGGCCAAATGTACCCAATACATGTGAGTTGAGAAACCCGACTAGCATCAAGATAAATTCATAACAAAGGAGTCATAACCCAAATGTGCTAGAGATGTATGAGTCAGGAAACTTGCCCAGCACCGCATGAAGGCAGAGGCCAAATGCGCTCGATGAGTCAAAAAAAATTAACTAGTGTTGAGGTGAATCCGCTACGATAGAGACAAACCAAATGTGCTTAATGTATACGAGTCGAGAAACCCAACTATCATGAATTCGATATGACGATGAGATAAAGTCAAATGTGCCCGAGGCAATTGAGTTGGAAAAACCCAACTCACGTACAGAAATCCAACCCATGCTAAAAGACATTTGCTATGGTAAGAACACAAGACCAACATACCCAAGATACATGAATCCGAAAACCTGACCCGTAGGATGAAATCCCTACCCATGTCGAAAAAATCAAACGACACACTTTAAACCCCTCTTGTAAGAGTCCCAAAACATACCTTCAGGCGGAGGGGGCAAATGATAGGGAACCTATCGTTAGCTAGCACATGATTGCCACACAAAATCTAAGTCATCCTCCATCCACTTACATATCCAAAGATTCAAATTAGAGAAACATAAACTTCATTCTCGTTCTTTATGACAAGATCATCATAAACTTTTTTTTTCTCATTCAAGATATAAAAATACATCCTAAATATAGAAATAAGACAAGGCTCTCTCATTTCTTAAACTATTCGAAGTCACATTCAAAAATCTTGGATTACTCACTTAGCGTTGGAGGGACCGGATGGGAAACCTCCCCTGACCCTGGTTTTTATGTAGGTGGTACTTTGGGAGCATAATACTTCTACCTCGAGAGCATAATACTTCTATTTCGGAAGCACAATACTTTCGGAGATAGACAGTCCACGTATATGGGTCTGGACTATGTTCGACTAATCAAGATATTAACGATATTTTTTTCATAATATTATAAATTTAGATGTTTTATTCTTGAGGTTAAACTAGTGTCACTTAAGAAAATACAAGTGCTAAAAAGGGATTTGAACCCACAATTCCGAGACCCTGGTATCATAATCGTCTGTCTATGCTAGTGAATACGGCAAATGATGAGCTTCATCGCATGATAACATATCAGTGGATTATAATGCTATGGAGTTTGGCATGTAAACGAAGCAAAACAAGAGAGCGTGCTTCTACATACGAAGAGACGAATCAGAGTCATCGTTTAATGCCAAAAGAAAAGCAAGCAACAGTCACATCCGCCGTATCCTTTTAGTTTGCTCTTAATGCAAGGAAAAAAGTGAAGATATTTG
This sequence comes from Musa acuminata AAA Group, assembly GCF_036884655.1. Taxonomy (NCBI): domain Eukaryota; kingdom Viridiplantae; phylum Streptophyta; class Magnoliopsida; order Zingiberales; family Musaceae; genus Musa; species Musa acuminata. The sequence continues at coordinate 43,528,460 of NC_088333.1, forward strand.
ACTCTGTTTTGACTAGAACGGGTGGGAGTTAGAGCTTCTATTTGACTATTTCTTCTTCTAAGAAGGTAGGCGAGAGAAGCCGTCAAGGATGGCATGCAGAAGTCGACGTTCCACGTCAAAGAACTCAATCTTCCTTTTCTCAGATCCCACAACGAAGGCTGCTTCCCTCTCTGTATACCTTTCATGTTATAGTGTTCTTCTCTTTCCATTCTTCAGAGGCTTGGACCAGGTATATCGGCTCTTTTCCTCTCTTCGTATCTTGATCGTGATCGATGTCAACGAATCAATCTGATGGTCTTATGCTCGTATTTTAAGAGATTTGATATTGTTAAGTTAGATTTTGTGTTGGGAAATTGATCACATTACGTTGATTGACGTATCATCCATGTCAATTTTTTTCCTAACCGATATAGTACTAACATATTATAAAATATATGATTTCCATAATAGAATCAATCATGTTTTGGAGGAAACATAGTTCTAATAGTCATCAAGAACATAAATGCTATGGACCAGAAAGAAAAAGGTAAACAGAGCAATATTAACCGAGTCCTCCCTCCCTCCCTTCCCCCATACTTTAGAGATTTGTGGATTGTATTTAATTCAAAAATGGTGTTTTTATTTACAATATTTGTTGGATTTTCTTATATCAAGTAGTTATGAATTATTTTGTGTTATTATTGTCATCTAGTTTGAATGCAATTACAAGATTATTCTTGTCGACATGATTAAATTCAATAGCATGTAATTTTTCTTTTGATTGCTATATTACATATAGAACGGTCAAACAAAACTTGGACGACCTCTTGGATGAAGGATAATATTCATACGCATCTATTTAAAATAATTTTTTTTTTCATTATATTAAATGATGTATAATGCACTGATTTGTCGATGATGATCGTATGCTTCTACTTTAATATATACCGATTTAATATGTTTATGCCTTACTTGGGTTTAAATTTGGAAATTCCACACTAACATAGTAATCGAACACAATAACAATCCCACATGATTTTTCTTTTTTTCTTTCTTTTTCAGGTGATCAAACACTTGAAGAATGTGTTACTTTCGAAGTCCTCAACATGTACTCCATATTAGCTTCTATGAACAGATCAAGAGCGGCCATAGGAACCCTTATCTGCACGCAGCCTAAAGTTGTGCACCGATGCATGTCCGAGGAGATGCTTGGAAGCTCGAAGCTGGAACGTGGACAAGTCGAAGAAAATGTTGGAAGAAACACTCGAGTGGAGATCAACATTCAACCCAGAGGAGATTCCCTGGGTGAGCTCAATTCATCTGGTTCAATCCTCTCGGTTTCCTGCATGTCATAGAACACGGTCTTCGACCACTGTAGCTTTTTACCTGCTTCAGCATGAGGTTGCTGCTGAAGGTGCAACTGCCAAAAGGCTTACAGAGCAAACTTCCATGACTGCGAAGGAAGAACACTCATTGTGATGAGACCAGCGAAATAGGTTTAACTGGAGCACTTCTTCTTCTTCTTCGCATGACAACCAACTCAGGCACCTGGTGGATCTGCTGGAGAATGCTGCTGAGCACCAAGAACAAATGATGTGGCTGATGGACTTCACTGGCTGATCACTGGTCAACTCGGTGCTCATCAAGACTGTTCCAGAGACTACAAACATTCTGCGGAGTTACTATCCCGAGAGGCTTGCTTGCTTTTGGATTCCTGTACAACCCTCCGAGAATCCTTCAGACCTTTTGGAAGGTCTGATCTCATCGAATTCTCAAGAAAAGCTTATATCTGGTTCACCACTGAATGCTCTGTTCTCCTCTGCAGGCCATTAAACATTTTCTGGATCCCAATACCTTCCAAAAGGTGAGATTCGTGTATCCAAGGCACTGAGGGAGCATGGAGCTCATGCACGAGTACTTTGATCTCGAGGTATTATTATCAGTGGAATTTGGTGGATGGAATTTGGTGGAAAGAATGAAGTCCAGTATGACCATGACCAGTACTTCGATTAAGTGATTTTATTTAATTAGATAAAATATATTATATATCTGATTGAATTTTAATTATGATTAACGATCAATAAAAAAAACTTCAATCATGAGAAGATTTCTTATAATATGATTTGATGAGAATGACTCTTCTAATTATCATCATTGATCATATGCTCTCGTCTAGATATTATAAATCTATTTTTAATCTCTCATAGTTCCTATTCCATCACTTATAATGGTTTTTTTTAAAAAAATTTAAAAAAAAAGGCGAGTTTAATTCTCCTTATCGATCTTATCGATCTAGCTTTCGGATCTGACGATAATGCATTTGTAAATTATATAAAGATTTTATGAATGATATCAAAAGATATTTATAAAGAATAGAAAAAAAAAAGTTTAATTCTCCTTGCAAATCTAGCTTTCAGATCTGATGATAATACATTTATAGATTAGATAAAGATTTTATGAATAACATCAAAAGATATATAATCTTTTGGGGCTTGGACTACAAAAATACGCAATCCAACACTGCTATTACAAATAAGTGTCTTGATTGTATTAGATAAGAAGAGGGGCATGTTATTAATCCTAACTTCACATGTAGTTGATTCTCAATGTTTGGTCACTGTAGATTTGCATGCACAAGTGCAAGTAGAGTCTAGAATTATTCTTCATATGCTCATCAAAAGTTGCAGAATGTTTCAAGCAACATACCTGTGACATGAAACCGATCAATGTACATCACCTCAAATTACCACCAAAGAAGGAAATATATAGCAAGGAAAAACTGCTGCAGCTTGTTGTTCATAAGGAGAGGGAAAGATGAACCAAATAGAACTGCAAACAATCAGAAATCAGCATCTATTCCTATGACTGACAACCGTTGCCATTAGAACTGCACACTCTATCTTGCTGCTTCAGAGACCTCTTCCTCCACCAGGAGTGGCGTATGCAAATGCATCAGCAAGTACAGAAGAGAAAGAACTATCTGCAACACAAATCATCACTCCTATCACTACTCAATCGGCATTGGCAGTGTTAAGGGCTCATGTGTCGGATTCTGACAGGCAGATGCTCGAATAGGGAACCCACCAAGAATTATTACTCGAAGAATCATAAAAAATATATTCATCATCGATCGCTGATATCATGTGTTGCTGAAGGCTCTGGAAAGATCTCCTTGTATGGCTTCTTGTGGGAGAATGAACGATCCCCTCCGCTGCCTTGAGATAGTGTTGTAGCAGAACGCCTTAGCATCTGATTCTCCCTTGATTGGCCAGGCACAGAGACAACGTCAGAGGAGCTGTTCCGCCAGCTGCCCATGAAAGCAGCATTCCATGAACCTCGTGATGATGTTGCTCTCAGTCTACCAGAGCCAGAATTGTCATCTTCCCTTACCACCTTCAGAGGGTTTTCTAATGCCTTCAGGATGTATCCCATGTGTGGACGTTTGGAGGGCTTTGGATTTAGGCATGACTTTGCTACGATTGTGATTGCCCAAATCTCCTCCAAGTGGTCCTCATCTACAACAAGGAGCGGGTCCACAATCTTCGCCACAAGCTCTTTCTCATGCACATTGACGTAAAGCAAAGTCTGTTCAATCCACTCAACTGTTGCAGCATCGTTCCACCCACTAATGCCAAGCTTACCAGTGACCAGCTCAAGCAATAGCTTACCAAAACAATATATATCATATGAACATGTTGCAGGAGGACCTGCAGATTTAACAAGTTCAAAATAACCGAATTCAGATAAGAATTGTAAAGGGCGCAAAATATCTGGAGAAAAGGAGGAGGTTTTTTGGTCAGTTTCATTACCAGAAACATCTTGTTCTGGTGCCCTGCAGATCACAAACAAGAAGGAAGGATTATTAAAAGTGACAAACTTAAGGCTATATAAATTTAGGAACCAAAGGTTGTTTTACAAGCATGGAAGAAGGTGGTCCTTGGAAGGTCACAAGACTAAATAAATTTAAGAAACATATATAATGTCATAAATCATGAAAGAATATGGAGGCTGCAATTAACATGGAACATGTGTATATATTACTTTTATTTTGGATAGTAGGAAACATGATGCATGCATCACTATGAGGAAATATGCACCTTACATCTGAAAAATGCAATATTTCTTTCTATTCTAGCTGTTGATTCACAGAGATACATGTATATTCCTCCTGATGGCAAATGAGTGAGTAATTATCAGAACAAAGGCTGTGATAAAATTTTCTTTTCTTTGAATACCTAGAAAGATTTATACTAATCTACTTTGTTACCTGGTCATGTTAATTTAGCCAGAAATGCTTGCAGAAGACATTATCTTGCAAAGGAAGGCGGATGGGAAAACTTTAGATGTCTTTTCTTTTTTAGACCTTCTGATGAACTATGGCCATAGACTTCCTTCACCAGATCTAAGTTGTATGGTTATATTAGATATTATAATCGCTGGGAAGTTAAAGCAAAAGTTCAGACAACTTGGTGTGGTAGATTTTCTTAGCAGTTGGAATCATAACCGAGCATCCTCTTAATGCATGCATAGGAATTGCTCTGATGCCTTTTTGTTTTCAAATATGATTATCATTTTCTACAAGGCTTGATGATTGAAGGAAAGTAGTGGTGTAATGGTTGACACCAACATATTACTCATCATTAGGGTACCAAAATTAAATTGTGGCAGAACAGACACTTATATTGCCTCTTTGATATCAAAATCATGGCTCTAAACCTTGATAAAAGCTCAAGTTTCTTGTCACCATAAATTTTCTTAGATATCAAGCTGCCTTTGATGATTATTTTTGCTTAATGTAGAATGTAATGAAATGAAATGCTGTGTGTCTAAAGTGACTATTTGCTTAATGTAGAATGTAATGAAATGCTGGATATCCAGTAAAAAGAATAATACTATGATAGTAAAGCAGCATACAAGCAAATACAAGTGTGATGATGGAGGATTAAGACTACCATAGGTGGCATACTGAAATATATTGTCTATTCAATTCTAAGATGTAATATTTAATCATCAGCCAAACGAAAATGAGAGATTGGAACTTACTGTGACAATCGCAATAACCTGGTGATGATATTCTTGTGGCCTTCCCCTTCCTGAGCGCATACCTCACTCAGACTTCCAAGCCTCACTTCATATTTATCATCAAGAAGAATACTGCTTGCTTGCAGATCTCTACAATGATATTTTGAATATCTTTTAGATTTTGATGGTAATGCCGTAAAATGCAGTTAACAAATAGCCTTGAGATACTTGATATATAAAAATCATACTGTAGCCAGAGTGAGAGCTTGTATTACTTCAAAATATTTCAGGAATACCTATGAACAATTGGTGGTGAACACTCATGATGCAAGTAGTAAAGGGCCTCAGCAACTCCTATTGCAATCTTCAATCTTTTTATCCAATCCAATGGGTGCAAACCAAGGTATTCCTGCCCGGGTTTCATATGCAATGCAGCAGACAAGTCGTTGTTTGGCACACATTTATACACAAGGAGCTTCTCGTTAGCATTGTCCAAACAATGTCCTAGGAATGGCACCAACCTCTCATGCAAACCCCTGGCAAACAAATCTAATTCCGCTGCAAGATCCTGCTTCCCGAATTTTCGCATATCTATCCTCTTTACCACCACAGGAACTCCACCTTCTAAGGTGCCATGGTATAAATCTCCTGAACGTCCATGCTTTATAAGGTTAAATTCACTGAAGTCCGATGTAGCCTGAGCCAGCTGCTCATAGCTGAAAACCTCTCCTACAGCTGACAGGTTCAACGAGATCCCAGAAGGCTGTTTAGAAGGGGAAGCAGCTTCATTAATCTCCTTTTGTTCAGATTTCTCACGTCGACAGCTTCTCAGGCAGCACACTAAAGTAACTAAGATCCCAAGTCCTAAAGCCCCCCCAGAAGCCACTATCACTATATACATCAATTTCCAATGGCCTTTCTTCTCACCGGAAGTGCTTGAAGGTGCTGGAGGATTAATTGGAGCCATAGCGCTACCTTTAAGTAGTTCCCCCTTGGTATAGAACCTCTCACAATCATCTGGAGTCCTTTGGTTCAGGGCATCACTAATGCAATTCAATCCAAAAGACACATTTTTATTCCTAGTAGCCATCAGAAATGGGCCTTGGAAGTAATTCCCAGAAATATCCACCGATCTAGACCTGGAGAAAAGGATTTGAAATCCAGAAGGGATCGACCCATGGTAAATGTTGTTGGACAGGTTGAGGATGACACTACTGGTATTGACATTGGCAATGCTCGGCGTGAGGTCCGGAAGCATCCCAGTGAGATTATTATAGGAGAAATCAAGAATCTGTAGCTCTGAGAGAGACCAAAGGGAACCCGGTAAGGCACCCGAGAAGTTGTTGTGGCTCAGTCTTACAAAACGAAGCCGGGAGAGGCCGGAGAACAAGCTATCTGTCAGCCCTCCGGTCAATGAGTTGTTGTGCAAGTTCAAAACCTGGAGGTTCCTGAGGTTTCTGAAATCATCGGGGAGTGCGCCGGTGAGGGAGTTGAAGCTGAGATCGAGAGCAATGAGAGAGGAGAGATCACCGAGCTGTGCCGGGATGGACCCGGTGAGGCTGTTGTTGAATAAGTTCAGGCTTTTCAGTGCCGGAAGCGCGCCGAGAGCTAGCGGCACCGTGCCGGAGAGGAAATTTGAGGACAGGTCGAGATACGAGAGGTTGGCGATTGCCACGATGGACTTCGGGATGGAGCCGGTGAGCGCGTTGCAGGAGAGGTCGAGCACCGAGAGGTTTCCTAGCTTCCCCAAGGTCGGTGGGACGTTCCCGGTGATAGCGTTGCCGGCTAGGGAGAGGACAACGAGCCCGGATGTGCCGCCAAGAGAGTACGGGATGGGGCCGACGACCGCGGCGTAGCGGAGGTCGAGCACGGCGAGGGACGGCGGGAGGAGGCGGCCGAACCATTCCGGGATCGGGCCGGGGAGGGCGAACTCGGAGGCGTTGAAGGCCCGGAGCCGGGTGAGGTTACGCAGGCCGTCGACGGCGAAACGGGGATCAAGGCGGCCGAGGCGGGTGCGACGGAGACCGGAGAGGTGGAGGGAGACGACCCGGCCAGCGGAGCAGCGGACCCCGGCCCAGGCGGAGCAGGGGTCAGCGCGGTGGGGCCAGTCCCGGGCGCGAAGCCCAAGCGAACCGCGGAGGCTATAGAGGCCGGCGAGGTCAGACGGCGAGCTGAGGCCCTGGCCGGCGGCCACGCCGAGGAGCGCCGCCAACGCGACGGCGTTTAGGAGGAGCATAGTCCAGGTTTGAACCCAGCGGAGGCCAATGCAGGGCGATCCACGCCAATTCAGGTAGGCCACCACCATCGCGTCGTCGTCGTTTCCCAGCATATAATGTTCATCCTCCCTCTCTCTCTCTCTCTCTCTCTCTCTACAGTTCCACTCAGCAGTTGGCTCTCTGGAGAGTCCTCTCCCCTCACTATTATTTAAGGGGAAAAAAACATCAAGTGGAGGAGAGAGAATTGAAGCAGTGGCATCGACGCTCCGCCTCTTGATACAATAGATTTTTTTACGGTGGCCGGAAGTAAACTGAATGAGACGGAGCCGTGGGTGGCCCGACTCAACAACCACCATCCCGAAAGTATCATTCCTCGTCCCGCGTAAAAACTGATGGCAACATGATCGAACCAAATCGAACCGATGCAATTGATCGGAATTGAAACCGCCATCAAACTCGGGCCCGCTGATGTCAGATGGATGAGGTCGATTTCGATAGCGACATGGTCCGACGCAACCGGATAAGAAGCCGAGAAAAGATGGTCGGCCTGCAAGGAAGAATCAAAAGCGACCATTAGGTCGGTCAAAGGACATTTGACGGAGGAGCGAGCCTCAAGCGGGTGGGCCCCATTTCTCTAACTTGGGCGTCCTGCGGGAGTGTGTTTGACTTGACGTGTTAGCTCCACTCGCGGAGTCACTGGGTTTGGTCCACGTTCTAGTTCTTTTCTTCCATATCGGAGCTCCGAAATGATTGCGAGAGACACCCACCCCACCACAATGTACATAGCAACAAATATGGATGGCGATGTGCCAAATCTTCAAAGTATTTAACCTTATTCGATCGGAGTATGTATTGGCATTTCTAATTGAGACGCCAGGGAAAAGAAGGCAGGAAAGTTAGATAAGGAGAAACCTGGATGAAGATTACCTGAAGCTGTGAACACTGGAAGGCCATGGCCACCACTTGGCCACATCCGCCAGCTTCAGACCTTGAAGGACTGCACATGCCAAGTGGAAACCATCAAGGAATTACACATCCGCAAACACAGGGAGAGCTGTGAGAGAGTACGGCAATTTTGAGGGAACGCAAAAGGTGCAGCAACACAACCGGTAGCACCTGTTCCACTAGAAGTTCTACATTACTTGTGCTTGTCCTCCTTCCTGCCTTCTGTTCCTCGGCAACAAAGGCATGTTAGGTAGATGATATGTATCTTGTTCTTCCCCACTCATGGTAGTATGACACAGAGCTCGAAAACTAGAGCATTTAGCATTATTTGGCACGGTTCCAGCTTCTATGATTCTGTCCCTCTCTTTCCAATGCAAAATATACTGTTCATGTAATTGTTAGGGCAACTCTCTAAGTTCCTTGCTTCCATTTCAACTTAGGCTGCATTCAAGATTTTTGCCAAAATGTCCTCCATCAGATTCTAAGCAAAGGTGAAGCAATCAGGGTTCTTAATGCTTCTCCAAAGTTTTTCTGCTTGCAGCTTTCATTGCTTCCAAGAGCAGGGCTGGAACAGCAGAAGTCCCAGACACCGCCTGCAGCCATATTGGTCATTCCTCATAAGAAAACCTGCCCTCTCTGATTCACAAAGGAAACGTCAAGCCCACTTGGAAGGAACAGATGCCAGCGATTCATAATAACAAGTTGAATGCTGCTGGGTACTACTTCCTGTACGTTTTTGCTGGAGGGTCAAACTTTGCTCTGCACATGACAACCATTTTTCTTGTCTCCTTAACAATGTCTGTCTGTCCAGGTTGTTTAAGCAACTGCAGTAGTGAATTACCATCTACAGTACCCTCTCTACATTCCATGGTGTGCGCCAGCAAAACTTCCAAGTTGAGCCATGCAGATCTGCATCACAATGCTTTATGAAATATCTGACATCGATGAATGGCTATTTCATGGTTGCAGATCGCATTAACATTGCACTACCCTGCATTGAAGATGCATTCTGCAGGCATCACATTCAAAACTCAGTTCTGCACCCTGTTACCTGACAGTGTATCCCGACAGTGTATCCCAACGCTGGAATACCAGTAGGAAAAGTCCTGCTCATGCCCGGTACTCCTTGAGCCCAAAGCCCAAAGTGGATTCTTAATGAAAGCCCTGCTAATGGAGAAAACCAGGAAGGAATACACAAGTAATTTTCACTCACTCGGTCTCCAGCCCAAGATCGACTCACGGAGATGGTTGACAATAGCAGAACTCTGCGAAGGGATGGCAATTGCCATACTCTGATTGGGTTCTTTAAAGGTATAAATTCATCGACCAAAATTTCAACAAATAGTGAAATCATAGCCAACTGATAGGTATATTTTGGTATCGCCCGCGTGGACCAGATAAACAAACACGACGATGCAGACATGAAACTTCAAATACGATGTGGCGCACAACACACATGGCGGGCAGCCACTTGTCGCCCTCTCCGTACGAACGACATCATTGTGGTACAGTCATCCCGAAAAGCTCAAGGCGACGCCACACGACACTGATCCGTCAGGTCGGTCGGTGCTCGAATAGAAGCTTAAGTCGACTGCCCGAGGAGCCTGCTGCAATTAATTGACCCATACAACCAACTCATCCTCATAAGTATAAAAGCTAACCCTCCTTAGTCAGGAGGGGGGAGACTTTTCGCATATTCAACTCACTTTTATTATACTCAATACTAACTTAAGCTTCGAAGGGGTCGAGTCAGGAAATCCCCCTCTTGACCTCGACCTATGTGCAGGGGCTAGCGATGAAGAAGCAAACAACAAGACTCATAGCCCAACCCGACCCGACGCGCATTTCCGCTTCCCGAGTCTTTGTGTGGGCAACCTTGTACATCCGGGATTGGACCGAGCCATGCTGACTCCTCAGTTACGGCGTAAAGGTTCACCAACATTTTAGTGCTAGAAGGAGGGTTCGATGTTGCAAGAGTGCCCCCAATTGAGCAACCCGGGAGAGTGCCCCGGAAAAGAGCCACCCCTGACTCACCCGACCTTCAGGTTTGGAGGGCAACGCCCACTTCCTTCGAGCCTAGAATCGAATACCTCAGTTGCGACCCTGAGTCGCTTTTGGTGGCTATTCAATGATCCTCGGATGTCGCCTCCCGAGACCATAATGGGGCAACCTGCTGTCTCAACCTAGGCATTCCTCGACCTCACCCACCAGGTACAAGTGTTAGCTGAGATGATATAGACCATCGCACCCCTTATACCCCAGCTAGCTTAGTAGACAGTTCTCCCCCCATGGTTGTCGCACGTGATCCAATCTACGCTCATCCCTACACCTTGCAATGCCACCCCAATCGACTAGCCACCTCTGGCTCCAGATGGCCACTCCCCAATCGAGAAGCCATCGAGACACCCAAGGCCAATAACATGTGCAACGTTCTTGTGCTCAAACGTGTTGCCTCGATCTTCCTCGAAGCCAACACCCTATCGTCCGACTTTGCGGATGAATCGTTCTAAGCCCAGTTGCGGTTGGTGAATCGACGCCTAGATGAGGTTTAAAAGGAATTCCATAAATCCGAGTAGCTCGGGGAAAGTACCTCGGTTGGGTCCCCATTTATCCAAGAAATTTAGGACAAGCCTATCCCCCTCAACTTTCATCTCCCGACGTTGGAGGCCTATAATGGTGGCTCCGATCCAGCAAAGCATGTTGCCACCTTCCGGGCCCAAATGACCATATATAGCACTTCCGACGTCCTGATGTGTCGAGCATTTCCTACCACCCTTCGAGGCCTAGCTCGGATGTGGTATAGTCGATTGAGGCCATCCTCGGTCTCGTCTTTTGATTAGCTTGAAAGGTAACTCAAGCTTCACTTCTTAGTCGGTGCGCGACCTCAACCGTCTGCGGCCATGCTCCTCGAGCTAAGGCAAAAGGAGGATGAATCCCTCTCTCTCTCTCTCTCTCTCTCTCTCTTCGTCGCCCACTTTGCTACAAAGATCCGAAGGGTTCCAGATGCCCACCCCTCTTTGGTTATGCAAGTGTTCTCGACGGGCCTACGACCTTCAAGGTTCTTTTGATCGCTGGTCGAGAGACCACTAATGATCATTCCCGAGATGCTCCAACGAGCCAACCAATATATTGCTACTAAGGCACTAGTGGCAAGAAAGCACGAAGAGTCATACAAGAGGCCCCACCAGGAGCTACCCATGTGAATAGATCGGGGAAAGAAGGCGGCCCACCACAACAAGTTTAGAAGTAGATGAGCCCAAGGTGTGCAGATAAAAAAAGTGGCTCGCTTCAGTGGAGCATGTGCTCGAGTTATAAATCTAGGCCCGAGCAGTGTTGCTTGACTAGTTATGTGTAATCACTCACTGCTTAGTTCATTCAATGTCCGAGCAGCTGCTCGGCCAAACATGGGCTCAAGTAGTGTTGCTCGGCCAAGCCAATGCTCGAGCTACGTTGCTCGGCAAATCCAGTCCCCAGTGCCCGAGCAGTGTTGCTTAGCCATCGTGTGCAATCTTTCGCTGCTTAGTTCATTCAATGTTTAAGTAGTTTCTTGGTCAAACATGGTTTCGAGTAGTGTTGCTCGACCAAGCCAATGCTCGAGCTACTTTGCTCGGCCAATCCAATCCCCAGTGCCCGAGCAGTGTTGCTCGACCAGTCATGTGCAATCTGTCACCACTCAGTTCATTCAATGTTCGAGTAGTTGCTTAGCCAAATATGGGCCCGAGTAGTGTTGCTCGGCCATCCAGTCCCCAGTGCTCGAGTAGTGTGTCTCATTCAGTCATGTGCAATCAGTCACTACTCAATTCAGTCAATATTCAAGCAGTTGCTCAACCAAACATGGACCCAAGTAGTGTTGCTCAGCAAAGCCAATACTCGAGCTACATTGCTAAGCCAATCTAGTCCCCATTGCCCGAGCAATGTTGCTCGGCCAGTCATGTACAATCAGTTGCTACTCCATTCATTCAATATCCGAGCAGCTACTTAGCCAAATATGGGCCCGAGTAGTGTTGCTCGGCCAAGCCAATGCTCGAGCTACGTTGCTCGGGCATCCAGTCCCTAGTGCTTGAGCAGTGTTGCCCGGCCAGTCATGTGTAATAAGTCGTTGCTTAGTTCATTCAATGTTCGAGCAATTGCTTGGCCAAACATGGGCCCGGGTAGTGTTGCTCGACCAAGCCAATGCCCGAGCCACCCCTCGTGGCCAATCCAATGCTCGAGCCATGCCTCATGACCAATCTAATGCCCGAGTCGCATCTCAGCTAATCCAATGCCCGAGCGATGCCTCGTGGCTACTCCAATGCCCGAGCCACACCTTGCGGCCAGACTAATGCTCGAGTCGCATCTCGGCTAGTCCAATGCCCGAGCCATGCCTCGCAACCAGTCTAATGTTCAAGTCACATCTCGGCCAGTCCAATGTTCGAGCCTTACCTCAAGGCTAGTCCAATGCCCGAACCACACCTCGCGGCTAGTTTGATGCCTGAGCCACCCCTCGCGACCAATCCAATTTTCGAGTCATGTCTTGGCTAGTCTTATGCCCAAGCAATGTAGCTCGAAGAGTCTAGCACCCGAGTAGTGTTGCTCGACCAGCTTAGTTCCTAAGTTATGTCGCTTGACCAATCTAGCTCCCGATCAACCGACGATCGAACCACCAGTCCCAACACGATAGCCAACCCAACTAGCAAAAGGCACCAAGCCATGCCCCGAGCACCACCATGAGGAACTCGGGGCACACCTCTTTATTGGTGAACCTTTACGCCGTGGCCGAGGAGTCAGCATGGCTCGGTCCAATCCCGGATGTACAAGGTCGCCCACGCAGAGACTCGGGAAGCAAAAGTACGCATCGGGTTGGGTTGGGCTATGAGTCTTGTTATTTGCTTCTTCGTCGCCAACCCCTGCACACAGGTCGAGTTCGGGAGAGGGATTTCCCGACTCGACCCCTCCGAAGCTTAAGTTAGCGCTGAGTGGAATAGGAGTAAGTTGAATGTACGAAAAGTCCTCCCCCTCCTGATTAAGGAGGGTTAGCTTTTATACATGTGAGAATGAGTTGGTCGTACAAGGTCAATTAACTGCGATCAGCTCCTCGGGCGGCCAACTTAAGCTTTTGTGTGAGCGCTAACCGACCTGCATAGATCGGCATCGCGTGGTGCCGCCCCGAGCTTTCCGGGATGATTGTACCATGATGATGTTATTCGTACGGAGGAGGCGACAAGCGGCTGCCTGTCACGTGTGTGTTGCCTGCCACTTCGAACTTGAAGTTTCACGTATGAATCGTTGTGTCTGATTACCTAGGTCTACATGGGCGATATCAAAATATATCGTATCACCAATTGCAAAGATTAACTACAACGACAAATGTGATGTTTTATATACTAAAGAGGGATGTAAATAATATAGATGATTTTTCCAACGAATGAAAACCAAATTTAAATGTAAGACATATGTGTGTCTTCCTCTTTCCATTGGGCCATCACTTTTCCCGATTCACATGCAATTCTAATAAAGGGCTTGCATGATTGCATATGTGGAGCCAAAGGTGCCTTGAAATGCTCCTTGCACTTTGCGAGACATGGATTGGACCAGAATGGCAGGCACGGACCAATGGCACTGGATGAAGCTAGAGCCTTTCGTCGTTGAGAATGCTGCTTTTTGATGTCAACTCTGCTGATGCTGACTTGTCTTTCCCCAGAGAGATCAAAATATTTCTACTCGACATCTGAAAGTTACGATCGGTAGCATCAGTAGCCATCGCGTCATGGGGATCAGTAGGACAAGAGAGATGACAAGAATGTGATATTAAAACTCCGAGGAACTGCAATTTAAAGAGATCACATATCCCCTGATATCATGTTCGGCCCAATACAGCCCATGATGGCCCGGTGGTAGTCAACCTTCCGATAAAAATATCTTTTTTAGCACTGCACAGAAAAATAGAATATTCTTCCTGGACGATAACGTAACAGTTCAGGTGACGTACCCAAAATCTCACCATTCGGCCCCGCTGTCCTATTCGTGGGAGCGCATCGTAGGATTAGACAGCTGGGGCGGAACGTTGGGGACGGTTTGACATCATCCTCATCCGATCGAGCAAATCACCCACGTCAGCGCGGTAAACCCACGGACGGTGAGCGGAACGCACAGCGAAGGGATAAGGGAAGGCGAACTGATATTCCGCACCGCAGTGAGGTTACCGCGTCGCCCTGCTGCCCGTTCTATAAATGCACGATGGAGGGGGCCTTAGGGTTTTTTGTGCTCTTCAGAGGCGGCTTGGTCTCTCCTGCCCCTCTTTCCCGTTCTGTTCATCAGGGTTCTGCTACGGTCCATTTCCATGGCGGCTTCTGATGTCGAGTACCGCTGCTTCGTCGGCGGCCTTGCCTGGTCCACCGATGACGTCTCCCTCGAGCGAGCCTTCAGTGCTTACGGCGAGATCGTCGATTCCAAGGTCCAGATCTCGTCCTGATCCAAGATCCAACCCATCGCGGTTAGATCTCTTTCGCCCCCTTCCTAGATCTCAGATCTGAAGGCTTTTTGCTTGTATTTCTGACCGCAGATCATCAACGACCGGGAGACGGGGAGGTCGAGGGGCTTCGGGTTCGTCACCTTCCGGGACGAGCAATCGATGAGGGATGCCATCGAGGGGATGAACGGTCAGATCCTTGACGGGAGAAGTATCACGGTCAACGAAGCCCAGAACCGCCGAAACGGCGGCGGAGGCGGAGGCTTCCGTAGCGGCGGAGGCGGTGGGTACGGCGGTGGTGGGTACGGCGGTGGCGGTGGCGGTCGCCGTGACGGAGGTGGGTACAGCCGAGGTGGCGGCGGAGGTGGTTACGGGCGAGAACGCGGTTATGGCGACGGCGGTTCCCGCTTCTCGAGGGGCGGTGACGACGGCAACTGGAGGAACTGAGGCGTTCGTTTGCGCCGGTGAATTAGCCGGGCTTTACTGGGCTTGGTAGTTATCTAGATCGTAGACTTAGTTATCTTAGTAGCAAGACTTTGCTATGGTGTTCGATTTCTTATGGCTCGCGTTGTTTTTGATCCTGTAACGGTGTGTCTTGGTGTTCGCAGTTCTGTGATTTTGCTATATGGTATTTGAAAAGAAAAGGCCAAAAGAAAAGCCTTTTAAAATGATTGTGTTCCTCACGAATCGAATGCCGAAAAATAAGATACACGATGATGCCCTGAAAAAGAAATCCCCTTTTGCCACCAGCGAATCGCTGGTGGATCCCTGCGCCTCCTTGGGAAGCCCTGTTCTGCCTTCGTCAAAGTCTCACGCTTCAGACGAATCCAGCGAGCAGAAAGGTTTTCCACCAACTCATTGTTAGGAACGATGCAGAGGAGATGAAACGCGGCTGCAGCGAGCAGTTAAAAGACGGGAGTAGCCCTGGAAAATATCTTCTGGATGACAAAGTCAAATGACGTCAACTCGGCCATTTCACGCATGATTCGGTCCCGGCCAAACGGAAGCGGCGTCCATGCGGGCGCGGTACGGAGCTGGATCCTGTATGACCCGAACTGAACCCGATAAATCTGTGTAAGGTTATCGGATGCAAGACGAGGATCCACTTTCGATTGAATTATCGAAACCTTGACACTTTCGTTTTCCACTTTCTTTATCCTTTAGGTTTCTTCTTCCTCCTCCTCGTCGCCGATCTTTCTTTGCTTTTCTCACGTGGTCGCTCTAAATCTTTCCACCGAAAGAGGCTTCGTTTGACTGACCCTCACACACCTACATGTGCGTATCACCACGAGTTTTGTCGTGGATATGTTATTGTGCAACTCTTCGATGTATAGCTTTAGAAAAGTGAACCCAAGTAATTAATATAATCAGAGAGCAGTTTTATTGATGGAAATGAAAAGAAAAACTAATCACAACGACCTTCGATCGACGGCCCAGATGCTCCTAGCACGCCTGACGTAGAGTACCAGTAGTCAAAGTTCTTGATGAGTAATTGTCCATCAATCAGGAAGTCAACTTTTTTTTGGATCTTGAAAGGAAACCAACACCTCCTTTTATATATCAAATCTGTAATTTTTGTAAGGATATAATCTATAATATTGTGATTTATATGAGGCTTTGGTCTCCGCAAACTGCCATACGAAACGTGATGCTGCAACAGTATAGCTAATGGGACATGACAACCATTTATTTCTCTGCTAGTTAATGACGCCAGACACATGCAGAGTATAGGAAATAGATCATCACACAATTTTGCTAGAATGCGTTCGCCGGCCCAACGAAACTGAGATCTGTATATTGTCTGGTTTAGAAAGGACGCTTCAGATCTCGTCCTATGGCGAATCTCCCGTCGTCTCTGTGTTCTCAGCAGCAGAAATGCTCTCGGTGACAACCTTCGACGACGACGACGAGGAGGAGGAGGAAGAAGAAACCTAAAACGGGACCATCAAACTAGAGATCCAGTAAAGGATAAAGAAAGGAAAGCTTTCCTTACCTTGCCTTGCTTCCTAAGCTTGACGAAGTCCCCCACACCTCTGATGGTCTTCTTGAGGCAGATCCTGTGTTGATCCATGGAAGTCCCGACGAATTGATCGAGGTGGTCCTTGACGTTGGCCAAGAAACCAGCGTCGGGCGCCTTCTTCTTCCAACACGGCGACGAGGCGGGCTGTTCAGGCAACTCCTCCGTCGACCCCATCCTCGCAGACCACGAAACCAAGCGCAGCTTTCCCCCGCGAAGGAACAGCTTTAATTGACAGGCATAACGCATGCAGAGTTAGCAGCGCAGCGGAGGTAAGTCTTGTAGTTATTTACGCCCGGGTCCGAATTCAAATCTGGAAAGGCGATCAAAGTTGTGTGCATAGAGAGACAGGAAAGGTCAGGAAAAGGCGAAGCAGTAGTGGCAGCGTGGCAGCAATCGATTTGCTTGTCAGAGTCACCGACCCAAAGGGTGACTGAATGTTATACATCCGACGAAAGTTCAACGTGGAATTCTCACGCCTGCCGAGCAAACCAACAAAGAAACAGCGTGTAGCACACAGGTTTCTACGAAACGGTGTGGGGATACTGTAACCCTTGTTCGTAATTCTGCTTGATCAACCATGTATGGTGATCCTGACATGATCTCCAGGATTTATGAAGAATTTGCACTCACCAAAAATAAATTGTTAATTTCAGGGAAACAACATCATGGTGATTTTGACGTACCAGCATTCTTAGTTGTTGCCTGACGGTGAAAACTGCTTCCTTCTCCATCGCTCTGACGAGACACCAACAAAATGACAACCTAATGATAGAGAATTAATTACATATTGCTAAAGGAGTTACAGATGCCTTTGGTTTAAGATAGATGCATTATATATAAAAAGATATTTTTATGTGATTAAAATATATTAAAAACTTTGCTACTTATCCCCTTGGCGATGGCATTGGGTGGTTGGTCCAACCTTAACCCTTAAGGACAAGGGCTAGGTTCGACCTATGATCGGTACGGTGTGTCTGCCCATAATTCAGCTCAGCTGTGGGCCTTTTGCGGCTCGCCACTCGACTGTCTCATGTTGTTGGTGCTTCTGGTTGACAAGCGGCGACGAAGGGAGGTGATTCGTTCTCCTTTTGGTTGGGAGAGGTTTGGATGCCTGCCTTATCTTTGCTATGGCAGCCTAATCCATGCACAGCTGCTCAATAACACAACATGCTCTCTCTCTCTCTCTCTCTAAATTGCTACTGCTTTGCTACGGACAGAAGTAGGTCCGACAACAAAGATGAGACCGTTTTGATGAAGCCTTGTAAGTGCGATCGACTCGAAGATACAATCAACTTAGGAAGGTCGACCTGTACAAGTAGGAAGATCGAGTTGCACAAGTAATCGAATTTTGAGTACGACGTATGCCCTATATATGAGATGAGATACGGTTTTGGGTGTATGTTACTTCTTGAGATGATCCAACTTCCTTTATCTTTTCTATTAGTGTTCTTTTATCTTTTCTTGGTATAAGGATTTCATTGGTTATATGTTGATTCATCATTAAGAGTAGATCAAATAGCCTATACGAGATTGTCGAAGCAGGCATGAAGAAAGGGCATGGGTCAATTACTTGTCAAGCCTCATTGTTAGAATCTTGCAGTGTAATTGACTAAAAGACTCGTTTACTCCTCGTTTGACTCATAGTAAAGTTGTATGTCTTTTTTTTTTGGGACGTCGACAACTAGAAGTTGAGCTTCAACTCCTTTGTTAATTGTCCGAATGTTGAGTCAGTGGCATGAAGAAGATGAGAGCATCACTCGCTAGCATATTCTCATGAAAAAGATTTAGAGGGTAAAGGTTAAGAGGAATAAGCTCCACTTATGTTAGTTGGGTAAGGGAGATTGATTTTGGAAATCAACTTAGTCAAGCTCTTTCTTGAGTTGGATCTCATACCCCATATCCTCGAGACATTTGTCAATGTGTAAGGTAGGATTCGTCTTAGGTAGGGTGGGATGGTATTGGATCAGTTAGTGGCTTGACCAATCTAGAGTTGCATGCTCAAGATATTGATTTTGATTAAGGTGCACTATAAACCTTTATTTGTGGTTGATGAGTTATCAGATTTTATTCTATCATTAGCTGTGCTAGTTGTTAGAGAAGAGGGATTATGGTTTGGATTATCATGATTGTAGTTTGAACTCGATGAATGAGTTTAAAGAATACTTCGACATGTGTGATGGTTTGAGCTAGACTCATCATTTGGAAAATATATTTATGATCATTTAAGAATCGTCGATGGTAGTAAAAAATATAATTTATGTTTTTAAATTTGTTAGAGAAGATTATGGTTGTTTGACTTGGAAGCTGAAGCAAATCCAACTTGATTTCAATCCGAGCTACTCAAGTTGATGTCCAATCCCTACAAAAATTATATTGGGTATAATCGTAACAAATGCCCATCTGATACTTAAGTCGTGACTTAGTCGGATAAGTCAAGTCAATCAAACTTAGAAAGATGTCGTGTCTTGAGATAGTTATGTTATCCTATTACGTAGTTAATGTAATAATGGGGTCGTGGCATTCGACCTTAACTATCATTATCTTGCATTAGATACTTTTCTTCACATGATATTTATCGGGTGGCTAGCTGAGTTGGTGGTAGACGATCGAGTACCCCTATCATATTGGCTACGAGGGATAGGTTGAATGATCATGTAAAATTGATGCATCTTCTCTGCAAAACTGATGTGTCATCTAAGTGGGCTTGACACGTGAGTTGCATGACATATGGGGCTAACATGTTAGCCGTATCAAAATTATATTCCATAAATAATGTTTCTATTCTAATTTTCATCATTTGTTGCGAATTAGCAAAGTGTATAAGTGTTCAATTGCACCATCTTGATCCATATCTAATTTTTGCTCATATAAAAATCAAGCTCTGTTCTATGATGATATAATCATTTAGGGTTTTAAGTCCTAACTTTCATTCTTGTAATTACCTTTATTATTATCCTTTTGACATTCTTAATTTATGCAAATACCAAAATACACAAGTTTTTATTTTCTATATCATCTTCCATCAGTAATTCACCCCCTTGAATTATAAAAGTTTCATCATTAATTCATCAGTTTCACTAGTGCAATCTGTTAGTTATTTTCAATGAAATAAAAAACTAAAGTCTTCATCATTGTTCATAAGTTCAAGTCTTTGTCAAAAATAGTGGTGAATTCTCAGACATTTGTAATTTTCTTGAGACTAATGAAATCTCTCGTCTTATCATCTTGTTCGTTTAATTATAGTCATATTTCATATAACAACATATCATATTAATTATATGCCCACTCTTATTATTAATATGGTTTCACCATTTAAAAATTATTTGGATCCTTCGTAATTATGATAATAAATTATATGTTTTTGGGTTTTTGGAAACCAAATCAAAATCATGTCTTTCTTAGATAGTTTTCCAATCATAATTCTTTTAAATGTTTGATCCATAAAAAAAATATTTCTCATCATGTTTTTCTTATGAAAATTAAATTTTCTTATAGATAGATCGAAACTTTTACCTATACTTACTTTCAGAGTTAATTGTGTTCCCTAAATTCATAGTCATCTCATAGTTCAATTTAGGTGCTCTCAGGGAGATTTTATGTCACCAATAATTTCTTCTTCTTTGATCCAAATTAGTATTTATAATGGCAACATGAGAATATATTAGTAAGAATGATACTAAGGTGAAATTAGGAAGAAAAATAAATTATAATAATAATCTTGTCATTATTCTTTGAATTATATGAGTTACGGTAATATGTTGTCATGATCTCTCGATCATAAGAATCATGGTAATATATCACAATATGATTATAATGTATATTATAGATTTGATTTTTATTAGCAAAATCATATAACTATTTTGTTTTATGTTTTTTATATTTGACAATATCGATAAAGCACCACTCTCTCGTTTTAAGCGCGTTGCTCGTATCAAATGCTACTCTCTTTGTTACGTATCATTCTTCATGTTAAAGAAGGATATATAAAACACTACCCCTCTATCGAACGTCTACTCTCTTACGATATGTCACTCGCATTTTATATCATTAGATTTTGTACAAGATAAAAATAATTCTCTTTGATTATACTACTCCGTCTCTATAATTATTATGAGATAAATAAGAATAAAAAAAATACTTATAAAATGAATCTCGCAAAGGCATCATCATAATATTAATGAAGCCGGTGAAACTAATCTAATCGATTCCATTCGTGGGATATCGGAGGGAGGACATCTCATTGCCATTCCCCATTGTATGAAAAGAATTATTGGTAGGATGATATTTGGAGGATTTTTAGGTTGGGATTTGACTGGCTAAGATTAGGTTGGATGAACTCGAATCCAGACAGCTCAGTAGAATGACCGGCTAACATTAATGAGTAGATAGCTGCTTTGTTGTTGTGATGTTGAAACTTACAAGGAACAATATATTTACATACATGTATTAAGGAAGCGTCTTAATCCTCCTTTTGCAACTAACTACTTTTATATTTTTGAAGTAATTTTCCGATAAAGTCCTTTTAGTTTGGTCGACCAGACTCGACTCGATGCGTCCTTTGGGTGAACCAAAGAAGCAGCTCCGAAGCCACCTATTATTATTATTATTATTATTATTATTATTATTATTCATGGAATAATAGGGTATGAGGAGAGGGCATTGTTTTACCCAAAACGGGGTGGGGTGGCGTTTTGGGTCAGCTTCGCGGGTGTCCAAAACGTTGCTTGAAATCCGAAGATCCCCTCTTTCTAAACGCCGCCTCGACGCTCTTCTTCTTCTCCCATTTCTCTCGACCCTTTCGATATGGAGGATGACGACGAGTTCGGCGAGCTCTACACCGACGTCCTCTACCCCGTCGCGGTCGCTGCGCCTCTGCCGCCGTCGCAGCCGCAGCCGCAGCCGCAGTCTTCGTCCTCCGCGTCATCCCTCCGAGGTCGCCCCGATCCCCTCCGTTTCGCTGAGGAAGACGATTCTGAAGGCGGCGACAAGGATGGCGACAAGGAAGGGCTCTTGTTCGACGCCTCTCGCGCCGACCCTGCCGTCGAACCCCCCTCGACGGCCCATCAAGCCCTATCTTCGGGCGCCGCCGCCGCCGCCGCCGCTGAAGACGACGGTGAGGATGATTGGATGCTCGGCCGCGCGCCTCCGGCCGTGGATCCACCAGATAATTGGGATGACGAGGACGACGCCGTCTCATCGCGCCCGGCGGTGGGCGGAGATGGCGACCCTAGGGTTTTGGAGGATGCCGAGAAGGAAGCTAGGGTTTCGGGGATTCCTGATCGGGATGGTGAAATCGGTGAGTCGGAGAGGTCTGCAGCCCCGGAAGAGCCGGAAGAGGACGGGGATCGGTTGTTTGTAGGTGGAGTAGGTGAGAATTTGGGCGATCTGGATCAAGTTCCGCTCATTCCTGGACTCTCAGCTGGACCAGCCCCTTCTGGACCTCTTGTTGGCATGAACAGCGAGATGGGGAAGCTTTCACAAAGTGAGGATTATGATAGTGATAGTGAAGATGATCTTCAGATCGTGCTCAACGATAGCAATCATGGACCGCCTGGTGCCGAGAGGAGTAATACAGTTGAGTTTGATGAAGAGGATGATGAAGATGGAGAAGAGGATTTGGTTATTGTCACTGATGAGGACCAGCATCACCACCTTCCAGCTATGGAGGTGCAAGACTGGGGTGAGGAGACTCTTCAGCCAACTGGGGACGGGGAAAGAAAAGAGATGGTAGATGCGGCTAAAGGGATTGGTGCTACTGGAACTGCACCGGGGGCAAGAATTGGGTACAACAATCATGGGATTCACACACAACATCATTCAATGTACAAGGTTGGTATGCATGCGTAAATTGTTTGCTGCTTGTCCTATATGTTACTTAATGCTTGAGAGTGTATAGCTAATATCTTTTTGACAATTAGAAAAATGATTTCTGTCTCTTCCTGCATGCTACTTATTATTTATGAAATGATAGAAAAAATGGTTAATAAAATGAGTGTCTGAATTAACAGAATTTGTTTGCTAGGGTTCAAAATATGTTGTTAATCTCCTCTGGCCATTTAAACTTATATATTCTTAATTATCCAGCATCATGTAGGACAATGTGCTTTGTCTGGTTGCTTGTTCGCTATCTAGAAATCTGTGAATATTGAAATCATAAGTTACTTGATTAATCTGTACAATCTTGTGAAAAATTGTCTCCTTAGTGAGATCTGAACCCTTGCCAACTTGAAACGAAATTTGTCCCATTATGAGTTGTCTCCATGTCCCTTATGCCTCTCTTCGCACTTGTTAAACACAATTTTGGAAGACTGCAATCTTGTAAGCTTCGATCAACAGAGTTTGCACTTGATAGGATTCAGTGATTAAGCGATACTGTAAAACCATTACTTGTGGAGGATAGGGCCTCTTAATCATTATTTGATGGATAAGGTTGCCAAGAGTAAAGTCAAATTCTTTTTAAGAACAGTTGCAGTAATCATTTGTGTTTGTATTGGTGGTGTTTATAACATCAACAATCTTTTAGCTTATTTAGTCTTCTTTTTATGCAGTACATTAGACCTGGTGCTGCACCTTTACCTGGGGATCCAGCTGCTGGCGCATTAGGCCCGCCAGGTGCTGCTCGCCCTTCTCTTGTCTCAGGTCCTACAGCTGGTCATGGAAGAGGTGACTGGAGGCCTGCTAGCGGTAGGGGGATTCCAAGTGCCCCCAAAAGCTACCACACAAACTTTGGATTCCCTGGTTGGGCCAATGGTTCAGCCCGTGCCAGTGGCGGTGGACTGGATTTCACCCTACCTTCACACAAGTAAGCTTCTTAAATGTTTATTTGTTTTATATTGGTCTAAGAGTTTATTTCCAAAAATTCAAACCACTTTATTGTTTTCTTGGCAATGAATAATGCTACTTTTTGTTATTGATCCTTGGTGCAGCTAATTTTAGGCATCTACTTAAGGTAGCTAATTAATGAAGTCCAGGGCTTAAAATTGAGAGATACAAACATCAAAGATTGTGATATCATATAGTCTGAAATTGTAATATATGAGAACAAACACAACTAGAAGTTAACTAGAGGCAGAAGAAGAAAGGACGAGTATGCTTATGCAGGCACTCACTTCTGCTCATTTTTAGAAAACTTCTGCTGTCATCCCCATACAACTGCATTATATTTAATCTTTGACATACACATGAATATGCATGAATTTCCAGTTCTCGTGGTTGCAGATTTGTTGAGTTAGTAATTTCTGAGGATTCATAGAATGATAGAATAAGGATTATAAAACTTCCGTGTTGCGTGACAACCATAGTCAGGATTATTATGCCATCTCAGAACTTACTTGGAAATCGAGGACTTGTTTGGTTAGAAGGGGATCTTACAGAACTTGCTTTTTGGTTGTGTTTAGCATATGTTTCAAAGCAGGGGTTCTAATATGATTGTGTTTGACCCATAATGCTTGCCCACCAAAGAAGACATTGAGTTCAATAATTTTACACATCTAGTGCTCAAATCATCTTTCTTTTCTGCTAATTATATATTTAGCTGGGTAGCATGCTTACAATTGCAAATGAACTCATTCTCGCAAGTGACGAAAAAATATAGACTTCTTTAGTACTGTTTGATGTTTTCAAATGTTGCAACTTTTAGGACGATCTTTGATGTTGACATAGAGAGTTTTGAGGAAAAACCATGGAAACATCCTGGAGTTGATATTTCAGATTTCTTTAATTTTGGATTAGATGAAGACAAGTGGAAGGATTATTGCAAGCGACTGGCAAGTGAAAATCTTGTTATTCCTTATAAGTTGTTAAAGGCAACAATGTGCTGTTATTGATTTGTAATTAAACTTTTGAATTTTCAGGATCAACTTCGTTTGGAGTCAACCATGCAAAGCAAGATTCGTGTATATGAGAGTGGCCGGTCGGAGCAGGTAATGACATAAGTATATCTTCTATAATCATGTTTAAGCTCTAGTTGCTGATAAATTATCAATCTGCTTTCAGGAGTATGATCCAGATTTACCTCCTGAGTTGGCAGCTGCAGCAGGCCATGATATCTCTGCAAATTGTGGACATGTAAAAGCAGATGATGAAGAAATAAAATTTACTGGCCAAGGAAGAGGACCTGCAGTTATGAGGGCGCCATTAGTATGATATGCTATTACTCTCAACTGCTACTTCTTAGTTGGGAACTGATAATATTGATGCTCTTTGACTGTTTCTTTTAAAATTTTCTTGGTTTTCATTATTTGTCTCATTATCATTAAATGTTTTTTTTTCCCCTTGTTAGCCAACTGGAAGAGCGATACAGGTTGAGGGTGGTTATGGTGAACGCCTGCCCTCTATTGACACCAGGCCTCCTCGCATCCGTGATTCAGATGCTGTTATAGAGGTAACTTTGTAGTATCTACATCCTGTGTTTTGTGAGTATGTCAACTGCTCTAGCTCATTTGTGATATCTACTACTAATGTTATTCGCTGGTGAATGTAATTATGATATGTAACTATCCTAGGCTCATTTATGATATCAACTACTTTCTAATAATAGGTACCACCATACTAAAAATGCTTGTTGAACAGATTGTGTTGCAGGACTCTTTTGATGACCCAAAAATGTACAGTTGTACGCCAGAGCAATTAGAGAGGGATGTTGAAGGAGATTGTGGTAGAAGTTTTCATAAAGACGAAAAGGATGACAGGAATACTGTATCAGGATATATGAATCGCATTCCGCATACTTCCAGCACTAGGGACAAGGAAATGATCAAGAGAGTCCCCTTTGCGAAGGAAAAAGATGAGTTATTGCCCTTGCCTTCAGATTCATCTGCTGAATACCGTCGAGATTCTAGAACAAGGAGTCCTGTATCTGCTGTTGATGGAGCATCTGGGATACATCAAGGGGGAAGGTATGTTATAGTTGTAAAATGGGCTGGAATTTGTATTTCTTTTGTCCTGTTTTATAAACTTCAATTTTGTGACGTATTTAATTTATTTGGCAAATACCAGAAAGTTAGAAAAGAAAAACGAACTTATGGATTGTGTGGAGTTCTTCTTTGATTCTTGCTGCATTTCATATGTAGTTCAAATATGTAAATGGGTACACTTTTAATAGTTTTAGCATGACAAAATCTGGGCATGCTTAGGCAGATAAACTAAGCAGTTTCTTTTATATTGTCAGTTAGAATGAAAATCTCTTTTGAATTGATGCTTTCAGTTTTTCCAAAGTTGGTATTGTTGAATGCAACTAAAGACTAGTTTGGAAAACATACTATTTCAGGTGTTAAAGTTTAATAACACAGGAGCCCCGAGGTAGTTCTTTGTTGAAGTGTCCTCGTTGGATCATTGTAGTTTGGTAATCAATGCAGGATAAATTTCGCATTTGGATATGCATTTATCACTTAATTTATTCTCTTTTAGTGATGCTATTAGTAAATCATGCTTCCTTGCGTTTTGACCATTGAAGGTTTACCTAGTAAACATTAATTGATACTTTCCTCATGATCAATCATACATTTATTGTGAGATAAAGAATACGTTACTTGAATTCCTGTTGTTTGCTTGTGAGCAAAAAGGAAAAAAAATCCATTCCTTGATTGTTTTCTTTTTTGGTTGAAACAAGTCCATTCCTTGAATTTCTTTTCTTTTCTTGTTTTGATAATCCATTTACCAGAGCTTAATGCATATTCTTTCCACTTAATGTGCAATTTGCAGAATGCGAATTTACCATTGACCAATATATAGCATTTTCCACTCTGAATACCTTAAAACAAATGGCAATGGATGCTTTGAAACAAATGACAAGTTTCTACATTCAATAAGGACGTGTGCAATGACTTCTATCGGCACTATGAAGCAACATTAAACAGGTAAAACAAAGAGTATAAGAAGCTTTTGACTAATGGAGAAGAAAAAGGAGATTTTGTTCCATTTGGAGATAAACACATTTGAAGACTCACACAATATTTAGATGAACTATCATTTGCTTTCAGAAGTAACCAAGGAGTTTTTTAGGAATATTACAAGATCAATCCATTGGTGAGCATTTTCCAATGTGAATTTTGAACCAATCCTATATTGTTTATATGGACGAGCATGGGCTCAGCAGGAAGAGGCTTCACCATGAAAGAAGCAATGAAGTTAAATCTGTTACAAATATATAACATGGGTTCTACCAGTGCATATCTCCTGAATGAATTAGAGTTTCCATAGAGATAAAGTGAAGATAATTTCATGTTACAGATTTTGTCACAGTAGGACATCTAGCTCTATTCCTTTCAGATCAAGGTTCCTTTGGGTAATTCTGCTTTCTCTTGGCTGTAGTTGCAGCACTACTAGTGTGGATTATGTCCTACAGAGGAGATGGTGTATCAGAAGCAACATGTGATAATTTTTTGCATCTATACATGCAGTAGTTTGTCTATGTGGTCTATGGTCCAATAAATGGAGTGAAACTATTTGAATGCAGGAGAATCATTTCAAGAAATGTTAATTAATTCTTCGTAGGCATGCCTCTTTTCCAAACAACGAAATCAACAGATCATTTTATGTAATGAAATTCATCAAAGACATGGATTATATGCTTTTTCATCCTATTCTTGGATAATTGGGTGTGCAACTTGAAAAAATCAGAATACAATATTGCACACAATAATTTGTAGTTTGGAGTTGCCTCTTTTACTTAATTATGACATATATCGTAGTTTGTCTACTTTCTTATTTTTTCTATGAATTTACTTGACATATTTTAGTTATTTTGCTATTTAGCTCTCTGTTTTGAGTATATAATTAATAAGGGATTGCTTGTAATTACTACTTCAGATTGCTGAAAGGATCTTCATCTAGAAAGCGCTCAAGGGCTCGTGAACAATCTGCCGATAGCATCCCTAGCCGCAGTGCTCATTCGAGCAGGAATGGTGATCAGCAAAAGGAAACACTGTTAGATAGCACTGAAGTCAATCAGAATTCTCAAACATTACCTGCTGTTGCTGATGATACTACAAGAGAGCTTGGTGTTGAAGAACAATATCATGATCAGGACGAAAAGCTTGCACTGGTTGATAGTGTGGAAATTGAAGGGGATGACGTAACATCAGACTTTCATATTTCTAGTGAGACTGGTGGTGATGATAATTTAATTCACCCTGGCAAGAAGCAAAAGATTTGCTCACGGGTTGAGCAACCTGCAGTGCAGGATAGAGGCTACGAGGATGAGTTGCAGCCTCCAACTAGTGACAACAGTAGAGAAAAGTCTGGGAGTAGCAAGGATTGTATTAGGCAGGCTGAAAATGGTGAAGTTATACAAGAAGGACATTCAAGTCCGACGGGTGACTTGAAAAAGTCCCAGAAGGAAGATGAGCATAACTTGCATGCAAAAGATGAAGATGGTCTGGATGCCAGACAACAGAGAGAAAAGAATCAGATTGTTTCCAAAGGAAGGGAAGATGCATCTATTTCTTCTCAAAACCTTCTTCGAGGTAGAAGTTACGACAGGAGAAAGGAATCAGAATCTTCTACCAGTTCATGGCAAAGAAGAGAGTCTAACATGCATGGTAGACGATCCAAAGATGAAGACATAAGGTGGGAAAACAATGAGGAAATGTCAAGGCACCAGAGTAAGTTAAGGACAATTGACAGGAATCAGAAAGATGAAGATCAGTCGAGAAAGCATGTAGAAGGTGGCGAATGGAGAGGCCACACTAGAGATGAAGTCTTAAGGCAGAGGGAGAGGGATGATCTATTGATGAGCCGCCGTGAGAATATGGATAATCCTCTTATAAAGAGAAAAAGGGATGAAGAATATCTGAGAGGAAAAGCTGACAAGGTAGATACTTCACATGGTCATAGGGATAGGGAAGATTCTGGACGTAGGAAACGAGAAAGGGATGATGGCTTACATCACAAGAGAGAGGTTGACACTAGAATGAGAGATAAGGCTGATGATCACCTATCTTCCAAGCCTAAAGATGATAGCTGGCGCCATAGGGAAAGAGATGAAAGGCAGCGACTTAAACCTCATGAAGTGATGCATCGGGAAAGAGAAGAAGGGCGGGTAACTGTAAGGAGTGGACGAGTTACGGAAGATAAACCAGTGGGTGGTAATGGTAGGAACAGGGATGAATTAAAACCTATTAGTTACGATAAAGATTATCAAGAGAAAGAAAGAAGGCGTCACACTGAGCTTTCAAGGAGAGATCGTGCTAGGGAAGATAATATGTCACAAAATAAAGGACGTGGAGATACATCTTTGCATGACAAACATTCAAATGCTGATGGAAGAAGTTCTAGGCATGAAAAGCTAAATACATATGTTGATCACCCTCCTAGTGCTGATGGCCAACAGATGTACAGGGAAAAACATAGGGAAAATACAAGTAAAGCTAAAGATGTTAAATCTCACGATCAGAATAATCAGCGCCTTGGCAAGAGAAAGCATGATGACCGCCACAACTCTCACAAAAATGAGAAGGTATGCTTCAGACAGTTGAAGTCATTTAATATATATTACTGATAAGGTAAACCTATGTATCCATTAGAAAGTTCTTTTGATCAAGAACAATTGTAAAATTTTGCCAATTGTTTATTGTCACAAAATTTTGTGCTATTTGGAAAGACATTTTTAATTCAAAAAAGCTGATTTAAAATAAGGAAGTAACTGCTACCTTTTTGGTAATTAGGTTTTGAGCATATTGTATCTATTTACCATGCTTACTTGGACAGCTTGCATGTAATAAGTATTTTCATTAAGGCATAGCTGAGAAACATGTTCTTAGCAAAGTCATCGCCAGTGACACATGGGTCTTCACTTATTAAGGGAGATTAAAAATGTTATCTCAAAAGTTGCTGAAAAAGATGAGTCTTTAGGTTGTCAAGTCAGGTTATCGATCTGGTGAAACAATTTTAT
Source organism: Musa acuminata AAA Group (assembly GCF_036884655.1). Taxonomy (NCBI): domain Eukaryota; kingdom Viridiplantae; phylum Streptophyta; class Magnoliopsida; order Zingiberales; family Musaceae; genus Musa; species Musa acuminata. Next base: position 43,557,982 of record NC_088333.1, read on the forward strand.
TTTGGAACCATTGTATCTCTATGCTTTTTCAGAACCACATGGGCAAACATAAATAGAAATACAAGTTGATTGGAAGCCACAACATTCGAACTAGTCGCGTTCAGCTACATCGGTCTTTCACTGCCAATACGATTTGTGAAAAACTGTATCCTTCCAACTATAGCATTTGTATGTCTCATTGGTATATATTTGTATCATCTTAAATCATTCTTCAATTTATTTTTGATCAAAGCTACAAACAATTTTTACATATTCTTCCTAGTAACTCCATACATCCACCTCAACCATTTCATCTTATCGACAGAAATCTTTTATATATGTTATTCTTAACTGTCCAACACTCGGATCAATAAAAGATCATTGATCCAACAACTATCTTATATTATTTTCTTTTTATTTTAAAAGATACCTAATGAGTTTGTATGGTGCAACTGTGAAAAGATTCAATAAAATCAAGGCTATGGAACAAATTATAACAAAAAATTACTATCAACTTGTATAGGTTCTAAAATGTTAACTACTTGCCTTTTTCTTTGAGAGGGTGACAATGAATGCATTCACTTCATGATTTGTTGGATATTAGGTAATCAATTCTGTTCCTGTGTTTGATCTTCAAAATAGCAATGATTTAAAAAGCCCTAGGCACCAAAAGGCGCTAAGGTCCCAAAATGCCTGTAGCGCTCACTCAAGCGAAGCGAAACGTTCTGAAATATTAAAATATAAAAAATACATAATACAAGTGATAAATATGATTATGTGAATAAAAATATGATATTAAATTGATTGGAGAAAGCTTTAGTCGATTAATCTATTTCGGATGACAACAGCGACAGAGAAATAAATTAATTGATTGGAGCTCTGTTGGCTCTCTCCCTCTCTTCTCAATGTTCCCACTTTCTCCCTTTCAACTTAATGCATACTTGTGTCGATGCAACAACATTTATAAAATCCTTGAATAAGATCACAAGTGACTAGGATGAAATTAAGTTTACATACGATTGTCATATACAAGAAAGAGATAGTCCTAGGACAAAAAGAAGCTTATTTCATTTAGTCGAAACAATTTTAGCAAGTTATGATTTAGCATCGTGTTAGTAAACATGAAACCAAGATCTTACATATACAAATATATTTCCAAAAAAATAACAAAAGGTGTAGGTGGTCAGGAGAGCTCCAGTCAATGAATCTATTTCGGATGACAACGGGGATGGTGAAAGCTTCGGACGATAGCATCGGCAATGGAGGAAGCTGCAGACGACAACAATAGCAGCGATGGAGAAAGCTTTGGAAGATGGAAATGGTGGCAATAGAAGCTACGGATGGTGACGTCATGGGCGAAGGAAGCTTCAAATGTGTCTGTCGGTGGCGGAAGAAGTTGTGGTCCTATCCCTCGATGGTGGAAGGAGCTGCACTCAGAAGCAACGGTGGCAGAGGAAATTGCACACAAAAACTATACCTTCGGACTCGTTCGTCGGCGATAGAGGAAGTGTTGGTCCCGTGCGTCAACGATGGAGGTAGCAGCAGAGGAAGCGTTGATGGTGGAGGAAGCGACTGCGCTAGGGTTTATGGTTCGAGGTCACGCAGGGGGGCGAGGGGTGGGTTTTGCAAAGTATAGTAACATTATGTAGCATAGTTGGCTTAATCCAACCAAGTAGCTATTGTTCAACTGAACTAGACTTAATAGTTTGGTTCGATTGCATTGTTTTAGTCGGGCGCTCACTCGAGGCGCCCAACGCCTGGGTTTAGGCTAGCACCTAGGCCACGCTTCACTGAAGCGCGTCGCCTGGCGAATCTGTGATGCAATCGGCCTCACCTCACATTGCCTCACACGAGTGCCCGGGTACCTATTTAAACCCATGCAAAATAGTCTAAAATTCTTGGTTATATATTTGATCTGAAAGGACCAAGCTATTCCTCTCCAATGCTTAGCTCTTTGGTTGTCTTATCTGTGATTCATAGGCGACAGCATGCTTTTGAGGTAAAAAAACGTTATTTAAAGGACTTTACCTAATAGTTTTTTGTTAAATTAGAATAGTTGCAGTTCTGTAGCCTCTTCTATTTGCCTCAGCCTGCAGGTAGCAGTTGTTGGTAAAGAGGAAGCTGAAACTGATACCCCTTACATGAGAATAGATTCATTCTGCTCTGAGTTCCATGGATTTATGTCCATCACTGTTGATTTTTTTCCCTATTCAGCTTTCATGGAGTATAATATAGAGTTTAGGTTTCTACTCTGAGTTCCATGGTTCTTCCGTTGCCTGTTGGTTTTTTACTTTTCAGAAAATCAGCTTCTTTGTAATTTGATTCATTTCACTTACAATCAATTGAACAATATGGCAAATACTGGCAAAATTCATCATATCAAGTGGAATGGTGCTTGAGCCAGGTTACTGCTTCCGTTTGCTAATTCTCTTGCTGAATGCATTCTTGCTTTTCAATTGTTCACCTTTGTCAGGTCTATATTAAAGAGTCAGATGAGCAGGAAAGCAACAATACATCTTCCATGACTCTCTCCAAGAAGAATTCCCACCAAATCCATGAACAACGCGAGGCCACTCAACAGCATACCACTGTGAAGAAACAAGGAGAAGATGATCCCGTCTCAGATGATGAGAACCAGGGTAATAGGAGGGGACGTTCTAAATTGGAGCGCTGGACCAGCCACAAAGAGAGGGATTATGATGCCATCAACAACTCTCAGACATTATCTGCTTCCTCGAGGGGCAAGAAGATTGAAGGCAATGCTGTTAATGTAGCAAAGGAAGATGAATTAGTGAAGACTGAGCTTAGTAATAATGCTGGTGAATTAGATGTCAAGGGTGCTGATGGAGGACAGGTTTCTGTTAAGATGGTGGACGACCAGGATCGCCACCTAGATACTGTGGCTAAGCTTAAGAGACGAAGTGAGCGCTTCAAACTTCCTATGCCACGGGAAAAGGAGATTACTTCAAACAAAAAAATGGAAAACGAAGTGCAGTTATCCAACAACGAAGCTGGTCTTGATTCAGAGGTAAAGCCCGAGCGACCAGCCAGGAAAAGAAGGTGGACTGGTAGCTGATTATGCGTCTTTGCTGCATCCACAGGATCATTGCAATTGTGTTTGGTGAAGCAGATGGGTAAGTTGGTGCCTCTGCTATAGCTCTCGGGTGTGTTCCTTCCCTTCCAACCCCTTTTCTCCTTTCCCCCCAACACTAAAGTGAGTAGACTAAGAAAAGAAAGGTGATAGAGAAGAAGAGGGAAAAGTGAAAATAAAATGCTATATTCGATTGTGTTTTAAATGGCATATTCTGGATATGCAACTTTAAACATGTTGGATGGTGGTAGGAAGTTTGTATTTTGCTTTTTCCTGTTTTTGTCAGGCAGCTGGATGTTTTGTGAGGTTCCTTCTTGTTTGAGGGGGAACTTGACAGGCTTCCAGGATCACAGTTGACTTTTGAAGGTGAACAGAGGCGACATCCATGGCCTGGTGGATTATCAAACATCCCAGCAGACTCCTCGATGATTTTGATTGATATCATCAATGATAATTTATGCTCCAGAATGGAGGATGGATCAGCTTCAGTTTCATCGTATCCTCGGAGTGGAGCACTTTGTTGCGGCTGTTGTACTCTTTTTTACTCTCGAGTGTTTTATATCCTTTATATGCTTGTTATGATGCACCTACGGTAGAGAATTGCCGCAATCGGTCTCATAGTGCATTGGGTGATGTGGTTCTTAGTTTGGATTTGATTGATTGATGTGCTACGAAGGCCAAACGCTGCCTGGAATGCAAAGTCCTGTTGATGCCCGAGGTGACATGCTCCTGCTGGAGGCGGAGCTCACAAAAAGAAAGGCCTCGGGAGAGAAGATTCTATACAGGATGATGCTATAACTTTGTTATGGTTTATGATCGTGCATAAAAAAAACACCTCGGAGACTGTAAATCTTGTTGTAGCCATATAAACTATTGGAAAAAGGTTTTGGAATTGGACTGGAGACATCTTCATTGCTTCTATTTTTGACAATTGACGTGAAAAAGTGGTAGTCTTGCGAACTGCGAACTTTAGTATATGGGGAAAATGAAGTGTATATATTTTTTGGTAATTTATCAAAAAAAAATCTCCAGATTCTTTTTTATTGAGAAATTATTAGAGGTTTTTTTATTTTTGCTTTGAATGAATGGATAATTAATCGTTCTTTTTCGTATTATGAGTGGTTTTGTTTGAGGGTTAATTTATCTAAATTATAAAGAAAATATTATTGACGTTTTAGTCAGTTTGACGTAGTTCGAACCACCTTTGAGATGAAAATGTTGAGCTTTCGAGGTATCATCTACATGAAGACTGAAATTGAAAGAGGTTTTTCAATTCAATCTCTCATATGCCCAAGTTAATAACTCTGACATGTTTGAGCGTATACGTGAGTGGTAAAAAAAAGTAAGTCCCCTACTCATGATGTTGAAGATGAATTTTTATACACGGTTACAAAGAGGCACAATATTTCACAGAATATTCTACGGGGAGGCAGCCTCTAGTTGCCCTCGAACAATCGCCCCTTGTACTTCTTTTCCACGTGGCGACGGGTGGGAGGAAGGACAACTTCAAACTGTTTGCTTTGAACTTTTGTCTATGTGGGCAAACGGGTGAAAGGTGGCTTAGATCTTTTCCTTTCACCAAAGACTCCACATGATAGCTACATGCCGAATGATTATTAGCTAATAGTATACTCTTTATCATTTTTTCCCCCCTCAAGAGTGCTTTAGGGCTCTTGCGAGAGGGGTTCAAAATGCAGTTTTTTGTTTATCTGACACAAGTGCATTTAGGATTGCCTCCCTAACATTATTGGAGGTGATCAATTGTTGACCTATCCCTCGTGGCGTCGAAGGGCGCGCATGTTGGTCGGGTGGGGTCAAGTTTTTTGACCTCCCAATCTCCTTGCGGCCTTTGTACCTTGGACGGAGGTAGGGTCAAGTTTTCCCGACTCACGTGCGTCGGGCACATTTTAGGCTTGTGCCTCTGCCATGGTAGATTTTTTTCATGTAGGTCAGGTTTTTCTGACTTATGCATTTCGAACACATTTTGTCTTATGCCTTCGTCATGATGGATTTCTCCTCACGCGAGTTGGGTTTTCCCAAGTCACGCGCTTCAGAAACATTTTGCCTTGTGCCTTCGCTATGACGGGTTTCTCTTCATGTGGGTCGGGTCTTCCCAACTCATGTACCTCAGACATATTTTGTCTTATGCCTTCGCCATGACAGATTTCTCATCACGTGAATCGGGTTTTTCTAACTCATATGCCTCGAACACATTTTGCCTTATGCCTCTATCATAACAGATTTCAGATTTTCCTAACACACACCTCGATACATTTTGCCTTATGTCTCTACTGTAACATATTTCTCTTCATATGAGTTAGATTTTCCTAACTCACACACATCATGCACATTTTGTCTTGTGCCTCCACACGGTAGATTTCTCTTCACATGGTTAGAGTTTTTCTTACTTATGCGCCTCAAGCATATTTTAGCCTTATGCTTCTATCGTGACATATTTCTCTTTACGTAGGTCGAGTTTTCTCTATTTACGTGCCTTGACACATTATGCCTTATGCCTTCGTCGTGACATATTTCTCTTCACGCGGGATAGATTTTCTTGACTCATGAGCCTTTAGCAAATTTTGTCTTGTGCCTTCGTCGAGGTAGATTTTTATTCACACAAGTTAGGTTTACTCGACTCACGCACCTCTGTCACATTTTACCCTTGTGCCTCCATTGTGGTAGATTTCTCTTCATGTAGGTTAGGTTTTCCCGACTTACGCACCTTAGGCATATTTCGCTTTATGCTTTCGTCATGGTAGATTTCTCCTCACACGGGTCGGGTTTTTTCAACTCATGCACCTTAGGCATATTTTGCTTTGTGCCTTCGTCGTGATGGGTTTCTCATCAAGCGGGTTGGGTTTTTTCAACTCGTATAATCGGGGCACATTTTGCCTTGTACATCTACCATAGTGGATTTCTCTTAATGTAAGTCGGGTCTTTCTGACTCACGTGTCTTAAGCATATTTTGTTTTGTGCCTCTATTATGGCTGATTTCTCTTTACACGAGTTAGATTTTTCTAACTCATGTACCTCGAGCACATTTTGTCTTAGGCCTCCATCGTAGCGGATTTCTCTTCACGTAAGTCGAGTTTCTCGACTCATGTACCTTGGGCACATTTTAGCCTTGTGCCTGTACCGTGGTCGATTTCTCTTCACACGGGTAAGATTTTCTTGACTCACATGCCTCTGACGTATTTTGTCTTATGCCTCTATCGTGGTAGGATTCCCTTCACCCGAGAAGAGTTTTCCGACTCATGCACCTCAGCACATTTTGCCTTGTGCCTCTACTATGATGGATTTCTCTTCACGCGAGTTAGGTTTTTCGGACTCATACGCCTTAAGCACATTTTGCCTTATGCCTCTGCCATGATGAATTTCTCATCACGCAAGTTGAGTTTCTTGACTCACATGCCTTAGACATATTTTAACCTTAGGCTTTTATCGTGACAGATTTTTCTTCACGTGGGTCGAGTTTTCCTCACGCACCTCGACATATTTTACCTTGTACCTTTGCCACGGTAGGCGATTCTGCTTGAATCAAAGACCATGCAAACAATTCAAGTACGCAATGACTGCATCCATGTGGCAACTCCCTTGATAATAAGATGACACTCCTGCTTGTGAATGTGTAGCTATAACAATTCATTTAATCTCCATTAAGCCAACATTGTGGAATTAAAGATTTATAAATAAAGCTCTCCATTTCTTGTCGCCAGACAAATACAAGTCTTACAAGATCTTTAGTCCACTACTTACCATGAGAGTGAATTTGCTTTCACAAGCTAGCAGCAAGTCAACTTGTCGATTCAGTCAAATTAAATCAATTTTATTCCTAATCGATACTTCATTATGAGCACCATCAGCTAACATTTTTCTCTTTTCTATTTAATCTGCACTTGCAAAAGCCCGCTGAGCCAGCATCATGCTACATGCAGAAAAACACCGCATCTATCATTGGATGCCACTTGGCCATGTCTGATTTTTGACAGGCTCTAAAATAGTTTCAACCTCATGTAAAAGCTCCTGATCGATTCCCAGACTTGATAATCCAAGTGCAGCAGTAACATTTTCCTCAACCTGCAAGATAAATAATATCTTTTAGCTAATATCCTTGTTGTCAGACTCTTGGCATATCTTGAAATCCAAGTTTGCTTGCGATCTCATATATCTACTTATTGGACCTTTGCAGGTGTGTATTCTTGGATTGTAGCATCCACATTATTTTTTAGTATTTATTCACACAGTTTATTCAAATAGATGTTGACATGAATGAACCATGTAAAAATGTATTGGCACGGGATCGTTATGCCTTGATCGAAGTACCCTATCAACATCTTGAGATACGAAGTTTTCTGGAATTCTGAATTAAGAAACGCAGATTACTTGCTCTGCGCTCATTGTAACTTTAGAGATAACAAGTCATCGACCAATTTATACTACAATCAAGAGGATAGGAGTGTGTCGGTCACATTCAATGAGCTAATCTGTCCAGGAGTTGGCAGTTGATCTTGCACATACATACAATCAATTAGTTTACACCAACTTAGTATTATGATACAGAATGCTCAGGTTAGGGTAGCTCATAGAGATCTCAAGGCACAAGTCTTACTTTCTTATACTCTTTGTGCCACGAATATATGCCCATGAATGAAGCACCTCCTTTGCTTGCACAATAGAAACATGAAGTTGTCTCCGTGAATGGATTTCAAAAAAGTCAGATTATGTGGGGCTTAAGTTACATATGCTTGTCAGTCTAAGACTTTTTAGTCTTGTTTGCTTAAATTGCCAAAATATTATTTCTCATAAGATCCAAATCTTCTATAACCAAAAGCAAACATCTGTTCCAATTTTATTCATTCACAAATAGTATTTTGGTTCTTGTAATCAATATTTAATTTGGTTCTTGTAATTGGTATTAGGTTAACAATGCATTTCGTTTAGAGTCTTAAAAGCACATTCAGAAGAACTGGTAATATGAAGGCGATTAGCACCTACAGAGATTTGGAAAGCATGGCTACTAATAATTAATATTGGTAGAACAAAATGAAATCAATACCTGCTTAGGAGAGTTCATACCAACCAGTATGGTAGCAATTTCTTTATTCATCAAGCTGTACTGTAGAGCTACCTTAGATATGTTCTTCCCCTTTTCCTTACAATGCGCAGCTGCATCTCTGCAGGCATCCTAAAAATGTAGAAATCAGAAATTTAAAATGAATTCTTCTGTTCCAGAAGGTCAATTGGTAAAATAACAAATAAAAATGTAAAGCTTTATGCGACAAACTAAATTCAGAGTATCTAGATTTCTCAATGAATAACACTATAACAGCAATGTATTATACCAATATAATAGCTTAGGAGATAAATCTATCAGCACATCTAATATAATTGAAATCCTTTTTCCTTTTGTTTGGAACCTTTCCCTTTATGCATTTATCCTCAAGCTAACTATTACATTTAGCATGAACATCATTAAGTGGTGCCTATCTGATGATAGATCACTATTTTTTGGATGGAGAGGAGGAAGGGTTGTATTTGTTAAAAATTTTCAAACTCCCAACTGAAAATTGAAAGGAGAACCATCACAGGAAGGAAACAAAGAAGAGTTAATCTATCAAAGGGATGAGAAGCAGCAAATTAAACGAATGATACAACACAAGGACAAAATGGTTAAATACATTATAAAAAAAACATAAAGGGTTCACGGCAAGATTATAGCAGCAGGCAAGAAGTGTCATTTCGTGGCATTTAGCTGCACCAATGCCTTCACAGCATGCCACAATATAAGTTGGCAAGACCCTTGGCCAACATAGACCAAAATTGATGGCACCACTGATATGACTCGAAAGAGGTCATGTGAACTTGTCTCCGTCATCACAACGATTGTTGCCTGCAAATATGGAACTCGAAAAAAAGTCATCTACTGAGACAGATCTTCACACAAAGGTTTTAAGTATCCTTGAGTAAATCATTGCTCTTAGTCTTCAAAATTATGTGGCTTACAGTACCCTAAGTAGGATCTGGTAAGTGCATCCTCTAGATCTTGGCATACAATCGCCTATGCTTAAATATTGTCTCCAAAAGACTGCTAGCAAAAGCAATCTTTCACAGGTAAATCATTGTTGATGCCAGTTAAATTGGTCTACAAGAAAGTGCTGCTATACTCATCGCTTGCAGATATAAGAATATGGTCACTAAGATACTTAGCTTTCTAGACTTTACAAAAATCACTACTTATAACATACATAGAGCCAATTTTAGAAAAGATAACAACAGGAGAAAGCTTACCTTGAGTTCTAATGAAGCAGGATGCCACTCCGGCGGACCATAATCCGTGAGGAGGCCCATTGCAAGTGGTGAGGCACTGATCACACCAACACCCTTGCTTTTCAAATATGGTAGCAAATCTATCAGGGCTGAGTCATTAATACTGTAATGACAATATGAAAGAATAACATCAACTGAACCCGGCGGTGTGCGATCAAGAACATAAGTGAAGATCTCTAGAGGTAGACCTGTTATTCCAATAAATCTAGCCTTTCCAGTCTCCCTTATCTTTTGTAATGCAGGAATTGTCTCGTTCACAATCTGTCCATTAGGCCAATTCATCCAAGTTTTCAGCTTCAATTATCAAAAGAGCAAGCATATCCAACAACTTCATGTTTGTAGGAAGAGATTTCGGGTGTAATTATATCTAAGAATGAACAAATGCGAGAACAAAACATAGGTCTTCGAGTAAAGTCCGGCTCTTTACTCAAAAGTATGGACCAAAAGCACAACTCGAAAAGGTTGTCGACACAGATTAAACGTAGCTAATTGAGGATGCATAATCGATGAATCAGTGGAGAAGAAACAAACAATGTGAATAGAACAAGACCTGATCGAGGGAGCCAAACTCGATGTCATGGCAGTGGAGGATATCGACGTAATCCAACTTCAACCTGGCGAGGCTCTCATCGATGCTCCTGGTCACCCTCTCCGCGCTAAAATCGAAGCCATCGATGTAGCGGCCGCACTTGGTGGAGACGACGATCTCCTCCCTCGGCACGTTCAACTCGTGGAGGCAGTTCCCGAGCACCGTCTCCGAGACCGTATCCCCATAATACCTAACGGAAAAGGAAATAATCTAGGCAAGGATAAGGGGAACGCGGCACCTTTCTGGAGTAGAGCAGGGAGAGGAGGCGAACGGGGAGGTGTCGAAGAAATTGATGCCATATCGGAGTGCAAGGCGGACGGAGGCGAGGGCGTCAGCGGGGGAGACGTCGCCGAAGACGTTGCCGAGGGGGGAGGCGCCGAAGCCGAGGCAGCTGAGCTTGAAGCCGGTGTTCCCGAGCTCCCGTCGCTCCAGCGTCGCCATGGCCAACGATCGATCCCCACGTTAGGGATTCGTAGGAGGGTAATCGAAGGCTCAACCGCTCAACTACAGCGAGATCGCTACTGTTCCTCCTCTTCTATTCTATCGAATGCCGAACGCAAGGCGGTGACGATTTCGCCCTCATATTTCCCTTTAATTTGCGGCTATAAAATTAAGTGCTGAGATTATATATATATATATATATATATATATATATATATATATATATATATATATATATATATTCAATTAAGGTATACATATATGACTGTCAAATATAACACGTGGCATCGATTAAAAAAACACAAAAAAAAGCTCAATTGAAGATCCCATCACATTAGCCAAATCTAAATAATAACAACTAGGGGTGAGCGATAAAATATAAATTAGAGAATAATTAACAAGGTTTAATCCTTTTCTCTCATCATCATCATCATCCAATTCATTTCGGGAGTCTAACTTAAGCATACATGAGATTGAGATTTTATTAGGAACACTCTCCATATTATTCTTAATATAAGTTGACATCGTATTGAATGAGTTCAAAATATGGTAGTGTAAGTCGGATATGGAGCTTTGCCAATACTCCAAATCTACCATCGACATTATCACTCAACAATTAGGATAATACATGAACTTGTGATTGCTATACATGTGTCTTTTACGGGTGAAGAAATTCTGATTAATCAAATTTGCACTCTAGCTTTATTAGTTTTTTTTTCTTCCAATTAATCAAAATTTTATTTTCACTCGACCAATTTTTTATTCATCAAAATATAATAAATGTAGGACACTTTGTCTCCGCGAATAATTTTAAAAGTTATATTTGAGTCAATCTAGTTGAAGTATGGTACGTGTTTATTTATATAAATCTTTAACCATTTAATAATTTAGGATTATATAATTAGTTCTTCTTTGATGAATTAACGGTACGGTTGAGACCTTATGACTTTGTTATTGTATGATCGTTAGCACTGGGGAGACGTCCAAACATGACCACCTCAACTTCTCTATATTGGGGACGATGATACTTAGCAAATCTTGAAATATAAGATGGGATATACAAGATTGTCAGACCCCATCTCCAAAGCGAAGATGAAGACCTATCAATCAGTATCGCTCTTTGTGCCAGTTGGCCGTAAGTTCACTTCGCCATACTTGCCTCGTTGTAAAGAGTTCATCTTCATCCTAACGAAAATACAGTTCTCTCCCAAGCTTCAAATCGTTAGGGAAGAAGGGCCCTTGGCCTCTCGATCTCCCAACTTCACGCTAAAGGAATTAAAGAAAAAATTTAAGAAAATATGTAATGGGTGTGATTTAGGTGTAATTAATAGAAGGGATTAATCATCAGAAGCATCCATAATAAAAGAGAAATCAGCTTTTTATGTTAAAGCACTTGTAACATTTTCTCTCTCTCTCAAATCTTTTTTATATCTTTCATAGATCAAAACTTATTTTTAATTTAATCCTCTGTCATAGTATCATCCTTAACAAGTAAAAAATGGTCCAAATTGGTTCACAACTTGATTTTAATATAAAAAAATCTAAATTAAATATCAGAGTTGGGTTTTGATCGGATCAAAATCGATATTACGGTAATCTCATATGACAATTCTCTATACAATACGATAGTAATTAACTTTGTCCGTTTGATTACTTAAGTATGGAAACAAATTTGTCCTACTTGAGACAACCTTGATTACCTAAACTTATAAGATCATGAAACAATTAAGTTATTAGCCATGTTAATGATTCGTCAAACAAAAGGAAACCCATGTGAGAACATATCAAACACCGAGCAAATAAAAGCTGGCTATTCGATGTCGAGATCTCCCACGATCACACTTGTCTTAGATTATTAATCTTATTGGATTCCCTCGGTTGAGAGGTGATTGATTGCCTTTATCTTTCTTGTTCTTTATGTGTTGGGATCTCCCAATCGTGTTCCATGTTTCTTTATCATTCATTCTACCGCTCATCAAACAAATTGCTGCTCGAGTTAGTGAAGAAGTTGTATCAAATGGAACTCACTAATGTATGTGTTCATCCGTCTCATCAATCTGTATTGTCAAATTTTACATATATATTTAGTTTAGTTTAATCAACGAAAGTTCTCTTTCTAGAAAATGTGGATTTGGAGACTTGTATAGGACAGTAGTAGGTCCTTCTAAATTTAATACAATTTCAAGATTTTACTATTGATAATTTCTTTTTAAAATAATAAAATATTATTTTACTATTTATAATCGAAGTATTATTGATTTTATCTTTTGTCCTTATTTCATCTTTGCTCTCAACTTCATCGTCGTCGACCACGCTCGACGTTGTGCAATCTTGCTCGTTGTCCTTTTGATATTATAGTACGAGGAGAAAGAAGAAGAAAAAGAGGGGAAGAAAGAAAGAGAAAAAGAGAATATTTAATAGATAAAATATTTTTAATTAGAAATAATAAAAAATTTTGATGAAATGGGGAGTCTAAATCAGCCCACGATCTTTATATATGATTTTGTTACATAAATTGAGTGAGTGATAAGTTGGTAGAGAATTTTGAAAAGAAAAAACATATGATTATATGATATTTCACTTTTAAAATAATTTCTATCAATATTTATTGAGTTTGATTTATTTTCTAATAACAACACTTACATGAATTAGGAAAAAAAAATTAGGATAGTCATTTTGTACATCAAACCTTAACCTAACCGCGAATTTAACTACACAATTAGTTAGAGAAAGACAATAAATGGACAATAATGAATGATGTGGGAAAAAGAAATAATTAACAATCATAAGAGAACTTGTAATAATTGAAGCATGAAGAAAACGACACTGCAAATGTTTATTTATCTCAAAAGGTAGTAATACATGAAATTGGCTCTCCGATCCAATATATGTTTGGCCAATCCAACATATGTGTGTCCACAGGCAACACCTCTTCCTCAATAATGCATGCCAATGACAGCTGACTGCTATGAAAGCTTTGAAGATGGTGACAATTAAATACCATCAAACAATGTAATCCTCAGTTTATAATAACCCACCCCCCAACTTGTGCATTGTTTAGTACACGAGCAAACTCCCAATTCTTGGGGGCTCTCAGGTCAGACGTCTGAGATGTACAAAGGGGCTCGTGAAGCCATGTTGTCATGAAGCAATCATGTCTCCACTATGATTCCTATAACACGCAAGGAAATCAATCGATCAATCCTAAGAAATAGGATTTGTTTCACTGTCTTAATCATGTCATTTTCCAACCAATTGCAAACATATTTATCATGTGATGGATTTTTGCTATGTCATCATGTCATTTTCCATAAATGTCTTCTTCCTTGGAATTAACTTTTTCCAAGATATTTCGAACATCACATCATCATCATCACACGCATCTATCCGATTCAAGTGGATCACATCATTCTAAGTAATACGATACTAACTAGGATGCTTTCGAGTGACTCCTCACGTTCAACTAACATCAACAACTCTACGAAATCGCTCCCGTAGAATAATTTGAATTAATTTTTTTTAATCATAATTAACACAAAGATACTTGAACGTTACATCATCATCATCAATGTGATTTCTATTCTCATACCCATTTTGTAAATACAACGATACTAACTAAAATGCTTTCGACTGACTCATCACGATAATTTCATGAAATCGCTTTCGTAGAATAATTTTCTATTATATATCAATGGTTACTAAAATTGATAACGGTATCTCTTTAAACATCGAAGAATATTATCGAGCACGTTTGTAATTTAGTTATACATGACATGCAACTGAATATACTTGCATCTCGACCAAAAAAATTATATTAATTATTTATAATATTTTTTTTCTTTTTGACTCGAAGTGATTGATGGGTGATGATGCAAATTAATTTATCTAGGTATAAATTGTTTTTGTAGGCATATGTTGCCAAGAGTGGTGTGTTACACGTTGAAGGCATGTTTACTTGGTCGGCGGTGTGGATATGAACACACACGGCGCCGAAACTATTTCGAGAAAACAGCAACAAAGGCATGACAACAGCAAATCGAAGTGTTTTTCCTACCCTCGGTGTTTACTCAATTTAGTACTGTCATAAGTCGACTTGAGATTTCATGATGCCATGATTGGCCACATAGGAAAGAAGTGCAAGTCAACATCATCATTTTTCTGTCCAATTGACTCACTGTTCCCATTCATTTATTGCATGCATGCATGCATGCATGTATTATATATTAGCTACATAACTTAGCAGGTGACGATATCAGTGACCTCATCAAGTTCTACAATCTTGACAAGTCAAATTTACTTGCAACAATCCAAACTAATGAAGATTGCTGGATCCAAATTATTGAAGTACTACTACTCATTTGTTTATGAGAATAATAAGCAAAGGCTAAAATTGTGGATGACTTATCTCTTGATCGAGACTCCAATTTGACATAAACGAGAGTTGACTTCAGAGAAAGCACCCGTTGGTTCTAATGCTGATAACATTTCCTTCGAAACAAGAGAGAACTCTTGACAGCCAAAGTCCATTAGATTCAGATTCAACAAGGAGTAATGGCACACAAGGGTGAGAGGTTTGTGGATGTGCGATGGAATATAGTATCTCCCACTTGAAGGTCTATCTCTTCTTTAAGAGGAGGAGGAGGAGGAGGAGGAGGAGGATGATGATGGTGGCTCCCCCATTTGCAGGATCTTTCTTCTCATTTAACTATTATGTGTTCAATTTGAAATGGCTTCAGTGGCACATGATGGATGGCTAAGTTTAAAAGTTGGGTCACCAGGAACAGTCCTTCATGTGAAGAAAAGCTCATTGGAATGCTACATAAACAGGCTGGTGACTATTTTATGTTCTCTTTCTCTGCCAATTGGCCATGTGTCTTGAACCCTAAGATGGGGGACCAGAGGTCACAATCATGGCTTTAATGCAGTTCACTTTGCATGAAGACCTAAAGACCTTTTACTACCTCCATGGATGTATGACAGAGTCACCAAAATACTCTTGGATGACAGAGATCTATAGTGTACCGTATCAAGAATTAGAACAAGATTGCTACACATGGATTTCAGTGTCAGAAATGACAAAGAACACATGCAGATTCTTTCATGCCAAGCAGATTATTAGCATAGATTACCTCAGTAATATAGGGAAAAGCTGCATGATTTATTCTGGCTTAGGTTGCTATTATGTTTCTAGCAAATGATGAGGTTTAGCCTGTGTGCTAGAGATAGGAACTTGACATGAAGAGATCTACCACTTGTTCAAAGGGCCAATCATCTCTCCACTCTAATAATTCATTCTGGGTTGTTGCCGTCCCGATTTGACGAAATATTCGTTGCTTAGTTGGTCACAATGACGAATTATGTAGTTTTTTTATTGCTGAATGGATCCGCAAATCCATCGCCTTATCATAAAATAGTTTGATGATCCATCCCAGAAAAGAACTGTTGTCTTGTGAGAGAGAGAGAGAGAGAGAGAGAGAGAGAGACTCTATTCTCAAGGCTTAACAAGTCATAAAAGGCACCAAAGTCTCCTTTTGTAAACATGGAGGAAGTAAAGTTCACACCAAGCGAATAAGTTCTTGATCCAGATAGTATATAGAAGAAGCCTGGGTGTCCAGAGGAAGAGAAAGGGCCTTAACCTTCTGGTGCAGGTTGGTGTTCTCCTCTCTGAGACCATTTGGATGTGTAGCATTAATTGCCAAGATCGAATCCACTGACACAAATGTTGGCTCTTGTATTTCTTTCTTTGATGTCAAGTTATGAAGTTTTGTTGGAGAAAGCAATGATTTTGAACTGATTACCACCTCACCGTCCATTGATTCTTAATTCAGGTTCCTCTCCTGTCTCAGAGAACAACCGGAAATGGAAGCACCAGCTGCGGAATGGTATTCTGATGCGGTGAGGAGATCAAACTCAAGAGCTTTGGATGATTGAAATGATTAATAAGATCCACTCCTTTTCTATCGTTGATAGGGAATGGGTGGCAATTTCTTCGACCAGTGGGACGTGATAGATCAGCTCACTGCACAAGAAATTGCAGCGGCTCTCGAGCAAGACTTGCAGCGATCCTTCTCCTCGGAGAGCTACAACTCCTTACCTGCGGACCAGCCACCGGCGAGCGCCGAAAGGCCAAAGAAGACCCTCAAGGCTGGTAGCTGGAGTTCCTGCACCACCGAGCAGAACTCGGCTCTGGTACCCAACGCCTCGTCTCCAAGCATCCTCTCCTTCGGCAACCCGGACTCGCCGAGCGACCAGAACAACATATACGGGGGTCTCGTCAGGGTGGTGAAGCCGAAGAAGGAGATGGATGCTTTGGTGCATCACGGATCCAAGAGGAACTACGAAGCCACGGTTGGGCAGGGATCCAAAGGTGTCAACACGGGGACAAGGTCAACGTATCACAAGGAACACATCATCGCCGAGAGGAAGCGAAGGGAGAAGCTCAGCCAGAGATTCATAGCTTTATCAGCCATCGTTCCCGGCCTGAAGAAGGTATGTTCTCGATCGATTTTTCTTCTCTCTTCTCGGACGTTCTGAAGAACATCCTGCATCCTCTTGCAGATGGACAAGGCTTCTGTTCTCGGCGATGCTATCAAGTATCTGAAGCAACTCGAAGAAAAGGTGAAGATCCTGGAAGACCAGGCCGCAAAGAGGACCGTTGAGTCTGCAGTTCTCGTCAAGAAATCTCAGCTCTGTGCTGACGATGACAGTTCCTCCTGTGACGAGAACTTCGACGGGCAACAATGCGGTGACAGCCTCCAAGAGATCGAAGCCAAGATGTCGGAGAAGGCCATCCTCGTGAAAATTCACTGCGAGAACCGCAAAGGAGTACTGGTGAAAGCACTCTCTGAAATCGAGAAGCTCCACCTGTCTGTCGTCAACACCAGCGTCATCCCTTTCGCTGGTTCCTCTCTTGATATAACAGTGATGGCTCAGGTAAAACATCCTAATTCCCTTCCGGGAACGTAAGCACTTGACGAAAATTGATGTGTGTGGCGACTGTTTACAGATCGAAGAAGGGTTCGACATGACAGTGACGGATCTGGTGAAGAAGCTGAACTCTGCTTTCAGAAAGCTTACATGAAGAATCTAGCGGATGGTAGCTGAGTAGAGTAGGGTGGTTCGTTCTGTCTTTTTAGAGCTCGCACTCTTGAACACAAGGGCTTAGATACCCCCCCACATTGCAAAGACCACCATTTTGGTTTCGCTTTTGTTGATTAGGCCTCTCTCGATCCATGTTTTTGTGTTCTGTCTTCGCTGCATCCTCCGTTTTGCATGGTTGAGTTAGTCGACCATGCTTTCATGGGAGAAGAAGACATGGACAATTCTACTCATGTTGTTGTCTCATCATCTTTTTGAGGGATCTCTGGGGAGTTTGCTTTCAGCACACTCTTCCTTCTTTCTTTCTTTCCTAAGAGGCCCTTTTTCTTCCTCTGATGAGGTTGACTTTTGCAAACCTACTTCTTGGCTTCCTCTGCCAACTTCTTTGTTTCCAAAAGCTTCAGTGTGGAAAAAAATGGTGATCTTTTTATTCTGGGGGTGTAACAAAGTCCTTGTTTAAGCAGTATGGGTGGTCCTTTTTCTAGGATGTTGATTCCTATTTGTCTGCGTCCCTTCTCTTTGTGTGTTTGTGTGTCTGAGAGAGACGACGAAGCTGTAGTTTGTTGCTGCTGCTGCCGTACTTATTTCACAATAATGTGTACAATAAAAGTCCATGTTCATTTGGTGGCATGTAATGTATGGGAGTCGAGTCATGAGGGAGTTTTTGCTGCTGGTCTTGTCATGTGACTTTTTTAAGAGGACACAGCAGGGAAATTATTGTCGCATGATGACCCTGCAAGATCTTATCAAGAATCTAATGTGAAGTTGTGCTTTGAGTCGCATAAGATTTTGTAAGGTGACAATCTCAATCTTGTTCTCTAACTTTTTTGCAGTCTACTTGCCCAGATCGACACAAACACAGCGAGTCAAACCAAACAAAGCTGCAACTGTGACTGCATCGACTTGGTCGGAGGTCACCCAACCCAGTTGCCATATACCTGTTAGGCCCATTCACATTTTGGGCCTCACACAACCCAATTGGTTCGGTCTAATAATAATCATAGATTTGGGGTTCGGCCTCAGACAATCTTAGCTAGCTTTGAGACAATCCATCATCAGTTCACCTAAGTCGACCAATCTCGAAAAGTGATTCATTTGGAGCTTTACCCGTGGGATTCGACATTAAATTGATCTTTCAACCCGGAAGAAGATGTCTCTTCACCGGCGAAGGAATCCTGCAGATCTAAAGTTCTGTCTGTCCTCTGAAATGTTCAATCATTGCTTGCCTTTTTCACGTTCAAAAAGTTCCATAGCTCAAAGATTGTCTTATTTTAATCAAATTAAATCAAAATTCGATTTAGTTTGATTTGATTGTAAACTGTTTGGTTAGTACCGATTTCGATAAGCTTAATTTCTAGTGATCTTACTGTGATCCCTTTCCGAGTCTCTTCAAGCTTTTACTGCTACTCGTAGTCATAGTTGCGTCAAAGCATAAGTCCCCCATCTCCTCCTCAGACCAGCAGCGAAATCTTGCATTATTGCACGATTCAATTGTCTGTTGCATTGAATTATTAAGCCACTCTCATGCCCAGACACTGTTTTGGATCTCATCTTCATGCCTCCTCCCTTGGCAAGCAAAAGAATGAATCATCGCCAGCCCCATATCTCTTTTATTCCACCACACACTCTTTAACGCAAACACACACGGGTCCCTCCTCCGTTGGCATTTGAAAGACAACACCACCCAAAAATGCGCTCGAAAAATAATAAATTAAAAGAAAAAGGAAAGCCCCACAAAACTCACGTCCTCCACCCCATGTTTATATAAAGAGAGAGCGCGTGCGGTATGAGAAGGTAATGGCGTCGCTCCGCCGCCAACACCTTCTCCGCCTCTTATTCGTCCTTGTTCTCGGGGCGCTGGCGGCCGCGGCCGAGGACGCGGCGGAGGCCCGTGCCCTCCTTGATCTTAAAACGACTGTCTCTGACCCCTCCGCCTCCCTCTCCGCCTGGAACTCCTCCGCTGGCGTTGGCCACTGCTCCTGGCCGGGCGTCGGCTGTGACCCCATCCAG
Source organism: Musa acuminata AAA Group (assembly GCF_036884655.1). Lineage (NCBI taxonomy): Eukaryota > Viridiplantae > Streptophyta > Magnoliopsida > Zingiberales > Musaceae > Musa > Musa acuminata. The sequence goes on from NC_088333.1 coordinate 43,577,520, forward strand.
GGTTCCGTCGTCTCTCTCGTCCTCACCGGGTTCAACCTCTCCGGTAGCCTCTTTCCTGCCGTCGGCCGCCTCCGCCACCTCCTCAACCTCTCTGCCGCTTCCAACTCCCTCTCCGGCCCCATCCCCGCTGAGATTTCCCGCCTCGCCAGCCTCCGCCACCTCAACCTCTCCAACAACCTCCTCAATGGCTCCTTCCCCTCCGCCCTCGCCCGTCTCAAAAACCTCCTCGTCCTCGACCTCTACAACAACAACCTCACCGGCCCGCTACCCGTCGAGGTCGCCCGACTCCCCAACCTCCGCCACCTCCACCTCGGCGGCAACTTTTTTACCGGTGTCATCCCTCCGGAGTTCGGTCGCTGGGAGTTCCTCGAGTACCTTGCCGTCTCCGGCAACGAGCTCGGAGGCCCCATACCGCCGGAGCTCGGCAATCTTACCCGCCTCCGCCAGCTCTACGTCGGCTACTTCAATAGCTTCGAGGGCGGCATCCCGCCGGAGATTGGTAGCCTCCCGGCGCTCGTCCGGCTCGACATGGCCAATTGCGGCATGACCGGCGAGATTCCGCCCGAGCTCTGGAAACTCCAGAACCTCGACACGCTCTTCCTCCAGGTGAACGGTCTCGCCGGTGACATCCCGCCGGAGCTTGGCCGCCTCCGCAGCCTCAAGTCCATGGATCTCTCTAACAACGCTCTCACAGGCGAGATTCCCGCCACCTTCGCCGACCTCGAGAACCTGACCCTGCTCAACCTGTTCCGAAACAAGCTCCGCGGATTAATCCCGGAGTTCATCGGCGAGCTGCCGGCGCTGGAGGTTCTACAGCTCTGGGAGAACAATTTCACAGGTGGGATCCCCAGGCAGCTTGGGCGGAGCGGCCGGCTGCAGCTCCTCGACTTGTCGTCGAACAAGCTCACCGGGACATTACCGACGGGCCTATGCTCCGAGAACACGCTGGAAACTGTCATCGCTCTCGGGAACTTCCTCTTTGGCCCAATACCGGAGACCCTCGGCCGGTGCAAATCGCTCAGCCGGATCCGTATGGGGGAGAACTACCTTAACGGATCGATACCTGATGGCCTTTTCAGCTTGCCCATGCTCTCGCAGATCGAGCTCCAGGACAATCTCCTCACTGGCGGTTTCCCGGACACTGGCGCCGCCGCCATCTCTCCGGACCTCGGTGAGATAAACCTCTCGAACAACCGGCTCTCGGGCTCGATTCCGCCGTCCATCGGTAACTACTCCGGCGTCCAGAAGCTCCTCTTGAACCAGAACCAGTTCTCTGACCGTATCCCACCGGAGATTGGGAGGCTGCAGGAGCTCTCCAAGGTGGATTTCAGCGGGAATCGGTTCTCCGGTCCGATAAGACCGGAGATAAGCCGGTGTAAACTCCTAACTTTCGTCGACCTCAGCCGAAATGAGCTATCCGGAGAGATCCCACCAGAGATTGCCAGAATGAGGATCTTGAACTACCTGAACTTGTCAAGGAACCAGCTCGAAGGGGGCATTCCGCCATCCATTGCCACGATGCAGAGCCTCACGGCGGTCGATTTCTCATACAATAAGCTTTCCGGCCATGTCCCTGGCTCCGGCCAGTTCAGCTACTTCAACGCGAGCTCGTTCGTGGGCAATCCCGATCTCTGCGGCCCGTACGTCGGCCCTTGCAACTCCGTGACCAACGGTAACGGCTCCACTCACGCAAGGGGGCCGCTCTCCGCTCCCTTTAAGCTGCTATTGGTTACTGGTCTCCTCATCTGTTCCATTGCCTTTGCCGTCGCCGCCATCATCAAAGCTCGATCTTTGAAGAAGGCAAGCGAGGCCCGAGCGTGGAAGCTCACGGCTTTTCAGCGTCTCGACTTCACCTGTGACGATGTCCTGGAGTGCCTGAAGGAGGAGAATATCATCGGAAAAGGCGGGGCTGGCATCGTGTACAAGGGCGTCATGCCCAACGGCGAACTGGTCGCGGTGAAGCGGCTCACCGCGATGAGCCGGAGCTCGCCGCATGACCATGGATTCTCAGCCGAGATACAGACACTCGGAAGGATTCGGCACCGCCACATCGTCAGGCTGCTGGGTTTCTGTTCGAACCACGAGACCAATCTCTTGGTCTACGAGTACATGCCCAATGGGAGCCTCGGAGAGGTTCTCCACGGCAACAAGGGCGGCCATTTGCTGTGGAACACCCGGTACAAGATCGCGGTCGAGGCCGCCAAGGGGCTCTGCTACCTGCACCATGATTGTTCGCCGCTGATCCTGCACCGCGACGTTAAATCCAACAACATCCTGCTTGATTCAAGCTACGAGGCCCACGTCGCGGACTTTGGGCTCGCCAAGTTCTTGCAGGACTCCGGTAGCTCCGAGTGCATGTCGGCCATCGCCGGCTCCTACGGGTACATTGCTCCAGGTAATACCTTGAATTCTTATCTCTTACCGTGCTCTGTTTTCATAGTATATGTTCGATTGGAACGTTTCTGCAAATGATCTGCTCATGGAAGTTCAATGCAAAGAAAGTATTCGTGCGACCAATCTAGAATAGATTCTTGGATGATCTATGGTTTGTGGTTGCAGCAGTAGTTTTATGGTTATCGTTCTATTTGGACTGGGTGATGCATTCCAGCCAAGTTCCCTGATATCAAAAGGGCCTTTTCCTGTCGTGTCCTATAAGAACTAAACTAGAGTCGCTTCGATAAATGGACTCTATGAGTTGGCGTAGCTTTTACTAGTTTTACGTCAGCCATTACTAACATGTTCGACCTTGGCTCCACAGAGTATGCATACACGCTGAAGGTGGACGAGAAGAGCGACGTCTACAGCTTCGGTGTGGTGCTTCTCGAGCTGGTGACGGGCAGGAAGCCGGTGGGCGAGTTCGGCGAGGGCGTCGACATCGTCCAATGGGTTAGAAAGATGACAGAATGTGGATCCAACAGGGGCGGAGTGCCACAGATTGTGGATCCCCGGCTTCCCACGGTTCCCATGGACGAAGTCGTGCACGTCTTCCACGTCGCCATGCTGTGCGTCGAGGAACAGAGCGTGGAACGCCCAACGATGAGGGAGGTTGTTCAGATACTCATGGATGCACCAAAAGCAGCGCCTGAACAGGGAGATGACTGCGAGGCACCCACGAAGGAAGCCAAGGAACATCAGCAACCTGCGCAGACCTCACCACCACCAGATCTCCTCAGTATTTGAAATGCTGGGATCCAAGTATTTTGTTCCAAATGGTTGGTGGAAACACGAGCTGTGTTCTGTAGCGTTGGGGTTTAGACTACTAGTTGATCTGGTTTCAGCTCCTGCTTCTCGTCTGATCCCTGCAGATGCTGGTGCTCTGGTTCTCCAGTCGCTGTACACATCTATGGGGAGGGAGTCATGGTACTTTTGTTGATCTTTCTATGGAAATTATTAGGAAAAAGAAGTGTTCAACGTATCATCTGTACTGTGATGAGTTATTTCTTGAAGTCTGTGAGTGACTCTGTTCCCAAAGCCACAAATCGATTTCCCCAAACGAGTCTCTGAGGATGAGTTCTACCGAAAAGGATCTGACGACAGGATGACAACACTTGAAATTATACTATATATATATATATACATATATAATACTATACAATTTATCAGTCAGCACATCAGATTATAGCTTTACTTAAGATTAAAAGAATATCCTACATTTATCACCTTGTTCCCTATCATGGATCCAAATATGGCTCCTCGTCACTCCTTTTTTCTTTGATCTCTCGCGTTGGTGAGATCCCTGAAATGTCATTAGATGGATGAATGAACACCAACTGATGAATCTATTTCCTGATGGGTAATGGAGAGCACCGAACAACGTGGGTGATTCCCCGTACCAAATCCAGAGAGAGGAAGCAAGGTCTCCATCAAACGATACGAATGCTGGCGTGGCTGATGCCTAGATTCTCTCTTTTTTGTGTGGATCCCTCGTCTTCTTTGTATTTGTACCTCGTAGTTCAGTGGTCCCTTCCCCCCCACCCCCCCTTATAACACAATAATTCCGAACGTCCATTCCACCATGTCACGTCGCTCTCTGTCAACCATGGATGCATGGATGTCATCCTGCAACAATCCATCACGGTTTTGTGCACAAGAGTTCTAATTGCAGTGGTGTTACCGGTCATAAATCCATGGCAACTTGTGCAAGAATTCCAATGTTCTCCATGGGTTGTCATTTCATGTCCTTCTCCCACTTAACCAAACAAGGATTGTGGCGGACGCCCTCTGTCCCTTTTGTCTGTTCTGTTCTCTACCACGCAGAGTGCGTTCATGGCAGCAGTCTGCCAAACGGAGAGACTCGACATGCACATTACAGCGTGAGAAAGGAAAGAAGACTATGACCCCACGTACGGTCGAATCCGGAGTTAACAGGTGAAAAAGCCGAGAACTTAGGGATCCACTTGGTCCCAGTTTGCTGTGTCTTAAAAGCGAAGCAGGGGTTCCCCACGAGCCGTAGAGGAGAGATGACTGCCATTCCGCTCTTGTTGTATTCTCTCTTCTTCATCGGAGATATCACTCTCAGCAGCAACCTAAAGAATGCCACACTGTGGAACCCAAAATGATCGTCGTTGAAACTGTGGGGAGACGTGTAGATGAACTGAAATCTGTTCAGACACAACTCATCTGCATGAGTACTCGGCGTGGCCAACGTGAGCAGCTTCAGTCTGCGTGCAAGTGAAACCCAACGTCTCACTGCAAGCACTGCGATATTACACTGACTACAGACAGCCGGAGTAAACCAACCGATGCCATGTTGTTTGTCCCGAGGAGTTGCAAGTTGGTCCGAAATGATGACAAGAGAAAAGAATCAGAAAGAAGCGCAGCGACTTCATCCACAAGCAACTTGCACATCAGATCAGCTCTTTTCACACGGCCGAAATGGATTCGAGAGGAGAGGATGCATCAATCTATGAGTCAACTGCCAACCAACAAATCGCATCTGGGGTATCATCACGCAGCATTAATGGTTGCACCTACTGCATTGCACTGTTCGGAGAGATGACACCACCCAGCAAGAGAGATGATTCGAGGACTGCAGCTTCTAGGTTTCAATGCGCCTTTGTCAGTTGCCAGATTCATGTATGTCGATCGTAGCGGTCGTAGATCCATATGTATTTATCTTCTGAATCTATTAACATTATGTCTTAGCTTAACTTGATTCAACCCCAAACCCTGTTCATCATATGATCCATCTCATACTAGACATGGAGCATGTGATTGGGTACGGTATGCTGCACCTGGAGCACAATCTTTGGTGCAGCGTAAGGAACTCGAGCGGGAGCGTGTTTGTCGCCTTGCTGCTCTTCTTCCATGTCGGGCTTGCTTTTTGATTCGTAAACAATTTACTCTCGTAGTTTAACAGGTTCTGCCATGATTTCATATGCTGTCATCTGCCAATTACCACTAGGATTTGTGGAGTGGGTGAAAAGGGGCACGTGAACGCTGCAATCAATCTACTTTACAGGAACAGAAAGAATAAACTTTCTGCGCTCGTATTCCGTGACCTGTCCTTCAATCATTCAGCCATGTTACGGGCCCCCACCTAAAGAGGCACCGGACGTCGTCTTCTGCCCATGAACCCTAATCCATCACCCCTCCTGCTACAGGAGAGGAAACACTGTGCGTTTTTGTCGTGGAGCTGATGCCATTTCCCATTCTTGTATCTCGTTTCCGGACCAAGACAAGTAGAACAAACATTCCATGACGCATCCTTGGCACCTTGTGCTTGTGTTAGTGCTACCCATTCCTTTCTAATGCCCGACCGAGCACTGCTCTCTAGATGCTTACAGGAAGCCATGGACTCTTCCCTCCATCATCCTCTGCTTCCTTTTGCTGTTCATAGATTCCTAACACCATCGAGTTACTAAGGATCGAGAGTAGAGATCATATACCTTCTGATCCCTTGGATCATTAAATGAATCGAGCACGAGACGATGGGCATTGGGAAGAGCACATTAAACGGGGTTGGTGTAGCCATGTGAACATGCCTTCCCTGCTCACAGAGGCAGAGATTTAAACCATTTGGTGCTGCATCATTCTTTACAGCGGGTTGGATCTCATCCATCTGCCATTTCCCGAGTCAGCGAGTGAATCAGAAGGCACGAACAGATGATGAAGAGCCGGAGTTGGAAAGATGGGCGGCAGGTGAAGATTCCAACAGAAAAAGGAGGACTCCATGCTGAGGGCCAAACTCCAAGCGGCTTGCCTCATCGGTGAAACACTAAGCCACTGATGTGATAAGGGATCGAGAAGAAAGATGGAGTCATTTCGTTATCAACTTTTCTTCAATTGAATTTCATCTGATATTTCTCTGTCATTCCAACAAAAGACTCCCTCTCGAACAAGGAAACTGCTGTCCTCAGACTGGTGAATTCAGGTCACCGATCATATCATGATATTAGCTCTGTTTTCTAGTGGCATCGGGGACTGGAAAGTAGAAACATCCCAAATTTTACGCAAAGACTTGACTGCTGAAAGGAAATTACAGTTTTAATTCTGACGGTCATAAAAACTATCAGAGAAAGTGACACAGTGTTAAGTCCCCGGAACTTTAAACTTGCACTGGTTTGGATGAATCTGTGCTCGTGTCATTGCTGAGACTTCATGGCCCGTCGTAAGAGAAGGTTTTACGTCACTTGCTTTTGAGTTGTCACATAGACTTCATGCTATTCCTCTCAGCTTCCGATCGTCACATCACATCGCTTTCTCTTCGATTAGCATTTCCTCGAGCGACTTCGCATCCTCTTCATAAGTTGGTTCTGCCAGAAATGATCGAGCATGACGATGATGCTGGAAGGCATTAATTACCAGTTTCAAAGAATAAACTAATAGAAGAGAAGAAATGTGGGTACAATAGCCGTCCCTCCTGTCTTCGTCCAGGCCTTGGCCCAGCATATGAGATGGGCTCTGAAGGACGTTAAATCAAGATAATACAAATGATACACGATGGAATTGACCATGCTCCTATTAATTTAGAACAACGTTGATTAAGGAGCCTCCGAGGTGTCACGACCTCGACTCTGATAAAAATGTTTAAGCAAGAGTTATCATAGTATACTCATCAGGTCCATATGTCCACTTTCGATTTGAGACTAAGTGGGGTGTTACACTATCCCCCACTCAATTAGTTTAACGTTCTCTTCGAGATCCAACATAACCTAGATCGAACCCTAGCATAGTACATGTGAGGTTTAACTTTCACGTCATGATAAGTTATCTGACTCTATCCACAGATAATCTTTTCTTATTCGAACCCTCTCACTCCGCCCACATACTAGATCGACTGTGATATCAAATGTCACGATCCGAGTCTAATGAATCAACTGAAGAACCAACAACAACATCTACGTATCTATATTAATAGGCCAGCTTGAAAGGCCGACATCAGCGAATTGGGTAGAACAAACCTGAAGTCCGGCCCAGCCCAAAGCACAGAAGAAACAGACAAACCCAGTTCCACTAACTCAATCGGGAGGAGGTGGGGCGATCTACGAGATACCCAACCCCGCCCGACGCCCACATTCTCTGGATCACTGAGCTGTCATCTGCGAGATGACAAAAATGAGGAGTACTGCTGTGGTGGATAAGGGGGAGGTGGTGGTGGTGGTGGTGGGCCTGCGCCTGCGCCATTTGATGTTGTTAGCTCCGCAAGAGATTCCACAGGCTTTGTCGCTTTAAGGTTTGATGATTGGAAGAGGAGAGACGGAGATAGACATGGACAGAGAGAGAGAGAGAGGTTCGATGATTGCAAGAGAAGACAGCGATCAACAGACGAGAGCTAGCAGACATGTAGAGAGAGACACACAGCGCGTTCCATGGTTGTGTGTCTGCGTAGAGACATGTAGGGAATCAGCCGCGTTCCAACCACTGCCCGCTGCGTTGCGTGTGCAACACGTCTGCGGCCTCCGTGCATCGCCCACATGGGCATGACCACCAGATCCAACAACACCCCGCGTGGTCCCTTCGCTCCGCTGCTCGCGTTCCTTCTTTTGTAGAAAAAACTAGGGATTGGGGAGGAGTTCTTCCGGCGCCTGCGGTCGCCATCGCTGTTGCAGGGTGAACACTTCCGTAGGCGTGTACATGCTAGCCAAGGGACCAACCCCACGAAGGAAGGAAGGAAGGAAGGTGACTTGGCTATCTACCTTTTCTCGCCCATCTTTTTCCCTTGTTCACTTCATCAGTAAAATCGTGATCATGCGCTCCCCCAAATTCTTCTTATTTTTCTGACTCTTTTTATTCTTGTTCTGTTGGATCAGATGACTTGACATTGCATCGACGGTGGCGGGCTCCACCTGTCAAGAGGCCTTGGTTGACGCAATGGACGAGCTTCTTGATGTCAGCTCGAACCGTGGGCCCTACCATTTTAGCTAGGTAAAGCTTGGCCTTTTGTGGAGTAGCCTGAAGACAAAGGAGACAGCATCATGGGACATAAATTAATCGACAACAACACTGTGTGTGACATTATATGAATTGCTAAGTCACGATGAGAAAAAAAAAGAGAGTTATAATACACATATATTCCGCACATTATTTCACATCATCACCAATAAATGCAATCGTCATTTTCTAATACTTCCAACACTGAGGTCATGTATGACATTTGAAATTTGAATTTAAATATATAAACTGCTTAAATGAAAAGCGATAATAAGGTTGAGGGCACCCACACACTCTTCCAGAGATGCTGAAGCGACGGTGGCGCCGTTGGCAATGGGAAGGGTTTGGTGCGACGGAAAGAGAGAGAGAGAGAGAGAGAGAGAGAGAGAGGAAGATGGCGAACGGCCATGATGGCTGAGCTAATGATGTGGTGGACATTAGTGCTGCTGCGCCACCAGCAACCAATGCCAACGACTGTGAGCAGTACGAAGGCAGGGAGAAGAGAGAGGAGGAGGCGGATGAGGACAAAAGGAGGAATGTCTCGGCAGCAGCAAAAAGACAAACCCAGCACAGAACCAACGAGGCCCACATTCCTTACCCTTCCCCCGCCTCTCTCTCACGCCCCCCACCCAACATACGATCCAAAAAAGGGAAAAAAAAGGGAAGAAAAGGAAAAGAGGCGAGAGAGAAGGGGGAAGTGCCTGCTCTTCTTCTTCTTCGTCTTCTGCTGCTGCTATGGCGAAACTCAGGAGGAAACCGGTCCTCCCGTCCGCCGACTCCAATGACGAGAGTGACCCCCGCCCCGGCGCCTGCGGCTACGGATCTGCGAGGGCGTTTTCGTCAATGTAGCTCCCCCTTCCCCCTCAACCCCCTCACCGATGGAAGGCAGACAGGATGGAGCCAGGCAACGCGGAGTAGAGCGGGCGAGTACGAAGAGAGGGGGGGAGCCGTCTCTTCTTCGTATGTACGTACGGGTTGGTATACGGACGATCGGTCATGGTGTACTAATTTCTCTTTCTTCCCTTTTCCTTTGCCAAGAAAGAAGACAAAGGAAGAAGAACATGTTTCCGCTAGTATTAGCGCTTTCGTTAGTGTGGATTTCTTGATGGCTTATCGTCGTCATGCTGTTTGAACCCCTCCTTCGATGGTGGGATTGTTTCTGACATGCGCGAGATATTTGTTTGCTTCCCCTTCGTTTATCTCTTCTTCTGCCTCATGATTGTTTCTGTAGATGGAAATAGTGATGGCTGCGAGGTTTTGTTGGGGCTGGACGCCGATTTGGTCATCAATCAGTGACCAGCGTCCTTCTCGGTGTAGGTGCTGGTATTGGTGATTCAATTGCTTGTTCTTGTTTTCATACTTTTTTTTAAAGGGTTTCTTGTAAGATTCTGCCCTTTCGTCTTCCATCTTGAATCCCAAACCTAACTAGCTTTTAGCAGCAATTTGTAGTCGTAATCACTTGTATTGATTTGTTGTCGATTACATCTGCTTATTTGTTGTTTAGGAGATTACATGTGTCCTGATCTATCTTTAGAACTTGGATGATGAAAATGCTATAGCAGCATTTAATGCATGAAGAACTTATGAAGAATCTTGATGTTCATTGTATATTTTTTGTTTTTGGTAAGAGTAAACATATGTTTAAGAGCATTTAGATTGCCCTAGTTGTATTAGAAGCATCTGGAGCAGTGTTCTTCAAGAGACATCCACCATGGTATTTTTGTATGACCCAAATAGAGGATTAGATGTGGTCAAACATTTTGGGGGGAAGAAGGTTAGAAGGTATGGTTGGTGGAGTGGAAGAACCAATGTGAACTGATGAGCTTCGGGGATATTTGTTACTTACATGAATGGGACATCTGGGACAAGTTTCAATATATTTACATATATATATATATTTTTTTTTCTGAATTTGGGGGGTCATTTTTGCCACTATTGCTTGATTGTAGTCCAACATCAAGGCCGATCCTGAACATGATCCGAATCCTCCAAAACTTGGGTCTATTTTATTTTGCTTATCGGATATCCGAAGCCCTCCAAGTTTGTCTATGCTGTTTGGTATTATTTAGAGCCATAATCTTCTGTTGCTTCATGGGAAATGACCCTCATATCTACCCTTGTGATCACAAAGTTTGTCTTTTCATCAACTTATTATCATTTCTCGGGTATGTCTCTTTATATCTTGCTTCTTTCCAGATAAAATGTTACTCGTTCTTTCGAATGAGGAGGATTAATTTAGCTTTCGTGTCTCTGATGCTAGCAATGATGGGAACAAGAAGTGTATAATCTGAGATGCAGGAGATGCATGTCTAATGGACAAAACACCAACTAATATTGTGCATGGGCATGCAACAGAGGTCCAAGGAGATGCCTTAGAGACCAAGTGCACAAGATTTGAGTGTTTGTTGATGACCACTAAAGAGAAAGAAAACATCCGAGAATATGTTGTATCGTGGAAACACCAGTTGTAACCATTGCTTGGTAACCGATAAAGTTCCTCTTTGTGTGAACCTTGACATATATATTTCTTGATGAATAGTTTGAGACTAGTAGATAAAATATCCTTCCGTGGTTTGGTCTTGTTGAAAAACCTGATTTCCTGTCGACAGGATGTTACAATTTGTTAATTGTTATGTTTATTAGAAAGCCCGGTGGGTTCTTAGCAGTTTGTTGGATGTGTGCTAGGCATATTACTGGGTAAATTACTTGTACGCTCTTGAGGCTAATTGAAAAGAATAAGGTACTTTTTTTTATTCTGGGAACAATTAGCTGCAGTTTTCACAGTTTGTATCGGATGTGCTCATTTTTATCTGTTGATTTTTCCCTGTGCAGATCCTGCTGTCGATTTTGGTCCAATGGATGCTAGCTTTTGTGATAAAATTTTGTTGATGTTTAAGACAATTGCTAAGGATATATGCTGATGGCAGAGATTAGCGCTACCATGTCAATTATGTTTTTCATTCTCACTTTAGAGGCTGTTTTACTGGTTGGAATGAAGTCTTTCCACTTTGTGATTCCTTAATGATCAAGTAATGAAGACTTTTTTTCTTTCAAATGTGTAATTTGTGATGAACTTACAATGTGAGATACATACCTAAATTTAGTGTCTTTCCTAAAGAGAGGGCAGACAGTGCACCAGATTCCCTCATTGGAGCTGACTTGTTGCTTCTTCCATAGAACAAACCATGATTTTTGGTAGAGAGTATAACTTGCTTATAGCTAAGAGACTAGTCTTAGTATTCATGTAAGAGGTTACATGAAGGCGTCATAAGCCGGATTATTCTTTGCTGCAATTGTGGTCATTTCTGTCGATAAAGTTTGTCGATTTAGATTCTGTTCGGGTATGTGTGATGTTAATAAATCTGCAAATTCCAGATGTTGATTTTGATTTGAATACTAGCATATTGAGTGTGCCAAATATTTTGTTCAATCAACATGCATCAGCCAATTTTGTTTGCTCTTCCTTTACTCGACTTTATTCTCACTTTTCATGGTTTGTGAAAGAGGATATTTTTTTTTTCTTGAGAAATTATTGGGAATATTGTGTGGAGTTTGGAGGTAATCCATCATAAGATAGATAATGAATCTTGCACCTATTAACTCTAGAATTACTATGATTAGATTATCTGGGTAGCATTTACGAATCATAAGTGCATTTACTATGAGTCAAATAGTTCGTTCTTATGTTTACATGGCTTAGTTAGTCTTGAGAAGCATATGACTACTGGTAACCCGGTAGCATGTCCTCGTTAGTAGGAGGAGGTAATCCATTAAAAGAATATAAAGACTATGAATGTTGCAGATAGAAAGGTAATTTTGAGTTTGTTGCAACCTCTAATTAAGCTCTAGAATTACTACGAAAGGCTATCATCCGTAAGCAATGTTAAATGAAGTCAATTTCGAGGGGCTGAGTAGATTATACAAGTGGCATGTTCTACGTATTTATCGTCGACGGTCGTTATTTGTATGTATAAAACAAAATAAATATTATAATCGCTAAAATGCTTTCGTTGAGAGTTGAACTCAAGACCTCCCGCTTACTAAACGGGTGCTCTAACCAACTGAGCTACGAAAGCTTGATATGTAATGGGAGATATGAATATATATATATATACAATTAAATAATACTGATAGCTCTGCCATTTATTCAAATTAAAACCAATGCATTATCATTTTGGATTTTTTTTTTCTTTTTGTTTCCATATAAAATTTTGGATGACTTTGTCAAAAAGATATGGGGCAAATAACTATATGTGATTTTTATTCTCCGTGATCTTTTAATTGAGTCTGATAAGGAGTCAAAAAAACAAAAAAAAAATTACTTCATGCTGAAACGACAACAATGCATCCTCATTAAGATGTCTCGTATCCAAAAGTGATTAGTATTAGGTGCTTACATAAATCACATATTTTTTAATCGATAAAAAAAAAAAAGGCAAAACAAGTATATTTATTGCTAGGAGAAAAAAATCTTTGGTGTCTTGATTAATCGACTTACATATTGCCATCAAGGTGGAAACATAAAGCTCCTAATGTGCCACATGTATAAAACTCGATTTCGAAAGTGATTTTTCGACTTAGTTCCTCTGACACCCAAGTTAATGTGCCACACCCAAGTTAATAACTCGAGATGTATTAGTATGGATATGAATGATCAAGCAAAATCATCTAAAAATATAAGTTTGTCCCTTTTTATAATTTTCAAGATGAGTATTTAAAACTGGTTATAAGTTATTAAGAGAGTTCCTCCGTTATCTCCTAAAGAATCCTATTTTAATTGAACTTCTTTTTTTATTGATCAATAATTATAATCGAAATCCAATCATATCTATAATATATCTTACTTAATTAAATAAGATTATATAATCAAACATCCATACCTAATTAACCGACGGTATATTTCCTATCCCTAGTTAATACATTATTTTCCTTGCTTCTCTAGCACGTAGAGATTTCAAGCTTCTACAAAAGGAAGGTTTGCACCGGATGACCGTCGATCCGAATAGCACATCACATGTGCGACATAGCTAATATCTTTTATCAGTAGTAATAATAATAATAATAATAAGCTTCTTCAGTGCGAAACATATTATAATGTCCAACCAAAAAGTACGTTTAAACGCGGCCATGACCTACGACAAAAGGTCAACCAGGTGGTGGAAGTCTGACCTTTGAATTTGATTTCCTCTTCACGCCTTTGAATCTTTCCCCCCTTTTCCTCGAAGTCCTTTCCTTTGCCCCAAAGGAAAGCTGTCCATTTCACGCACCACCACCGCGTGAATCAAGCTCACGCAAGAGGCGTATCTCCTTACGTTATCTTAGCCCTCAAGTCATGCGGCATCAGGAGAGTCGGTTCCCAAGGCGTTTCCTAAATGACCATCCTACCACCGTTTACGTGTCAATCGTAGGCTTGCTTATGATCCAAATTTCTCTCTCACACAAATTGCCTGCAGCTTTTCCTTTCCGATATCGGATTCGTTTTGCTCCGAGAAGAGAAAAGACGGCTCTCTTCTTCTATTTCGTCTCTTATTGGCTGATGAGAGGGGTAAATAAGTCAATTCGATCAAAATTTCCTCAACGGCCCCGATAGAACCGACATTAATTGGAGCAAACCGCTATAAATGATGAAGGGGGCGACCTAATCCTAACGCCTCACCGTTCTCACGCGCCCGTTCGCTCCGCTGCGGCTTCTTCGCCCCATCGATGGATCTATCGAACCCTCGCTTCTCGACTGCGACAAGGTTGGCCGCCGACGTTGAGCCCGCGCCCACAGATATGGCGTCTGCGGCGATCTTGTTCCGGCAATCGAGCAGTTTGACGATCCGGGAGTTCAAGAACTACAAGAGGAGCGCCGCCCCGTCGAGGTTCTTGTTCTTCCGAGACGGCTCGTGGGCCGACTTCCCTCCGGCGGTGTTCGACGCCCTCCGGGAGGGATTCGTCGCCGGGAAGACCGCCTTCGAACTGACAGTCGAAGGGCGCCCCTACTTCTTCGATGTCCTCGAGATGTTGCAGGTCGATCTGGAGACCGGCACGGTGAACTCCATCGCCTGGATCGATGTCCACGGTCGATGCTTCTTCCCGGCCGTGGGTGTCGACGAGCGGAGTATCTCAGCCCTGCCCAATCCAGAACCAGAGATTGAATGCAATCCGCTCGGGTTTTGGCAAGAACAGAGTGGCGAAAGCAGTGGCGAAAGCAGCGACGAAACCTCCGCGACCTCTAGTTTGGACCAACCGAGGTGGCCCGGAGCGGAGGCAGTGAGGGATGGGGACAAGTACTTCAAGATCGTAGAGAAGTTGTTCCTTTCGGGCTTTCGGCGATTCGCCCCCAACACCATCGTCACTTCGATCCACAAGTGCTCGCAATCCGGTCCCCTCCGCGCTTCCCGGTTGAAAGCCTTTCGGATGCATGTGGAAATGACTAAAGCCGCCCGCGGCGACGCCAACGTGAGATTTGGCTGGTACGGAGCGTCGGCGACGGAAATGGCGACCATCGTTTCCCACGGCTTCGGGCAGACCAACAACAGGAGCCTGGCTTCGGGCGCTCGCGGCGTCGGCGTCCACCTCTCCGAGCCACATTCGCCATACTTGAGGTCAGCCCTAATCAGCCGCAATTGAATTCCCGATCAGAGAACCTATACGACCATCTCACTTTTGGTGTCACTTTCAGTTCTCTGTCGACGGACGCCGACGCCAGCGGCGAACGGCACATGGTGCTGTGCCGGGTGATCGTGGGGAGGCCCGAGATGGTGGAGGAAGGGTCGGTCCAGTATCACCCCAGCAGCGAGGAGTTCGATAGCGGCGTCGACGACATCGCACATCCGACATGGTATGTGGTGTGGAGCACCCACATGAACACACACATACTCCCCGAGTCTATTGTGAGCTACAAGCCCTCAACAAAGCAGCCTCAAGGTACGCATACTCTCTGATACCTGTGCTCACCTTTGGCTTCGGCAGTGGACTTTCGGTGAACAGTTGGTGTGGCGTGTGATTAGGTCCTCCGCAGTCGGTGAATTCGGCAAGAAATCCTGCTTTAGACATCTCGATTCCTCGGCTGCTGGAAGAGTTGGGGCGGTGTCTTCCAGCCTCGTCGACAGCACCTTTGCAGATGATCTTTAAGCAGTACATGGTGAAGCACAATTACAATCAACTTATCGACTTGACATCTCTTATGTAGTATTCTTTGGTAATTCTTTTTTGCCCTTTTGTCCATTGTTACAGGGAAGGAAGATGAGCAAGAAAACTTTTTTCAGATGCATTAGGTCGATAACGGGTGACGAAGTACTGATTTCTACAATCAAGAGAATGAGAGGGCATTAGGTCTATAACTGGTGACAAAGTGCTGATTTCTACAATCAAGAGAATGAGAGGATACTGATGTCAGTCAATCAAACAATAAGCTTCAGCTTTGCATCCCACAGTGCCGTGCGTGCTGTGTGATACAACTGTTGATTCATCTTACTACCCTTCTTAGAGCTTTTCTGCTTCTTTGTGAGAATTTTTTCGTATGTAAAATTTCCTTTGTGGCAATTTACTAGGAAGTGTATGGTGATGTATAATCGTGAAAGCTGGATATTTTGGCTCCCTACTATTCTTGCAGCTATATGCAATACAAAGAGAATCTTTGTAGTTGAGGTATCATTCAGATGTGTAATTTGGCAACATAGCAGGTTGAGCAAACATTTCAAGTGACATCTGAGAAACAATCACACAGCAAAGAATTCTTGAGCAGACATTTAACATATTAGGAATGATAGGGCATATCATATACAACATATCAACAATTGTCTAATGATCAACCATCTTAGCAAATTGAGGTCCACCATTTATATGTGTCTCATCATATATTGGATATTTTTTGACATCTTGGAATGCGATTACAAAATGTCAATGCAATTCAGTTCACATGTGGAGTCACCTGAGAGAGTCTTTCATCTTCCAGGAGTGTGTATGGATCTATGTATGGTGGCGGCAACACTGGCACCTTGCTGGCATCATGCACGAAGCTTGGACCAAGATACTGCAGGCAAATACAATATGCAAATTAATTTATCCACCATCTCAATTGCAGAGCACAAGACTAGCAAAGCATTTAAACAAGAGTTCCAATTTCTCAGTTCATTGTGTAAGAGCCAATCCTGATGGAATTGTATCAGTATTGACAATTTTAAGCATTTTATTACATGTTATCAGATAAATTTGAGTTAGTTTATCAGCCACCAAATTTAATTAGGAAAACTGTGTTTCCACAATAATCTAGGAAGCCGAAAATAAATGTATCAGATTGTAGCTTTCAACATGACCATAGTGGAGCATCAGAAATCTCAACATGCAGCAGCAGTGATTATTTCTCTCTCATTTTACTGTTTTCAATATAATCTAAAGTAACACCATAATTTGGATTTGAACATCCAAAATATCATGAGGGGCGAAGCATGCACACCCTTCTGGTCAGTTATCTGTTCAACAAATGTTAATTGCAAAATGGCAACAGGTTATATCACACCACTCTACTCAGATCATCTTACATTTTTCTTAACTCCTAGCGGTAGAAGTTCGGAAAAAATTCCTTCTGCATTGTACATCTTCTCAGTACTTGGTAATCAACCAATACATATTAAAACTTTTTGCAGGATGTTGTCATAGTTGGAAATGCACTTAACCAGGATGATAGTCATGATCGGTTTATTCGATGAATTCATTAGTTTAGTTGCTATTATTGAGAACAAACTTTTTGCCCTAGTATTGGATTTCTGCCAACGTAGTCCACTTTGCTGAGCCGATGAGGATGAGGAAAGGCAGAATCACAATCTGGAGATGTCCTACTGGGCAGGGTGTGCTACATAAGTGGGTACCACTTGCCACTTAACTAAATTATAACTTTTGAACACTCATCAACTTTACATTTTCACCTATCGATATTTGAGAAAATTTGTGCACCCTATGCTATGTAATAATCAGAATCATAATAGAGTTCTAGGGTATAGAAGAGACTCAAGAGGAAAGTAACAAGGAATGCGTTCTTATCAAATGTGACTTCTAAAAGAATTAAAATCTGGAAATGTTCTCACCAGATATCTTAAATGGGAGAGGAACTACAAGGTGACCCTTATGGGGAGCAGGAGTGCCTCCTGGAGTTTCAAGTCATGCCCATATGGTTCTTCTGTAATTCTTAAAGAGTAATGCATGATGGAAGTGGGAATGACATAAACCCTCTATGCTGTTGCACCAGTCAGTGACCCTTATGGGGACTAAGTTTGTGGTGTCTAAAGCATTGCTCATTTTTGAAAGGCTCCATGCATGCAGTTATCAGATGTTAAATTTGAAAGTATAGAGTTTCCTATTTGTCCAACTATAAGAGTCTAGACATGGTTCCTCATGTGATCTGCCTACCCTAGAGAATCAATTTTCTTAAGTGGTGCCTTAGACCCCAAGAAAAGCTGCCCCAAAAAAGAAGTCCTACTTACAGTTGGTTCAAATGACATCATCCTCCTTTTGAGATTAAGGAAAGAAGATCTTAAAAAGATGTGAATCTGCATTCTATCATCAATCTTATAGATTTGATGGAAGATATCAAAGCAATTATCAGTATTCAATGAGGAGAATAAAGGGAGAAGATTACAAGGACTGTGTGATTTTTAGTTTGAGAATTTATCAATTTTAGATACGTTTTTCTTTTAGATCTAAGATAACAATATAGTTAATAAATCAAATATCTTAATGTTTTCACTAACCAAAATAATTTATTACCAAATCAGATTTCTAGTACATATTATCATTAATGATTGTTGTAGCCATTTTAAGGCAAATTTCCATCCAAGCAATATTTTTTTTTATCCAGTTAATTAGAATAAAGCATGTGTACACTAAAGGGTCACCCTCAAATAATGCTGTGCTAGCCACTGTTTACTAATAGGTTATGTGATAGATGTACTGTTTACTATACACTTCTATTTTATGTTACTTGACAGATTTTCATACATGTTTCTTGCTAGATTTTGAAACAACTAAATATGATTCTGATTCAATGTTTAACTGCACAATATTAACAGGAGCATTTTGTGGAAGTCCCAGAACAAAATGGAAATGCAGAGCAGGAATAAGTTGAAATCTTACAATGTACAGAGCCAGAAAAAGCCCCAATGTAATCAGAATCAGAGGCCAAAATCCTAGAAAGAATGTTCCACCAATTGTCAGAAGCAGTTTGGCCCTTGGAATTAATCCCTGAGTGACAAAATATGTATTATTGTCAGAAATGATGGGGATGGAAAATATTTGCATCATCAGTACTAACACAGAACTGTTGAACACATCAATGGTCTTGGCACCAAAAGCAAGATTCAATTTGAAAGCATAGATAGAAGATTCTTCTAGATTTGAAAAATAAATGATTCTTCTCTGCTGTGCCGCACTATACTTCCAACAGATTGCTTGCCTGGCTTAGCATTTGTAAATTCTATGGGCATCAGTAATCATAATCATACTAAAATTTACAAGCGCAAGATCTTCTACTGGATTTAGCTATTTTAGTAGTCAGGACGTTAAATGATGACCATATGACCAGCTGAAGATGTTAAAGTATGAAGGTGAGAACACTTTCTCTTGGAAGAAATAGAAGACCCAGTGAGAAATAATGGCATTGAGAATCACTCTCTCAGAAGAATTAGAATACCTAGTAGCAACTTAAGTGATATTCTATATTGTGGAATACAATCTCTTCATATTTTTTACAGAAGGTCTAAGCAGCACTAACGAGCTTAAACTAACATGAAGTGCTTTCAGGATCTGTGAGGAAGACATTTTAGATAGCTTAAATAACAGGGAATCAGGTTCTAGCCAAAAAGCAGTATGGTGTTGTTCTTCATGGGAAGAACTATCGTAATGTCATGGACAAATATGTAAACAGAGAGTTTGATGTAATGTTTGTATATATCCATGTCTTTTGGTTTTATTCATGCTTTGCACAGCATGTAAAGGGCTTGCAGTAGGCTTGATAGACCCATTTTGATTGGCTTTTGTGGTTGTTTTAGTCATGTAAATACAGGTTGTGTACAATCATCACATAAAGTCAAAATTACCTAGAAACAAGCTATCTAGGTAGTCATTTTGGGGGTTTTCTAGCTCCGTAGAGTGATGTGGATTGTCAGCCAGCATAGCACCAGGAGCTACTCGGGTGGCACATGGCTAGATGGCCCTTTAGGGTAATATCTAGGGTTGGTGCGTTATCTTACTCCGCAATAGTGTCATGTGGACACTTGTGGGGCCTTTTGTCTATGATGGACCACCTTGGACCCTTTGGCATATGACCATTCAAAGCTTGCGAAGTCTATGTTTGTAATTTGAATTGTCTATCAAGTGTTTGCTAAAATGACTACTTGTGAATCCCGAGTTAAATGTTTACTCTAACTCGTCTTCTTTTTTGCAGATTCTTAAGAGACCATAAGAGGTTTCGAGGAAGCTGACCCTTTGTAGACATATATGCAAGGGTGCCGTATGACTTGAGCAAAATCAGCTAAGTCCATGACAGTAAGTTATCAAAACAGTTCTGAGCCATAAATTCTCATCCTAGGCATTTGTTATTTTAGTTATATTGATTCAAAAATCTACTTGACCTGAAAGGATGATATTGATGGCAGACCAACAATAAAGCCAAGAAAATTTTACCATGACGGTATACAATCAAGAGATGTGGGAAAGAAGCATAAGAATGAACTCTTTAGTTCAAGCATAAAAATATATAAATGTATCCTATTACCATAATCATATCAAAACCGACGGATGCATCCTTAAGGATCAAGAGGTAATTCACTAGCATGCCAGCAACTACACTAAATTAACAACATAACTGAAACTGTACTTTTCAACCATGAAACTAATACAATAGGACATCTTTCAAAGATGGTATCCTTGTACTCACAACTCCAGTACCTACGACTAGATCACAAATGTTCCTATTACTATGTTCTCACACCAACAATAGACAGCTTGCTAAATGGGTATTATCATGACCAATATTTTCTTTCTAAGAGCTTGCTTCTTTTTGTATTTTATTAAAACAAGGCATCATAATTCTATTTGACATACAGATATGAATATGTCGCTGGAGGCCAGGATTGCTATCCCCTCATCTTTCTCGTATTGATCTTTACTGACCGCATACAGAATTGAGGTCCCGCTTGTCCTCAAGGTACATACTTATTCTGCTACAAACAGATTATGACACCTGAAAGGTAGTAGGAAGCTTGCCATTTTTTCCAGGTAGAATTGCCAACCACACTAGAAGACATTGAAAATATATGGGAGAAATGTCAACCATACCGGAAGACTTGAGATGGCATTGCACCAAATCTAATCATACAAAAGCAATCTTCCATAGTATCTTTGGGTCAAGCCAAAACAATCCACTCTGATTCATGTGAATTAGCTAAAAGGCAGACTGTAGCGATAATCTGCAGTCTCCAACCGCCAAACGTATACTGACTACACACTGTGATTGGACTCTACATAAGCATGGCTCCTTGCTATCCGAGATGACAAGAATTCAATCGACTTCCATATTCAAGTATAGAACTTGATCCTTCAAAAAAATATTAGACCCTCAAGTGGCAAAACACCGGGTGGGGTTTCGTAGATGAACAGATCATACTAAGATGATAAAAGGTTACTGTAGATAGCTAGCAATACAACCATGCCATGGAGTCCAAGGAAAATTGAACAGTGTCATTCCACTGTCAGTCTTTCGTACTAAAGGAAAAGTCATTCCCGTGTTGCATAGTCTATGATCAGCAAGCCTTTCAGATTAGTTGAGTTGCTCTCCTGCTCATTCACCATCCAAATGATCGTGACCACAGCCATCACAACAAACACTTTCTTAACCAAATTACATGAAAAATTCAGAGAAAGCAACTCATAGGATGACAATATCAAAAAAGGGGAAAAAAGAACAAATTAAACGTAGCAATTCGAGTAATCAGTTCTTCAAGTATCAGTGTGAATACCGTAAATATCACTTCTTTACCCACAAGGTGGTCAAAGAAGGATAAAACCAAATCGTAATGACAGGGAAAAAGGAGGACAAGAAGGAAATGAGTGGTAACCTCGAGGCCCTCGCTATTCAACAACATGGACCGCTCCCTCTGGTTCGATACCGCCGTGTCGAGCTCCGCCGAGGCCACACCGTTCCTCTTAGTCCGCCCTATCCTCTCATCCCTACCGCCTCTGCTCTCTTCCTCCGATTCCATCGATCCGATCGACCCACCACCATCACCCTCCTCCAATAGCGATGTCGGGTTTATCCCCCTTCGCTTCAGCTCCTTCATGAACAACGACTCCGGCCGCTCCTCCCCTGAATCCAGCACCCAAAAGCAGAGAAAAACCGTGAAGGAACCGCGAAAAGGGCCAAGTGTTTGGGAATCGCCAAGATCAAGAACCGAAAGTAGACCACGTGCCGTTGGACTCGCCGCCGTCCTCCCGGAGGCGGCAGCGGAGGGAGAGGGCGGAGGGCCGACGGGGCGGCGGGCCGGACAGCCGGAGACGGAGCGCCAGCGAGAAGCCCGATCTGGCGAGATGGAAACTGGCCATCTCCGCTCCGAAGGGTTTCGACTAGCGGAAGAAGAATGGAGGCGGTGCGATGAATGGAGCGGGCGCGGGATCAGATCACCGCCGGTAATGGTGACCGTACAAGCGGGAGTACGCAACCGCAGAGAGAGAGAGGCGAGGCGATAGCGGGCAATGGTTAACGGATAAGCCCGGGGGCTCTGCAATCAGCTGTCGGCACTAAGGCGCGAAGTGGTCATCGAAGCATCTATAATCGGTTACCATGATGGGACCCGCAGCATCTATAATAGGTTACATCGAAGCATCAATAGTTGGTCCCAGACGAATGGTCGTGCTATCCGTTGCTGTTCGGCGACGCGCGGAGGATTTGGGTTGTCTTCTCGATCGCTTTACCACTATTCATTAATTAATTTATCGACGTGGACTTCTCGGGCACAGATAGAACGAGAGACAGCCGCCATTTGGGCGTCAGTCGGTTTGCGTGGGGTAGAACTGGCGGGCGCGGTGGCTTACGCGCCGCCATCCATGCATGTGGTGGTTATTTATCGGGCTTGGGAAGGCCAGTGGGGGTCGGAGTTTTGGGTTACCGAACCCGTCCGCTTGGTTTAAACCATATGAATTTATTAGGCCTAAAAAAACATAGGTATTTGAAAATAAACAATATATTTAACTCGTTAATCGTAATATATTTGAAATAGTCCTCAAAATCTATTTTTTTAACCAGCCACTTAAACACAGTGACGAACTCATAAGCTGACTTGATAGAATGTTTTTTCCAAAAAAAAAATTATTATTTTTATGTACTCGTGTACAAACACATTTTGTAGATTCCTAACTGGTTTCTAGTTGAGATTGGTGGAATGGTCAGTGGGGTAAATTAGTCTAACATATTAGTTAGAAACTATGCTAACTTAGTGCAATATATAATCGCATAGTTCGATCGATTTTGTACATCAATCTTATCTTACGAATTAGATTCTTATTTTCCTCTAATTAGTTACCAAAAATACTATAAAAATCATATAATTTTTTTACTTTCCAAATCTTCTATAACAGCTTACCTATTTAAGCATGAAAAGAACTTTTTTTTAATACGCTTTCAAGTCCATTTCACTGGTTGTCGTCTTTCTCTTGACGCTACCATGCTATATAACTACCACGCTACCATGCTACATTTCGCATGCGCATGCGAGTTCACATCCCTCTGCTAGTGCGCATTCGGCATCGAAGCAATCCGCTATCCAATCCACTCGTGCTCATTGCATTCATTTGAGATATAACATTATTATTATCCTTTATGCTATGGTACGAGAGTCCGACTCAGTTTGATCCTGATCATGTTAGAGCGTCTACATAGGCGTTTCAAGACGGAAGGCAAGGTCGGAATGATAATGAATGTCTCTTGGGCTGCTCGAGAGGAAGCTGGGATTGCCTCAAGAACTGAGTCCTTACACAATAGGTTGATACTTGGAGGGAGATTTCCGCTCGACCTATTCGAAGCTTAAGTTAGTTTTTATGATAGTATTGAGTGTTTGAGCTATGACCCTGACAATAGTTAGGGAGTCATGTTTTATACCTCTTTCTAAGGGTCGGTCACATGCAAATTGTTAATTGATCGTCAACTCTCCAAGCGGTTGGTTCATTTGCTCCGGATGACACGGGCCGACTGTTTTCATTCGTCGCACAAGGCAACTTCGTATGATCTTGGGCATAGTTGTGCATTGTTCCCGAGTATGCTACGTCGCTTCGAATCCATTACATCACTTCAAAATCATTTCGTGCATGCATGTGCGTCACGTTGACTCTAAGATACTATATTGATTCGGAGATAATTGTCAACTAGACTGTAAAATAATACTGAAATATTCTCTATCAATCATCGTCATCATAAATGTCCCAAAGTCATCTATCACTGTTGAAGTTCCAAGAATAATTGCAACCAGTCATGTGAGAATTTAATCGTGACTTCCATATACCACCACCACATTAGGTTAGGTTGCCGGAAAGAATCGACCACATTAGGTAACTCGAATCGGCATGTAAAGGGTCGCTTGCAGTAATTGGGAAGTTGGAATCGCTTCCAAGCGACGGATGTAGCGGTTCCCAGATGTTGACAGTTAGAATGAGGAAGGTGAACGGCCGTGAGATCACGGCACACTATTGATTTAGAGTGACGAGAGAAGGGCAATTATGTCCACGAGAAATAAATAAATAAATAAATATATTACTTCAAAATTAAACATATTAATCTTCGTAAAATTGATTTGGCTCGCCGATTCCTCTCCTCAATATATACATGCACGAATTTATGTACATTGAATTATTGAAATTGATGCATAACATCTATAGTCACATTAACTAATCTCCAAGGCTGTTGAATCTTTTTCTTGAGGATTTTTATGATCACATCTGCTTTAATGCGCCACTTTATGACCACAAATTTCAATTTTTTTGGTATTAATTTCTAAAATTAAAGGGTGAAAATGGTCTCTTAATTGAGTCACCAAAATATACATAAGGCGAGAGATGTCGATCGAGTCATAAGTCGTCGTTGGCTCGAACCAACGGATAGTCGGTCCACGGTAACGGAGTCCGAGATTTCCTGTGCGCTTTCTTCTTCTCCACCATCGCTCTCGTCGCCACGCGTGCGGAAATCTTGACGCCCCACTCTCCTTCCAACTGCCGCTAACTCGACTCCTCTTCGACCTAATTGCCTCCTCGAATTCCTTCGGATGTCGACGGCGGACCACAGGACCGCCGATGGCTCGACGACGCCCCGCCGCGGCCGCGTGTGCTTTTCCTTCGCCGCCTACGCCAAGTCCGTCGTCGCCCACCTCTGCTCCTCCGGTGTTCCTGTCGTCCCCGGCCTCTCCGACGCTGAATTCGCCGCCGTCGAATCCGCCTACGGCTTCGACTTTCCGCCCGACCTCCGCTCCATCCTCTGCGAGGGCCTTCCCGTCGGCCCCGGCTTCCCCAACTGGCGCTCCGCCTCGTCGCAGCAGCTCCGCCTCCTACTTGACCTCCCCGTTGCCGGTCTCCTCCACGAGATCGCCGCGGGGAGCTTCTGGCCTCGGGCCTGGGGCCCGCGACCCCGGGACCCTCAGGTCGTCGCAGCCGCGAGGGATGCCCTGCACCGGGCCCCGCCACTCGTCCCTGTCTACCGGCACTACTACGTGTCGACCGCCCCGAGCCTCGCGGGGAACCCGGTGTTCTATGTACGTGGCGGCCACGTCCGGCTCGCCGGGCTCGACCTCCCGGACTTCTTTCGGCGCGAGCGGCCGCGGGGGTGGGCGGCGGGGGTTCCGGCCCCCGCGTGGGCGGCCACGTCCGCAAGGAGGGTGGAAGTTTGGACGGAGCTGGCGGAAGGGGAGACGACAGTGGAGCGGCAGCGCGGCGTTTCGCCGTGGGAGACGACGGTGGAGCGGCGGCTAGGGGAGGCGAGGCGTCGGCTGACGGAAGGGGGGTGGAGCGATGAGGAGGTGAGGGAGATGGTGGCGGCGGGACCAGAGTCGGACGACGGGGACCGGGCCTGGTCCTCCTCGGCCGTGAACTCGGTGGTGCCGGTGCTGAGGGACCGGGAGGGCGTGTCGCGGCAGCTGCAGCTGCTGTCCCTGCGGCTGCTCCGCGGCGGGTGGAGCTACGACGACGTGGTCGATTCGATGGGGTGGACGCGCTCCGAGGCGGCAGGTGGTGAAGTGACGATTGGACCCCGCACAAAGGAAGCACAGAAGCATGGCAACCGCGGATGACGGAATTGTGAATAATACTTAAAAGAGCTTGGAATCCTTCCATTCTTTGCCGCAAGGGTAAAGAAACAGAGAGAGAGAGAGAGAGTCACCTCAGTCCTTTTTTATTTGATGTGTATTCATCATATACTCCAAGAAAGAAACACAAAGCCACTTCTCCTCGCAGCTGCTAAGTGCCGCTTATATGCGCATCGGCAACAGTGGTGGCTGACTTTGCAGAATACGCAGGAGCGACTCCCACCATAGAAGACACATGACCTGTTCTACTTGTCATGCAATAGGCAATCGATTAGCTGATCAGACGACGCCATCCGCGTGCCTATTATATGACCCGGTCATCCATCATCTACTGCTTACGTATTCCTCTTGCCTTTACTCTCGTTAAAACAACCATGCGGCGTGCAGTAGGTCATCCGATGAGAAGGGCATATGACAAGTCTCGTGGGGTGAAAGACACATCATGGTCAGAGTGTGTGCACTAAGGACGAATCACCCGTCAACGTTTTTTCTCATGCCTAATTGGATGGAAAGAACAAAAAGCCCAAATTGATGATGACAAAGTTTGGTATCAAGAGAGAAGGCATTGGTGCGGCGTTATGCTACTTCAGATGAGTTCCCAAGTAAAAGTTGCGAATGATTACGAACGAAGCTTTCATTTCGATTCCAGAAGCAACTTTTATCAAACTTGCCTCTTCATTCAGAGTTCAGTCGATTTACCAGTCGTCTCAGGGCGGCGGCGGCGGAATTCGATGAGTTGTTGGTGTCTCTTCCAATTCTGCACATTTACCAACAAGTTAATTGCATCTTTCCGACTCACACGTTCATATTACTCACTATGGAGATGCTGATGCTGCACGGTGCATGTTTAGTGTGCCAAGCTTGAATTCGCGTCGTGTACTGCTTGCCAGATGATGGTGGTCAGTGGGAACCATAGAGCCAAAGGAGCGTTCAGGGCCAAGAATGCTCTCCGGATATGTGGCTGCTCTCCCAGATGAAGTAGTCTCACGATCGGATGAAGGCTTCGGAGGAAAAGAAGCACCTCCTCCCTCACGCAGTGGAGACAGGTTCTGTAACAAACAGGGAAGGAAAGAAGATGCTGATCAAACATGGAGGTGCTGATCACAAAGCAGATCAAAATGGAGAACATACACGGGCAGCACGAAAGAGAAGCTTCCGAGCTGACGATGTTTCCACTGTTAGATCCATCCAGTGGAACTAATATTAGTGCCATTCATGAGGTCAACAAACGTGCATCTTCTGCTCTCCAGAAAATAGAACCTGGCGTTGAACATGCCGAACTAGAGGAGAAGCCTTCCTCAAGTACAGCAACGGGTGAATCTGATGATAACATCGAACAGCAGCAAACTGGTCTGGAAATCGGAGACGTATTCAGCAAATGAATCGGGTAATCAACCAGAATCAGAGTCGAGATCAATAGATTTCTCAACCAATCAAATCAATGTCCAGAGAGATAATAACAAAATAATAATAATAATAGTAAAAAATAAAATTATAACTAAAATAGTAGTAAACTCCATCTCCCACAATTTACACAAGGTGAAAAAGAATTCAATTCATTAGTTCATCGTACGATTAATGCATTATAATATTTTTTTATATACTCAAGTATAAAAATAAGAAGAAAAAAATATAGTAATATTTTTTTAATTAATAAAAAATTATCATGATTCTATAAATTAATATAAAAAAATTAATAATGCATTATTTTAGTTCCTAGTAAATGTTGTTGTACTCAACATTCAACGACTCTACCTAACACAATTCCTGAGTCCACCAATCTGCAAACGCAGACGGCTTCGACAGACCCAACAACATCATGCTTTTGTGGCATCTCAAGCATATAATACACTTGTGTCTTTGGTTATGGAAATGGAAGCTTCAGCCATCGATCAGTTTTCGAGAATATGACTCTGCAGGCATCTTCGTACTTATTTCATGCTCTCAACACGATGACTACCGACGATCAATCTACGCTTTGCTACAAAGTTTCCTCCTCTCGCGGAAACCATCGACTGCTTTGCCTCTCGCCAACACAGCCATCAAAAGCTTCGACAAAGCAAAAGCAGCACAACCACCGATCGTAATAATTTCTCATGCCCATTACCTCAGCGACAAAAGGCTTCGCTCTCCACACTTGTTCCCAACCTTATCAGACACAGACATCAACGCCCCTTGCACTCACATCCCAATTGCCCAAACACTCGAGATCCTCAGGGCCTGCACCGACTATCTTCGACCACTCCTTGTCTTGCCCTCTCGAGTTTTGGCAGACAAATGATTCCTAACGCTAACAACTCGATAGAAGCTTAGGTGAAAGCGTAGAATGAATGATAGAACATCCACATATTTGCCCGAGGGGAAACCAGCATGGACTAAATAGCTGGCCAGCACCGAAAACAAGGTCGTGCCTCATTCCGGTTGAACGATGATGATGTATCCATTACAAGTACTTAATTCATTCGAGCCGAACGATGATGTTATCCTAGGTAACAGTATACGACTAATCAACGCATGAATATCCAATCAAATAGAATAGCCTTGAAAACTTCATGTGTTTGACAAAGAACACACAACAATCTCGATGTAATTACTGCTTATTTCGTCTCTGAAAGCATTCCAAACATACAAAGAAAGACAACAACTCTTCCTCTATGGCGCCATGCAACAAGCATTCACCTGCGGGCAGCCCCCACAAGCAAGTTTACCTGTTGTGGAGGGGGTTCGAACCGGTCGGGACCATTCTCTTTTCTTCCAGAGTATCATTGCAAGGAGGGACAAGCATCGGCTGCGGGGTAGAAGGCAACAGGGCGCTCACTCGGCCAAAAGTTGAACGCATGGCAACAGCAGCTACCAGAATGATCACCAAGATAATAACTCTACCGACAGCGGCCATCAACGTCAGTAATATGGAGGCAGAAGAAGAAGAAGAAGACGACGACGACGATGAGGAAGAAGGAGGAGGAGGAAGAACAGTGAGGAGGGTAAAGGGAGGGGGAGAGGCTTCTGCCATCTGAGAGGGAGAGAAGTAGGTGGTCTGGCAGAGAGCCACCTCAAAAGAAAGGCTTTGATCGCCTCCAATGTATTTAGTGCCCGTCTGTGAAGGAGACAGAAAGAGCCATCTCTTTTTGCACTCCATCCATTCACTGACTCCTACTGTGTATGTAGTGAGTAAGAGATGCCTTTGGTAGAAAGCAAGTGTAGGTTTTCGATTTGGTCAGAGAAGATCTCAACTCTCTTCCACTGTGTTGGAATTGTTGGTTTCGAATCCAAGCCAATGAACTCTTTCGTGATGGTCGACCATTAGCTGCTTCGTTACTGAATTATCGGACGCAACATTTACTGCGATTTGAATCTAAGGAGGTCCTTTTAAGATACGGAGGAACACCAATCACCAGCCCCAAGTCCCATTGATCATCGAGACTTACTGTTGTCATAAGTTATATATATATATATATATATATATATATATATAATTAACAAAATTAAAACTTTAGCTCATATCCTTCCATCCTTTTATCGAATGGAAATACCATATTCCGATCTATGGATGAAGAGAGAATCAAGCGACATACATTTCCGATCTGTAGGTTCTGAATTTATAGTGAGAGAAATGGTACCATAACATGACATCAATTCAAAATTAATATATATTCATTTCGAAGACGCACTTATTCGATGAAAATATCGCATTCTGATCTATAGGTGGAGAGAAGACTATGTTCTGAATTTATAGTGACTGAAATGATACCTTCCAATAAAAAATCAATTCAATTTCGAAGACACACTTATTTTATCATTAAAAGATATGACATTCCCAATAAAATTTTAATTATTTATTAAATCATCATTACTGTCACAAGAACAAAAAATAAAATAAAATCATGTATGGAAAAACATGTCATGAAAACAAACTATAGAATTAGAATTATGGATTAAAAGTTACATGAAATTCACAAATAACAAAGGGAAAATATCATGAAAAAGAAGAAGAAACATAGAAGGGTGAAATTAATCTCTTAAATAAAGATGGTTAAAGCCAAAATAAAATGTCTTATTGAACTACTAACCCATGTAACACTAAAATTCCAAGACAAATCAACCATCCTGATTATGTTGCAATTTCCTAATTGCTAATCTCCAAGCAAATTACTACTTGAATTATCATTAAAAATCACAAAAGTAGAATTATTGCCTTTTGATGCAAATAGAGTCTACATATTATATATGCCTGTGACACTTCAATCCACAATTATCATATTTAATCTTTCTCAATTATGGCCATGATAAAATTTCGAAATATATCGCAGCCTCGATCATCCGAACACAATAATTTTTATGCATACTAGTATCTCAATGGAACAAACAGTCATAGTCAGAGACCACATAATAATAATAATAATCATCATCATCTGCTACAACTTAATATTATGACCATAGTAGTTCTCTTGCCATAATAGTAAGCTAAAGAGCATCGTATAGATATATTAATACAGACAACAGACTTGGTACCTTTCCCATGATAAGATACTCCCTCGATAGGTCAAGCAAGAAAACACAGTGGCAACATTTGAAGATGCATGATCTAAGGTCCCAGGCGATACAAGCCGTCGCCCATAAAGTACTGTCCATCCATGTAAAGTGCAGCATTGGGTGCATGGTAGCCATCCATGACGACGAACTGCATGTCTTCCGATGGCTTCCAGTGCCTCTTCCTTTGATTTATGAACCAGTTGTTGATCTGCTTCAGATCAAGGCCGGTAGATTCTGCTAGCGCCACCTTCTGAGTCTCCTGTTAAAGTCCATTGCTCATGCCACAGATGTACAAGATTTTATCGGATGCGCATAAAGTCATGCTCGCAAGTGCTAAAT
The DNA here is from genome assembly GCF_036884655.1 of Musa acuminata AAA Group. NCBI lineage: Eukaryota > Viridiplantae > Streptophyta > Magnoliopsida > Zingiberales > Musaceae > Musa > Musa acuminata. Next base: position 43,608,086 of record NC_088333.1, read on the forward strand.
CTAAATCCTGTTCGAGTATCGCATATGGAAGCTGCTAATGCAACAGTTTTTATCGGATGCGCAGAAAGCACGAAAGGCTTAGGCACTTACGGAAGGATAAGGCCACTTGTAATGCAGCTCCCACCAGTTGAGCAACTGTTGTCGGGCATCCTTTGGGAGTTTCCCCTTTTTCTTCTTCTTGGAAAGCTCTTGCCTGAGGCTGCTCAAATAACCGCTGTACTTCCTCAGAAGTTGGTGCTTCAGCTCTCGGTCCTCGGCAGATGCATCGAGCTCGGGGAGTTCAGTTTCTCCCCCACTCCCATCTTGGTCGTCTTCCGATGAACAAACCCCAAACTTGTCATCTGCATGATTACCGAATATAAATTGCAAATAAATCTGATTCGATCGGAGTGACTTCACTGCGGATTCATGATTTCGTAATGCACAATTCTTATACTTAAACATTAATAGTCAGAGAGTAAAAGCAAATAAAAAAGAAAGAAAACCAAGAGTGATACACCTTGACATATTTGTGGATGACTCGTTAATACATCTTAGTTACATTTTTAGCTCAGAAAAGAATTTCTTTGAGATCACACATGACAGGAGTACCAAATTGGCAAGAAAAGAAATCCAACATCCTCATAAACAGATTTGTACAAGACGCTAATCGTTGAAAGATGAGATCATAAAAACGCGCTCTAGGATGATTGCAACGATATGAATATAAGATTTCAGTCTATAACCCAGTTCTATTGTTAACAAGAAAGATGACATCATATAGGATGATCGCAACGATATGAACATAAGATTTCAGTCTATCACCCAGTAAGTGTTACTGGTAACAAGAAAGATGACATCATATAGGATGATCGCAACGATACGAATATAAGATTTCAGTCTATAACCCAGTGTTACTGGTAACAAGAAAGATGACATCAGAAAGGATGATCGCAACGATACAAACCTAAGATTTCAGTCTATAACCCAGTGTTACTAGTAACAAGAAAGATGACATCATAGAAACTCTGTAGGATGATCGCAACGATACGAAGAGAAGATTTCGGTCCATAATTCAGTGTTACTGGTAACAAGAAGAAAAAAAAAAAAAAAGAGGAATATCATGAGCAAAAACCACTTAGCAGTAGAACAACATGGTAAAAGCATATTGCAACCCGACCATGACTTGAAATTCTCATCTATGAAATGATGAAAATATTGCTACTATGATTATATATATATATATATTTACTATTTCATTATTAGAAGGCCAAACATTTTATAAATTTACTTAAAAATCAAGCATAAATCCTGAGGTGTAGGTTATTTCATGGAAAGTATATAGTTCTCATGTTGCTGTAACAGAGAATAAGAAGCCATGTCAACAATAGACTTTAAACAAGTATTGATTGCAAATGCCATAAATTCATGGAAAGAAAGATAATTGTTAATGCTACTCAAACAAAAAAAGATAGCATGTTCATTGTGCAACCAGTCATCGCTCACTGCACCAGCCTCCATGAATCTAAGACTTTAGATTGGATATCATCATTCCCGAATTATGTTTGACAAAAAACAAGTACAATTTTTGAAAGAGAACCTGAACGGCGTCTCAATTTAATTCTCTAAATATAGAAAACAAAAAAAAGAAATCGAATCTCAATTTTTGGAGAAACATGCATCATGCGAACATGAGGTGCAGGAACAAGAGGAATAATGTTCAACCTTCAATTGGTAGTAGAAAAGTTAGACACAAACTCCTTGATGCATATATTTTATTATCTTGTCAAAATGAGGTCAAAGAGTCCACATTTTGACTACCGATCACCATCCACCGGCATTTGACTAGCCAATTAAAGATAGATACGCTGAATGCACATATTATCTTGTCGAAAAGAGCCATGTACTTGGTTGGTTTCATGTTGGCATCGACCTACAATTGCTCCCAAATCTTCTCAGCTAAAAAAACTATACCCCGTTCATATGCCGAGTCAAATAGAAAAGCACCAAAGACGGCTAACATATCTATTCTTAGAACCAAGTACCGAACTCTGCTTCTGGACAAAGAGCGAGATGAACCTAAGATGTTTCTGCAACATTATCTACTCTACTGTGTCTTCTGTAAAGACAATCTACTTTACTACGACAATGTGCTGTCGCTCCATCTTAGGGCAGAATCCTGAGGAGGAAAAGGTAGCAGAGAATACCGGCAGAAGAAATAAAACCTGGAAAATCGGTAAAACAAGCATCCTATGCTCGCTATTCCATGCAGAACATCATCATGGATTGCTCTGGAGTGGGAAAGAGCTCAAGGAGACGGAGAAGACGGTTCCAATAAAATATAATCAAGAACAAGGGGAATGATGAAGCGATTATTCTCGAGGAGGTATAGGGAGGGAGTCAATGTTGTTCTCCTCGGAACCCTAAGAAGGAACACCCTCGCGTCAAGCCTCAAAAAAGCTGGCTTTGCGGAAGCACCAGTCTCGGGTCTGCTTATCAACCCTGTCCCTATGTACTCACATCATGTTCTAGTTCAGGAGTCACGTAGCAGAGATCCGTTAAACCGGAATGAGATCGCTTAAGCAGTAACAACTGACAGAGAACTCTGAGATGGCCACAGTACCGAAGCCTCGTGAAAATAAACAAAGACAGAGCCGAGCCCTTCTTCCCTCTCGCAAACCCTGAAAAGGTAGCGTATTAAACTATATATCTTTTGGGAATAGCTCGTAACACATTAGTTTAATATAGGGAACTGAAAAGCGTTGATCGTCAAGAAATAGCGAGCTAGGTAGAGATCTTAGCTGATTAAGATGAAGATGCAGATGACTCACGGAACAAATGGCCGAGTGATAATTAATAAAAAGGGTGGATTAACTAATAATTTTATGATGGAAGCCATGGAAGATCTTTGGGTTCCAGCTTTGCGTGAAAGAGGGGATTCTCCTCGTAAAGATGCACGTACTTGGCCTTCTGACATACGGCAGGAATGCACACCTCGGCTCTGCGCACTCTTGAAATCTATAGTTAGTTCGAGGCCTCATGGCTGCTGCTTCTCCCTCCTCTTTTCCATGACGAGAAATGGATGAGGACCAAAATCAACCAAGCCCCAAGGTTTGTATCTCTATCTCGTGGCTTCCTTACTTGGGCAAAAGCTTGTCGTGTGCGATCATAGTGTTGGAGGAACCAAGCAAAATGTGAAAGAGGTGTTTGCCCTACCAGCGGACAAGATGCGTAGGGAGCCGTCGGTGAGAGACAGGGAGTTGAGCTGAGCCTCCACCCTTCGGAGAAACTCCATGGCCTCTTGCAATGGCCTCGTTAGCTCTTCCCTGTACTTGACCAGCATCTCATGGTATGCCTCCTGAAACAACTCGCCAAGAAACATACATTACAGGAGGAAAGAAGTCATTGCATAGCAAAAGATCATGCATAGGAAGCAAGGCACCATGAACTGGTCGAGCTCGGGATCCGTAGGAGCGTCTCGGCAGATCAAACTCGCGCGCTGTCTCATTTCCAACTCCTGAGCCACGGCGGAGAGGCGGTCTACAACCTCAGGGGGAGCCCCCACCTGCGAACGGTAAGGAAGGGTGCTATCAGCAGAAGGTTGTGAGGGTTCAAGCATGGTGTGGATGGGGAGGTGGTGCCTTTTGGCAGTCGATATAAGCAGCGAGGAGGCTGGAGTACTGAGGGTGGGAGATGATCTTGGCTTTGATGGCATCCACGTCGCACGGAGGGAAGTGGGAGGAGGAGGCCCCCTCGTGTTTGGCTAGGAGATGGGAGTTCTGATTGCCACCGCTGCCGAGGAGGAGAGGGTTGGGGATGCAGCCGTGACCTTTGTCAAACACAGACGCACCTCCCGAGGGAGGTGCAACCATGGCGACCGCACCCGTATCGCCTGAAGATTTTGCCGCAGGAGATGTGGAACACATCAACCCTCCCCAGAGATTGCCTCCCAGCTGAGAAAATTCCTCCATCCTCCGCCGAGAGGGGGATCAACAAGGGTGATGAAACTAGAAAGAAAATAGAAAGGAAGAAGGGGCAACAGGGAAAAGGAGAGGAGAGGAGAAAGATGCGAGGAGAAACCCTAGGGCAGCTTTCTTTATCAACCCAAGGGAGACGATAGAAGACGAGCGAAAGGACCCAGAGAGATGGGCACACCACGAGAGAGAGAGAGAGAGAGAGAGAGAGAGAAAGGCATGCAAGTGCAACTGTGAAAGTGTGGTGGAATGCTTGTCCCACGTCAAATCATGTAGACGGTATTTAGCTTTGCAGTGGCGGTAGAGAGCGAGCGATGTAACTCAAAGCAAAGCAGATCATTACCCAAACACCAAGAATAATGCAACAGCTGCGGCAGAGGAGGGTAGGGAGAAAGGGAGAAAGGGAGCAAGGTCGCACCACATGCGTCTGTGGGCGTTGGTTGCTCGCTGCTGCAGTGGCGCCGTACTCCGGATGAGTGAACCCATCTCTCTCTCTCTCTCTCTCCGCGTTACATAGATTGGTGCTTGCTCTCTGGTTCGTGATCATTATTATTGATGGCGTTCGATCAGGTCACATGAGGTGGAAGCCAAGCCGTCCCCATGACAAACGAAGACACACTGTTCCTTTGTTCTTTGTTGGGACGCGCGTTGTTACGACGCTGCAAGATTTCCGGTGTGGGACCGAGATGTCACACACAACACTTCCATGTGCCTTGGAACTTGGCGACGCCAACTCAAACCATACCGATTCCATGGTCTTTTTTTCCCCCCACCCTTAATCCCCTTTTATAACACATCACTCAAATCACAAGACATCCACCCTTTCTTTATGATATATAGGTTAGTTTTGACCTTTGATGATCTTTGTTCTACGACCGAGCTCGTTCAAGTTATGGTTACTATTAAGGTTATATTATCAACAAATAAAAACGAGTTTTAATATTAAATAATTTTTAATTTGATTCTATATAGATCCTATTCTCTCGCCTATACAATGATATGATTCATTAGTCCTCTTAATTTTGTTCATCAATTTTTATCATCATTAAAATAATTTTATGTAAAATAGATAAAAATCCACTTACTTTTGACTCCGACTACAAGTCATTTTTATAAGTAAATTGCTTCGATAGAATTTTGACGAAACTAAAAAGAAAATTATAATATCATAGAAAAGATGAAATGGTCAAATAATGATACAAAAAATTGTAATAATAATTTGTATGTAACTATACTAATATATAATTTTCAGGCTTAATCTTAGAACCATGTGAGTGTCAACACCTTCAAAGAATGATGCTTCAAAGTCGATTGTGACCATCACAAGATACAATTCATATCTTATTATTTTAGAACACTGCAGCCCATACAAAACCTCAGCTTAAGGATTCACAACCAGTCTATCACCACAAACTGTAACTCTTATATGAGAATAGTCTATGATGACAATATTAATTTCTATCACATCGAGAGGATAAAACTTATGGCAAACACATTGGGGTTGGGGTGTTTTCTACAGCAAACTTGTACTGTTGAGGCTGGCTGGCTGGCCAGGGATCATCCAATAATATAACCTTGACTATGACGATTCTACAGGCTTTTCATATTACAGGATTTGCACGTAATTTAGGCTTTTTGGAAGTAATGGCTGTCAGCAGAACTGGATGTTGCAGTAAGCCTAAACCCTAGGCATGAAGTATTGGGGGAAAACAGGAAGCTATGAGTCGGGAATAAAGTTGAAGACATGATGATGGGAAAGATGCAAAGTGGATGATATGTGATATGACATTTTGTCTATTTCAGAAGCTGCTGCATCGCATTGCATTATGTGTGTGAGTTCAGTCAAGTCCTCCATCTTTCATGAATGGACTTAAAGAGCTTTCCCTCCTGTGCTCATCGAGCTGGCAAAGCCTAGACTCACTTCAATGGCGAGTAAGGTGGCCACGGATTGATTAATGCTCGCGAGATTCCCCTAAAGCGTATCGTGTTCGTCTCCACACGCCTTCGTTCTCCTGTTGCACTGTCTTTTGCTTCTCCATACGTCTGCTGCTATTCTCCCACGAACCAGTAGGTACGTGCGTACGTACGTACCTATCAGCGAAAGAGCTCACTGCTGGTAGCAGTCTCTCTTTATTCTCGGGTGAAGATTTTTTCTTAGACCATGTCGAGTGACTATGAATCTGGTTTTCTTTCTTCAGGTCAATTTCCTAAGCAGTAGACGTGAAAGTATTCGTCTCTTCCGATGCTCACACATGCATGAAAAATCTGTAGTAAACAGACGCCCTAACCCTAGCCGGACAGCAATCTATATATCGTGGGGAAGATGACAAAGGAATACTGCACTAAATATTGCTAGTATGAATGAGACAAGTTGTGATCATTGCATTTACAAAACGAGCAGTAATCTTCATCAAACTAAACTCGGTAGTAAAACAATGTAAGCTGGCCCAGCGTTGCATTCACGGCATGGGGATGAAACTGCCTCGGGTATGTAACCTACTCGGTTTCCCATGACGCCATGCATCTCTAAAGTTTGGTGGCGAAGCCGCGACGGGAGTGGAGGAGAGACAGAGAGAGGAAATGGATGGGCACCAACTGAGTTGAGTTATCTGAGTGCCCACCATCACTGCCACTTATATTTGATGCTGCTGCTCCTTCTCTAAAGGCGGACTAAAAGTGCTGTGGGTGGCTTTTGCACTCTGCCTGCTGTCCCCGTCGCTTCTTCCTTTTGTGTTCGTCAATCCTCCCCCTCTGTGTGTGGTGTCCACATCATCGCTTTTGAGGTTGCAAAGCGACGACGTGTCTGCATACGAAATTTGAAATCTTAGCTGCAAAGTGAGAGTAGAGTTCATGTGATCAACTTAACAAACCAGCTATCAATAGACTTCTCGTACTAAGGAATCGATATGATTTGATGATTGATCCATTAAATTTTAAATATTTAAAATACTGTTTCAGATCTATTAAATCATCATACATTTTTTTTAATTAAAAATTTAAAAATTTATATTGACGAAAGAAAATGATCGTATCTACGTCAGCGTGAACACAATTAAATATCATCTTCAAAAATCAAACAATGACCCTCCCTCTAAGATAATTTTATTTCACAATAGTCATCATCTTTCTTGTTAAGATACACATAATTAAGAAAAAAAATGATATAAGCATCATCATCACGAGTAGTAATTTTTAACATAATAAGAGAAAGAGTCAAATTTAAAAAATAATATTATTATTTTGAGCAATCGTAAAACTCATAAGCTGTAACAATAAACCCCGACCTAAAATTAAATTAATTTTGTTACCATTTAACCTAATAAGATAACTAACTGATTCTAAATTTTTATATCCAAATTAATGAGAATGGACTCATTACTTCATTATAAATTAATTTAAAATTTTACCTACTTCCAATCTTCTTTTAGATACTCTAAAGGTTATATACATTAAGTATTGGGTTCACAATTTAATATGTTTAATTTTTATATTATAATTCATGATGTTCAAACTTTATACGATCAATTTAACTCAAATTTAAATATTTTTACAAAGTAATAATATGATTTCATGTGAATTAGAGATTAAATTCTTTTCTTTTATTTTTTTTTCCCTTGCAACTTAAAAATTATATATTTTTGGCAATTAATCTTGTTTGATCGGAGTGCGACTGGGAATTAATCTGACATGACACGTAAATTCGATGTAAAATTTTGTCTCGACCCATCATTCTGGTCCGACCTAACCTATTAGATTTCTTGGTCGAACCTATAGCAGGAAACTTTGTAGCGTTGAGTGATGGTCGGACCGGATTTGGTTCAGAACATTGTCTCGATTGATCCAAGTCCAATATAAGATGGAAGCAGATGCGAAAAATGGAAATTTCACATGTCAAGAACACAGTCCCTCCTTTTTTTCTTCTTCTTCTTCTTCTTCTTGGATTTTTGACATGATCTTAATTAATTTTGTGTGTGGTGTATGATATGGTTCCTATTATTTGTTCATAAACCAAAGAACCAATATTGGTGTTCCCGAAAATTAGATGATTGTTCAGCTCCTTGTCCTTTTTAATCTATTTCGATTTTCTATGATCTCCAAATTTCTCATGTATTTGAAGAAAGAGATACCGACATGAAGTAAGACAGATTTGACCATCATTGGATCTGTAAAGGAATGCAATAAAGATTTCTTTTAAAAACCTAAAGTTTACTATTCACAGCTCTCTCTCTCTCTCTCTCTCTCTCTCTACTATTGACAATCTTTTTAAAAAATAATAAATATTATTATTATTATTATTTATAGTCCTAATATTATTAATTTTATCTCACAATCCCCTATTGATATTACTCGTCGCTACCGTTCAACGCCATCTAACCTTGCTCATCAATCCATCGAGGGAGGAGGAAGAAAAAAAAACAAGGAAGACGAAGTGGAGAGAATTTACGTCTATTTGTAAAGAGATAGTTTAAAAATATTAAAAAAATAAAATAGGATCATAAATAGTAATCTCATGAGGAAATCATCATACTTGAGCATGTGTGTAAACTGGTGTAATTAGAATGAAAAAAATAAAATTGCTAATGATAGTTCCATGTCGGAATCCGAAGAAGCTCTAAATTAGTTTATAAGGATTAGGTATATACAATTATTATTTTGGACATAAGCATTTTGAGTAAGTAATTTCGATTTATTAAATTAGTGACTTAGTTATCCATCAAATCGAATGATATCAAACCCAATTTAAAATGCAGAGTGCTTACAAAGTCAAGATGAGTGTGCTATCTATCATTAATTAGATTTTAATTATTTTATATTTATGTAATCTAAGAATGAAAAAAAAGAAATATATTTATTTGTTGATGAGGACCACTATAAAACAACAACTTTTATGGGACAGCCATGGTGTAGGTTGATGATGATCCCATATTCCAGGTGGAGGTCAGCCGCAGTAATTGATGGATGCACGGTGGCCTTCCCTCACTGCTGAAGTGCTTCGCCTCCATCCTCGGCTATGGCTGTTTCAGTAATCGATCAGGCACTGTGAGTTTGTTGCCTTAGCGCTTGCTTTAGCGATCACTGTGCATTATCTTCGCACAGTGATCTTTTTTCAGGGTCTCTTGAAAGATTCACCTCCGGATCTATGAGTCCAAGCACCCTGAACTACATCAACCTGTTGGATGGGGTGCGAGAGGAGAAAGGCGTTCGGAGAGCTGCTGAGAGAAGATGAAAGGGAAGAAAGCTGCTGCTTCATCGGGGTCTCTCGTTGTCCCCTTCAAAACATGGCTGGGGAAGAGAAGGCACACCAGAAAACGGTAGCGGCAATGATTTAGGTTGCCTGTGGGAGAAGGGTAAGGTTGAAACGTATCCTCAATCTGGAGAACATGGCAACCTGCACACTGTAATTGGTTGGTTCTCGGAAATTAACAGTCATTTGTGATAATATACTACATGCATGCATGCATGCCGCCTCATATAGTATACGTACATATAGCTCGTACGAACAAAATCAAAATATATGAGACCATGCCCTTTACCAATGTGTGCTGTCACAAAGGTATCTTGCACTAATATTCGAATTAGCAGAAATAAAATCTGGAAGTATTGGACATCAATTTTGAACAAGGAAACAAATTGACATGAGGTACGTCAGATAGGCCACCTTGTTTCTTCTCTCTTCTAACCCACAAAACTTCTCTTTCGATAATCTCCGCCTTCTCTTAAGATTTTATTGTTCATTGGAAGATCAAATCATCTGAAAGTTTGAACAGATGGATGAAGCAGAGTCATAATTAACATTTCTATGGTCCTAATAAGGAGTACTCAGTCAAGCATCCGAGAGCTTTATTCTGCATATATATATATGTATATGTAAATGATCTATTGGAACCTTGACGGCCAAAAGATAAAATCAAATCAAAGTCGGGATCTGCCACATCTTCTCCCTTCTACATTAGTTTAATTAGTATTAATTACAAGCCGCAACGTATTGATTTATACGTCTAATAAAAATAAGGTTTTGCCTTGTCTTTTTACCATATAATAGACTAATTCTGTCGCCCACATTGTTCATTTGAGCTATTAGTTCCATTGTTATCTAGAGATGCATAATGGGATAACGAAGAAGAGGTTTAGCCAGCAGCTGCCTTTCCTAGTGAACCAGTAGGAGAAGCAGCTGCAACTGCTTGTGCTGTAGGAGAAGCAGTGGCTGATGAAGAGGATGTTTGGATAAAGCCAGCAGCCCTCCGGTAATTGATTCCCAACACATGCATCTAAGGGTGTGATTAAAGAAGACTATAGAGTACGGAGGTTTCTTTGCTAACAGAGAGAGAGAGAGAGAGAGATTCTCTTCTTCGTCCCACGTCAAATCATGTCGATGGGAGTAGTCCCGAAGTGGCAGTGTCCATATACATGGTTGAGCAAATTATCCATAACATCGTTTAGAGAAACCAAATTAAACACAGGAAGGTTGGCTCTCATGCAAGGATTGAAGACAAAGAGACTCAGACTGGAAAGTTGATGCTACGTAACTTGAAAGGTCACTGATCTGGCAAATGTTTGACATGACATTTCGTCCACTTAGCATGATGCACGGTGCACTCTGTAAAGAAGATGCACGATGTGACCCGTTCTTTAATCCAATAACTCATTCATCATAATAGATTAGCTGCAGTCATGGCAATATGGTTCACATCAATCATTCCACTTTCTTCACATCATCACAAATCGAGTTGGATTGGACCATGGGGAATTAGATATTTGGCCTCTACGTACCATTATGCTACGTGGAGCTAAGGCTTCAGCATGAACATTTCCTAAGGTTTTTGTACCATCGCTGCATGTGGAAACCACGTAGTGAACATAGATGTAGAGTTTGTGTGCTAATTTGAGTCCCCACCCGAAGCATTAATGAAGATTTCAAGATCTCTCATCCCCATATCAAATAGAATCCACAGCGGACTGGATCGAGAAGCCATGCACGTCTAGATGAATGGGTTTGAATCTTAAACGGTAAACGATGATAAGTGGGGCTTCTGCTGAAACTGGCACTACATCCTGAGGAAAAGAACAGCCCCTCTCTTCACGTCACTGCAACTGCAGATATAGATAGATAGATAGATAGATAGATAGATAGATAGAGAGAGAGAGAGAGAGAGAGAGAGAGAGAGAGAGAGAGAGATAGATAGGGAAAGAAAAGACTGCAGGAGCGGGGCCGTCGACGCCGTCGGGAGAGGGAAAAGCATGCATGGGAAGGCCGCCCGCGCCGAGGCAGGAGAGTCGCCCGGGAGTCCCGCGTTCCCTCCTCGCCAGCTCCGCGACCCGCCCGAGTCTGTGGAAGTGACAGGACGCTGCATGGTGGAGCAAACAGGCTCCCGTCGTGTCGCCCCGCGCTGGCTCGCCATTTCCCCATGCTGCACCTGCCGCTTCGACTTGCTCCGAGAGAGAATATTCTTCCCTGTATCATCTGGTGTTTCCCTGATAGAAAAATAGACCGAAGAAGAGGGAAATCTCAAAGCTTCTCATCTTAAAAATATTAATGCAACGGAGTAGTTTTTTGACTTGTCGTTGCATATTTCTTTTACCAAAACATATTTTTAATTCTTTTTCTAAACATATATTAATTCACATTCGGAATTGTTCCAACACATATTGTTGCCTTGTCCGCTGAACCTAAATATTTTACTTTGTTTGTTTATGGAATTTTAATTTATATTTTAATTTTAATATATTTATAAAATATTTTTTATATTATATAGTATTTTTTTTATAAATATTATAAATATTGAATATAGATTTTAAATATTTCAAATCTATCAATAAATAAATATATTTAACTAGATGAATCTTAAAAGAAAATTTTATTAGTTTTATCTTCTCATTTTTATTAAGAAAATAAATATTTCTATCAAAGTATTAAAAAGTTAAAAATAAAAATAATAGGATTTGCTAGCAATAACATAATATAAGTAATATCCAAAAGCTGATTTAAATACAAAATATCGCATTTATGGATACATAAGAAATATATTTAATCTTTATTTTTTAATATAAAATTCAAAGGGATGAATTAGGAAATAGATCATTTAAATCATATAACTATAATGAAATACACAATCAATCAATATTTATAAAATCTAAAAAAATAGAAAAAAACAGTTTGATTGATCTTATTTGTTGAAGTGAGAGATTCATGGGTCAATACAAGATCCTGATATATATATTCAACACAAGAATATTATCTTTAAATCACATCATATATTTAATTTGATATATAATTTTTTTTTCTTGTACTTGAGATTCGGAAAGAACATCGTAATGAATCAATAAATTTAAGTGTTTTTGTCATCTTATATGTGAGCAGTAGTGTAAGATCATATTTATTTATTTCGATGATGTGTATTTGGTTTTATTATTATTACATTTAAGTTATTATCTTTCTTTTTTTTCTCTTTCATCTTTTTATTTTCAAAAAAAATTCTGCTCATCCTACGTAGTAAACAATTGCTGCTCACGGAGATTTCACAACAATGATGACTTATATAAACTTTATCATGTATCTCAATTCCCCTCAAACATAAATTGATAGCATCAAGGCAACCGGTGCACATTAGTTTGAAGAGATTATAAGTTACTGGCCTCCTACTACAAATATATATATATATATATATATATATATATATATATATAGTCTTCGCTAATCTGCCAACAGTCAAGCGGACTTAAGGAGAACGAAGGACGAACTTAAAGGGAACGAAAGGAACGCTTGTGCCCTCACAACAACAGCAATCATAGTAACAGCAGCGATATGCTCTTGTTCTACTCACGACTCTCGCTCGTAAATTATTCTTTGCATCGATCTAAGATTTGTATCCTTGACAGGAGCACAATCTTTCTATTCTGATCGAGGAAAATCCTTCCTCCTAATCTGTATAAATAAGAAAGAGACATATTAATGTATTTAAACTTTTTCACTTCTTCAATAAAGCTTTGTTCGATAGTTCTTTTTATCTTCTATTATTTTTATTATTATTATTATTATATATATATATATATATATATATATATATATATATATATATATATTTGTGTGTGCATGTATGTATGTATATATGTATGGATATGGAAGGCTTTCTTTGATGATGGATAGGTTTATATATTTTTGGTTTCAAAAGCACAAAAAAAGAAGTCAGACATTATTATCGGGTTGACGAGACTGGAACAAGTTAATCAACTGGACTTCAAGTCACTAAAGTATAGCAGCGGATTACTACTCGACACCACAGTTGCTGGCTGGCGTTGTGGGGTTCGAATGAGCTCCAATTCTAAGCACTCCGGCAACAGCAGCCACAAAAAACAGAAAGGGTCATGCAGGCAGCAAATAGGACTCAGCCAGCGCCTCCTGTCGCCGACCGAGTGCAGTGCATGCATCCATGTGAGGTGGGAGCCGCTCTACGCCTGCGGCTGTTGCCTTCGTCTCCTCGTAGGCACGGCAGGAGTTGGGTGGCCGTCACTTCACGTCTGTGGTTTCCCCACAACACATAGCAAAGAAGAGACAGCTTTCGAGCTTTTTTTCCCATGCTCGAGCCTCGCAGGTGTCACTGTTTCGTTGGCTCGGGTCGAGAGAAAAGCCTGAGGTCGGTTCTTAGTTCTCATGTTTGGGTCTAATGGGGTTTGGGTTTGTGCTTGGGCTGGCAAAAAAGAACCGCTGTCATTTTAGTTGCTTTATCCACACAAGCATGTCAAGAATCTTAGATCATGTGTTCATTTTTCAGATATAATAGTGAATCTTTTGCATTTGAGTGGTGTAAGATAGATTGTGTTTTGCGTTTTCTCAATATCACAATATTATTATACGTTTGAAAACATCCCAAGAAAAGATAAAATAATAGTAGAGGAGATACCTTAAAACTAATATCAATCGAATCTCTTTTGACTTTAATTCATCTTTTTTTCTTTTAATTGTTGTATATCTAAAACATTCGATTAGTACTTGTAAACTCAAGAATTTAACTTTCGCTCGGATAAAAACTCCTAAATCAAAGAATTTAATTCATATTCTGTACGCAAATAAAAAGAAAAGAGAGGCAAGTAATCGTTTCACACTAATCAACATTATGTTGGCACCGTCCAATTTTTAGTATCAAATCATGCATTGTGACGTGCGGAATATTGCATTCACTCATCCTTATTATAAACCGCACATTGTGGCATTCGGAACACATCACAGATGCTCTCATAAATCACTGCAAAAAGATGCTGATAATAATTATTTTAATTCACCCCCCTAATTGATGTGTACACATGAAAGTGGAGAACAGAACATGTTCTTCTCCGAGAATTCCGCTGAATCCCTTCTCTGACGGAGTCTCTCTCATTGCTTATCACAGCAGCCGTGGGAAGGAGATGCAGCAGCCGGATCCTAATCAAGACTCGAAGAGAGACCTGACGAATCACATGCCACCAACTCAGCCGTCTCGCACACGTGCCCCGCGTTACTGATCAATGTGAATTCGCCAACTGTGCTCGAAAGCCTGAACCCTATCTCTAGGCTTGGGCGGCCGAACTGTCATCGTCTTATCCGCGGTTCCTTCTTATCCAAAGATATCGCTCCAAAGACACGTCATCTTATTACACCTCTCATGGAGAAATATATAGAAATAATCTACTTTGTGACTGCAAGTTTTGTGACAATCTCCTTATTCTATATTTATCTCTTTTTTTTTTGTTTCATCAATAAGAAAATAAGTTATTTCTATTCCGATCGATTAATGTATTATTTTAATATAATATAATATTTTTATTTTTTTATAGATGCACAGATAATGTATACTAAACACAAGTGTTGTTCTTGAGACAGATAGATAAATCTCTCCATGTTTGGATCAAATGAGTTCATAATGTATATTATTTTAATATAGTAAAAATTTCTTTTATATATATATATATATATATATATATATATATATATATATATATATATATATATATATATATATATATATATATATATATATATCCGATTTCGCCAATGAAACTGTTCCCAGTTTGAGATGGTGAGTGTCTTCCCTAGCTGACATGCTGCTGGATGAACGAAGGATTCAAGAAGTAGGGCTTTGGTGCCACCAGGAGGGGTCCGGCGTAACACTCATGACCTCTGGGGCCGTCGCCGGCACGCTCAGTTCTTCTCCCGCAGGTAGGGCACATGGTGAGGCTGGCCGCAGCAGGGAAGTGCATGTAGAGCGGTGGTGCAGACGTGAGCGCCTTCAGCTGCTGCAGCTCCTTCTGCAGTCTCTGGTTCTCGTCGCTCAGCTTCTCACAGTACCTCTTTAGGAGGGTGCAGTCGACTTCCATCTTCTTGAGCTTCGTCCTGCAATCAGAGCATACATGTAATCTTGGTTTTCCATCTATTGATATTGTTGGAACCAAACGAGGAAGAAAAGCCCGCACTCACATGTATATTTGCGAATAATGGAGTTTTGCTAGGGATAGACATATTATATATCCCAAAAGATTCGACGAGGAGATGCTAATACTTTTATCATAGGATCATAATATCTATATTCGTTAGATTAAATTTTATACCCAAGAAAACAATAAAACCATGATGGAGAACTTATTAAGCTCATGAGGTTGAAGAATAAAACAATTGAGGGTGAAGAGGATCGTATGGGTGTGTAACTTGAAGCAAATCTGATTGAAGTTGCATGGAGTTATGAGACAAACCTCGCCCTCCTGTTCTGAAACCATACTTCGATTTGCCGCGGCCGGAGATTTAGTTGCCCTGCCAGGGTTTGCTTTTGTTTCTGATCATTAGTGGAGAGAAACCATGAGCATCAAGAGACCAGTCGGGAACTGTAAAAGCAATGAATCAAACAGGATAGAGGTAACCGAAAACACGCTCAAGGTGTGTGTTTACCGGGTTGATGGTGCTGTGCTCCTTGAATCTGTCCTCCAACAGAGCAGACTGCTCCTTTGTAAGCCTCAGCTTCTTCCTCACACCACCCTCGTCTTCCTCATCACTGCCTCGAGATGACAGCCGCTCTGCCTCTTCTTCCTCGTCTCCTGCATGGTTCTCCTTCTTTACGCTCGGAAGACATGAGAACGAGGAAACAGTGCTATGATGCGAGGACGCCCCTGCCGCGCTACCTTCCTCAGCTTCCACACCATGAAAGAGGCCTAATGGTAGATAAAGGTTGCGAGAATTCGAGCAGGCTTCCTCGCCATGATCTCTCGACTTGTCGCTCCTCTTGCCAATGCACAACTCTAGAGCAAGGTTAATGTCACGGTCACCCTCTTGGGTCATGTCCATGCTTTCATGCTTACCTCTGTTACCCCTTCGACTAGTTCCTACCTAATATATACTACTCGTAAGAGAGAGAAAAGAGAGGTGAGGGACTAGGATTGTCAGTAAAGGAAAGGAAAGAATAATTGAGGGTGATGATCTCAAGTGGATGCTTACATGGGCACACTGCAATGGGCGGCGGATTTCGCAAGTGGCAGCTCAACTCCCTAGTACGAAGGAACGAGGAGGTGAAGGACCACCTCTTGGGAATGGATGGTGGGGGGAGATGGACTAAGATGGTCCACGCAGGAAAGGGCATTCATCGGTGGCTAAATGACACAGTCGAACACATCAACGCTGAGAGTATGCCTCCTCTGCTTTCGGCTCATCAGCCGTCACTGCGGTGCTGCCCTCTCTTGTTCTTCTCAGCCGCTCTTTCTTTTCTTTGGCTTTACACGTAGGATCCAGTTTGGAAAGTCTTCTTGATGACGTGCCGCAATTGACTTTGCCAGACTTATAGGTGTTTCAAGAACACCGGACACTACTCGAATGGTTTCTTTCTCTCTCCAGGTTAATCGATGAGCACAGGATCCATGATGACAGGCAGGTTCATGCATCCAAATTCTGGGACCATCTTGCGCTCTGAGCTGTGGTCGTAGACTTACAGGGAGGATGCTTGTGACTGTCGAGAATAAAGTTAGCGTTTGTGGATTGAACGTTACTCCTCAAAGTCTCTTTGGATTGAATGTTACTCGTCACTGCTTATGCCTGCATCGGAATGTGTCGTATAGATGGACATGGGTTTTTGGTTGGTTGCAGGACTGCGTCCGCTGATACTGTGCACACAAATCGTGCGCTGAAGTTGATGTCATTTCGAGGCAATGTGAACAACGAGAAAAAGAAGAAAGGCCGTGAGAAGAATAAGCAGCAAAGGAGGAGGCAATCGCATATATTCAAGAATAAAAGGGAGGAGGGCGGTGGTGGTGGTGGTGGTGGTGGTGATGATGCTGATGATGATAAGATGTAGATGGATGCATTTCATTATTCGAGTGAAAATACCTCACTTTCACGCACCAGAAGATGCAGACAGATAGTGCAGGAGAAGAAGGGCAAGCATACATATTGTTCTATCTCTACGATAGAGGTTCCTCCCTCCCATACCCTCCGAACCGAAAGATGGTCAAAAAAGCTTTGACTGAAGGTTACCGATGAGAATAAAAGGTTTAATGGATGTTACACTGATCCGTCGTTGAGTTGAGGTGGCCGAGAGGGTGACTCGGATGTTCATCAAAAGAGAAGACTAATGTTAGATTAGGTTGTTCTCAAGTTAGGACGGAGGCAGGCAAAAAAAAGGTAAAGTCATAGTAATTGACTTTGGTGTGCCGAGAAGAATATTGGAGGTAAAGTCAATATAATGAGTGTTTTGAGAAAATATGGTGATGTACCGACGATCAAGAAGGGTTGTGGTGGTGGCAAAGCTAAGAAAAGAATATTTTCATCCAAGTGGAAAAAAAAAAGGGCATCCTTGTGTCATGGGAGCAATAAAGTCAAGATGATGTTTAACACTTATTCTTTTCGATTATTATTTTTTGATTTTTTTGAGTGTTTTTTTATATGTAGCATGTTTGTGACCGAAAATACTATCATCAGTTCTATTTTTGTTGTTATTAATGTTTTTGTTTGTGTTTATGTCATATAACATTGAAAATATTTATACTATTCTTATGTGTCACGAGCTAATTTTTAACTAACAACCTAACCATATCAAATATCAATCATCTTAGCACCTCGAAATTCTTTAGGTGGCACTAAGACGGATGGGGTTTTGGGTTTATATTTGAGGGGTCAAATATCAATCATCTTAGACTCCTTTCGTTCAGCCTATTTTTTAGACCCTTTTATGCCTAGTAAAAGCAAGTTGCTTTATGTTGCTTATGATCGGTGATCTTATCATTTTCGTGCATGATAACGACAAATTAATTGTATGTTTATTTTATTATATAAATACTTTGTAGATTACACAATATTAAGATCTATGTTACCGTAGTGAACGAGTACTATCGTTTCGGTATGGCACGTTTTAGGCAATCCGAACTAAGATCATGAAACTTAGGTAAAAACTAATGAAGGGAGTATCTTCGAGTAAAAATATACTTTTTTTTTTAGGTAAAATATCCAAAAATCAAACTTATAATTGGAGGACCATTTGATCTATAATCAAACCAATAAACTAATAACCCGCCTCGTGGCAGTATCGATGTTCGATTCAGATCCATTTGAGGACACCGCGCCGCCTTATCCGATCTTTACAAGCTTTCCGGTATCCCTTTCTCTTTTGATGATACGGAGGTCCACAAAAGAAATGTGGACATTTCAGTGCATGAATTCCACACGAGGGGCAAATGGAATGCCCTCTCCAATTGCTTTGACGTCTAATCCCTTTCAATCCACCCGCATCTTCGAATTGTTGGATGACAGATACCAAATTAGATGAGAGGAAAGCAATTGGTCGATCGAACACATGGAATCTCCCTCCCACATCCATTGTACCCACAGCATCATAGACCTTGTAATTTCCAATGTTTTTTGTTCTCCTAAGCTTTTTGTTCTCAGAACGTTCCAAAAGCTCAAAAAGATTCAAAGCTAATTGCGGTTCCATCCCAAAGCTGACACATCATGATGCTTCCTTTTTCCTTTTTTTTTCTATAATATTATTCTTTTCATGGTCAATATTAAAGGAATATTTAGTGGGTAATTGACTCGAATTTGATTATTTGGTTAGGCAAGCTAGGAATATTCAAATCTCAGTGCACCATTTATTTAATGGATGTTTACGACAGAGGTGAGCTCACAAGTTTATTTTTTTTAAAATAAAAAATATATTATTTTAAAAGTCTCTTACAAAAAAATTTCATGTTTATCGAAGCACAAAATAGACTATAACTTTAGAGGCCAGTCCTATCTCGAGATAATAGAATTTTTTAGAAGATGTAGCCTAATTTGATAGTCAATGAGCATTATAGTAAATTTATAATCGATGAATAAGTAATTAAATAAAAAAAACTACTCCTATAATAGCTCAAAGATGAATATTCAAGGTGAGCTCATAAGATTTTAAGAATCTAATTTTGTGTTGGTAATTCTCTTATTTGCATGATAATATAACTCGAATTCTCAACATAAGTGGTAGGACCAATAGTTAGGAATATTCTTATACTCACCGAAGTTTCCTTGAAGCTTCCTATGGCATGGGAATCGATTTCCGTAGCCATCGAGAGAGAACTCTCATGTCTCATGGCTGAGAAAACATCATGTCTAATGTTATGATTCATACGAAGTGATTACAGTATGGAAAGAATGATTTTGAATAGTTGGATTCTTCGAGGAACAATGAGATATGCGTGTTTGTAATCCCTTTCGTTCTTTCCAAGTTTATTGATGATCTCCAAAATCTCACACACGAACACTATCGACACCCATTGAGATGCTCTGTCAACTCAATATGCTAGTCGAGTGAGTCAAAGTGGATGGCACAATAATAATACCACAACGCTCTATACTTCTTATACGTCCACACGGATGACTTCCTATGTTAAAGGCATATCCGACTATAAAATTGCTCTAGCAAAATAACTCCTCTAAGTATTTGCATGGACTTAGCTTATTTTGTAAGTATAAAAATGATGATTATGATACTATTTATTATGTAAAAAATTTGAAGTTTAGAAACTAAAATCAAGTAACAATACATCAAATATATGATTTGTACTTTTTCAATATCATTTGAAGAGCTTTTATCTTATTTGTAAGTACATCATCATGCACAAACATTAATACAAATGCTTTAAGAGTATGGTAAAACATAAATATGAACTAACAAGCACTAAATAGTTGGGATCCAAAATAATCTATCATGCACAAATATATATTGTGCACGAATGCCAATATAACACCGATTGCAAGATCGAGCGATGATACATCCTTAGACGTATAATTGAAGCTTCTTCGAGTTTGATGCCACCCGTGTGTTATGAGGATATCAACTAGAATTCAACATGTGGCAAATCAAAATAGAGCTGCATATTTTACAAAACAAAAAACATAAGATAAAATACTATGATTAGCAAAATGAGGATTTGAATGCATCACTCGGATGATATTCTTCGTTACTTATTTCTTCAATATCCTTGTTGAATCTTTTTTACATGATGCAAATCCTCTACCGCATCTTCGATCCTTTTTTTGATTGTAATGCACCTCTCAACACTCACGTGGTCCCTCGATATTATTGTCAAGTAGTTAGAATTTTGATCTATAAATGTTATCTCAAATCGAATCGAATTATGTTGATATTTTTGCTAGTAGATTGATACAACGGAGGAAAAGGATTTTTTACTTTAGCATGTTAATCTCTCGGTTGCATTGTGTCAACTAAACCGAATGGATGGATGGATACTTGTTAGAACTTTAACGAACACCATCTTATAAAATTTTAAATTTTTTCTTCATAATATTTGTGCTTTCATTTGGCTATCTCATTCTCTCAAAAAAAAAAGAAAAAAAGTCGAAGAGATCAAGGATAATCAACTTCACTTTTATCTCCTTGACGAATGTAGCTCGTACATTTAAGTTAGTAGCTTTCATCTACTTTTTTTGCGCATACTTTTTAAGCATTAGAAATATTGCACTCCGATGTGATTATCGAAATTCATCTCCGATTTAAACAAACTTGAGTGGAAGGAACAAAGAGTCAAGATCTCAAGTTTTTGTTTGGAATTAATCCTAGAGTCAGAGTTAAAAAGGATTGTATTTTTTTTTTTTTGGAATTAACCATAGAGTCAATCAGAGTTAAAAAGGGATTGTGTCAAGATTTGCAATGCTTCTTCACCATTCGGAAAGAGTCACCCTCGAAGTTCGAGAGCAACATTTACTAATGCGTTTCAACCCCCCAACCTGACAAAACCGAACCGGGGGAGAGGAATGAAGATTGCATAGCTAAACTTATAACCCCCCCCCCACCCAAAAGAGAAAAAAAAGAAAATATTTTTAAGACCTTTAGCTGAAAGTAAAAGGTTTGATGAAAAATTAAAAAGTCTCAAACGTCATGTAAAAAAAAAAAAAAAGACTCGAGCCCTTTGGCTTTCTTTCCCATCGATTTTAGTGAACTCATCATGTGGAGGAGGAGATCACCAATTGGGCACAAAACATTCGACATCACAGCAATAATATCAAATCAAATCATATCTATCTAGTATCGCAATTAAAGCCTGAACAAAGACAGTTCTATATAGTTAGTGGTACAAAAATCAATTAAAAAAAAATCTACTTCTCAATTTCACAAAAGCTCAATAATGATTATCACTCACATGCTAACAAGATTTTTTATTATAAATAAATATTACTTAAATATTTGCCTTCAAAAAAATAAGCATGAATATCAAATTCTTTTTTATTATTTAAATTAATTTAATCCTCCAATTATTCAATCCGATGACATAAATAACACATATATCAGAATCCAAAAAAACACTTTAACCCTTGTTTTACAACTATATATCATATATATATCCTTGACATCGAATATTTTATATATAAAAAAAATATATATTGTAGTTCAATTTAACCCTTCATAATACACCTCTATATTCGCTATTCTTGTTTGTGTCCCTGATGCGTTGAGGTGGCGGGAAAACGGTGTCATCCAACACAGTATAAGATAACAGATAGCAGTAAAAGACCGGCGTCATCGACCACAAAAGTCGCAAGACCACTGTCTTCATTCTACATTAACAGCCAACATCAAAACAACGCATTAGCACATAACATCTGAAAACCACGTGATCATGATCCAATCAATGTACCAAAAAAAAATCGCATAGTTGCTTTATCACAAACTATATAATGCAGAGTTCCAGGATTTGATCTTGAATGAATATCAGAGAGGATACGTTTGTTGTTCATGATAGCTCGCTCAGGTGGGCGAATGCCATTCACTGAAGACATATTTATACTGAAAAATATTTTAGCGACAACAAGTAAGCAACTATTGACATCGCTCTCGATGGCTAGAGGTACAAAATTGAATAGGTTATTCCATAAACCTTGCTGAACACGAATTCCAGTAATCGGTCTTCATGTGATCTCATGCAGCATGTCTGGCCTTTTTCCTTCCTTGGTTAGAAGCTTCATTGTTACTCTCCTTCCTTTTATTGCCACCTTTTCTTCCTTTTCTCCGTGGCTGAATTTATCAAGAAACAAAATTAAATTCATTGATATATTCAGTAGAAAAGAAAACAATTACAGAGCCGATATTCTTAAGCAAGTGTCAAGCATTAGAACAGGTTTATATCAGAGAAGCTATGAACCCTCTTGAGAAAATAACTATAGCAGATCTTTGACCCAAGGATCAAATTCTTGCACCATCCACCAACACTGGAATTCTACTAAGTAACGAGTTGACCTGCCCAACTCATGGAAATTTCAAAAACTGCGGGTGCAGGAGTTCTAAAAACTTTAGACGAAAGCTATTACAAGCTGAAAGAGAGAAAGATTAGTGGCTCTCAAGATGGGAGATAACCTGAAACATATTAGAGGCTCATGAGCCTTTTAAAGACATCAAGCTAATGAAATTCTATATTATGATCAAGCTCAAGTTACCTCAGCAGAGAAAGTCTTGAGGGGATCTCTGCTTCTACCTAACCCTCTCCTGAACCCAGGCCGCTTCTTTGAGGTCTTTATCCCCATTGCAGCCCTCGTAAGTTTTAGAATCTTGCTGGCTTCCTTTGTTGTCAGATCAACAAGATATTCAGGAACTTCACGTAAATGAGATGGAGGAGCCTTCTTGCTCAGCAACTTGTCATGCTTTAATAAATCTAACCATATAAACATCACAAGAGAATTATTGTGAATGACAATCAATTGTAGATGCAAAAGACACATGTAAATCTTCCATCTTACCCAAGTCTTTTGGATTATCTTCAAAGTGAGCCTTCAACCTAAAGAAGAAAGAGAATAAGCCAACATTAGGCATAAATGAAGTGCAAAACAAAAGGGACATTAAGGTAAAAATTTGTTCCCTAGTATTCAAGAAGAAACCATCACCAAACAGCTTCCTCATGAAGCTGAACAGTTTGAAAACTTCTCTATGCGGTGTCCACTCTTATTTCAGCTACCTGCTTAGGGCATATGTGCACTAACATGAAAAGATAGAACTTACTTTTCAGAGTTGAGAATTTCATTTCTAAGATCTTGAGCACGTGATTCTCTAACTGCAATTTTTGTTACACCTTTGGCGACATCCTGAAAAGCAGCAATGATCATTCATATTTAGTTAAATACTGATTAGATGGTACTATAATTGACTATATCCTGAAAAGTTTTGCTATTAGAAACACAATATATTGAACAATGAAGTCAGCTTTCAGATAGAGTACACCGTCGCCCCCACCCAGAAAAAGAAACATCCAACCAGAATAAAACCTCCTTTCTCATCCACCAACAAAAAGAAAAGATAAAGAGAAAAAAGTGATACAAGTAATTTGGAGAATATTAGGATTCTCAATGGAAAAACATGTTACAGTTGGCAAGAAAAATTCATGCCGACTGTCCTTCCATTGCCTTTATACTTCTATCATTGGCATATATGACAATAACCTGTTAGGTAGAATCACTGAGCAATGACATTTTCACAGACAACCATTGAAATTAAAATTTATATAATAAGGGAGAGAAAGCATCAGATATAATGTGACGGTTTTGAAAGGCATTGGAAATCAGATTTAAGACACACTAAGTCAAAGTTGATGACTAGACACCTTCCATGAAGTTATATACGAGGAAACACTCAAAGACTTGCAACAGAAATATTTTTACGCTCATGTAGAAGAAACATTACATGCAGAGAAAGAGTCAAACTCGATGGTCAATTGTCAAGAGAAGGGAAGGTACTCTTTTTGCACACATGGACTTCTTAAGACAAAGCTAAAGCAACAGGAAATAAGCATAAAATATGCTCTAAACCTTTCGACTCATTGACCAAAAAACCAATGATAGTGTAGGATCCAGGGCATTCCGATGTTGAAATTGAAATTAATATGAATATCAACAAAGAATGACAAAGGTTTAGTTGTATTATAAATATAACTCATGAACAAGTGTAATTAGTAAAGGCCACTATATGTATTACCTCAGCTCTGTATCGCAACGACTCCACTGCATTCTTAGTAAGTAAAGGGAAAGGTACAATACAATTGGACAATTCTTCGTTGTCTCCATCTCCAAACATGCTTTTAACTTCCTCAAGAATTCCCTCTTCTGCCAGGGATACCTGTTAACACGGAAAGACGTATTAGAAAATATGTCAAACATTGGAAATATGCCTTTCAGATACATCACCATGTAGTACCAGGCAAAAAAAAGTCATACATATGAAGAATCTTAGATTTCCATTAGCATTGTCTGAGAAATCAGAACCAACCGATTTAATGTGTTCCTAAACAAGTGTATTAGTTCTCATTTGTTTGTCCAAGATGAAAAGCAAAAGAACATGTGCGTCCTTTTAGTTCCTAACTTAAGGTAACAATTTAAAAGTTCAACATACTTACAAGCGACACAGCTACACCAGTGTTGAATGCTCTTCCTGTTCTTCCAATCCTGTGAACATATCCAGCAGGGCCTCGAGGCATGTCAAAATTGATTACCTATCGGCATACATACATGTAACTTGTTAATAGCAAGTAACAAAATATTATATTGAAAAACTGTACTAATGAAAAAACACTAGTGTCAATGAAGCATTTAGATTGATAATAAGTGCATCCTATAGAGCATTTTAGCATGATCTTAGTCCAGAATATAACTTCACAGAAACTAAAATGTTCAAGGTTGCTTTGAAGGTGCAGGTGTGAGATGATGGCACACCAACGGTTTGTTAAAGTAGGCAGTTGAGTGAGTTAAATTTATCTATAAGGATATTGCTTCCATGAATATCGCTTCTATGAATAAGGTTTAATTTTCTTAATTTAACTAAGGATATTGCTTCCATGCAACCTACCTTGAATAATAAGGACATTACGAATTATTATTGCTGATGTGTTTAATAGGATAGAAACAATCAAAGTAGATAACTTGAAAACTTTGAACTCCGTGACATACTTTTAATTATTTGGTGTTTTTTTTGTTGTATTGAGCTTTCCTAAAAAAGTAGAAATGTATGATATTGAATTTCATTTATGTGAGTTAAGTGATATGTGCATTTGAATTGTCAATTATTGGACAGACTTCCCTATCTCGATCAGGTACTGCTACAATCCTCAAACAGAAGTATCACAAAGTGGGACAAATAACCCAGATCATAAAGGTCCTAGTACCCTCATTCCACATGCCATTGTTTAATGGCGATCCATGTATGATCCATGTAACGTGTTCTTAAGCTCATTTGATTAAGCCGGCATATACAAAGACTATACATGCTTAAGCTGGCATCCTATAGTAAATGATCAAGTAACGAGCACCAAAAGCTGTCATAATTGAACATTGGAACTTATGATGATTTTGACAATTACTGAATACTTGCTTTTAAAAAAACTATTGCCAAAGTATTTAGTTTACACAATATATATAAACCATTTTTCACTTCAAATTCATTTACTATATGTGCTTAAACATGCTTAACTTTAACAAGAAAATAGATGGCAGATAATCAAAGAACGTGGAACAGTATATTGTCTGTATATGACCAGCAGCATACCGTAAATACATTCTTGAAGTCAATTCCTCTCACAACCCCAAATTCTGCATCTATTTTTTGCCTTAATTGTTTTTTTGATTTTTTCGATGACATCTTGTTTTCCGTTAGTGTCTGTTCCTTCCCCTTTCTCTGGCTGTCATCTGTTGCTATTAAGTAATCAAACAGCCCTGCATTGAATTCCTAACAAGACCAGCAGTAGTAAATAAAGATAAGGGCAGTGAATGATCACAACTAAGACAATTGTACATAATTAAACAAGTCCAATCGCAGATTGGAAGAATGTAGGAGTGATTAGATTAAAGCAAAATTATTAGAATGGTAAAAATAAAAGAATTGGATAAGAAAACAAGAAACCTAACAAGATGATTACTCGATATGAGCTCTTCATTAACAAGATATTTCCATGTCCAACCAGTAACTAAAGATATTTTCAGCAAACTGAATGACACTGATATAGCAGCAACAGGAACATTGGGAAATAGTTTGAAGTTATATTCTTTCCGAACATGCCTTAACACCGATATTTACATCAATGCACTATTTGCAAGGGGCAACAGCAGATAAGAATAGTGTACTTAATCTATTTTCTTGTCATTGTATTGACTATGCGTTACTGCAATTATGCCCTTCAACCTTCATTTAAAGGGGTCACAAATAACAGAAAAAAGGGACTGTACGTTACAAAGCATGACTCAAACTAGTAGTCTACTATTAGTTCATTATGGTCTAACATAAAGGATTACGGTTCAGGTTAAGTCAAATTATGTTTTTCATTTGTGTAATATTTTTTGCTTTAAGAAGTCAATTGGATTTTTAATTAATTTTCAACTGTCTGATTGCTTATAGATAGGGAAAATTTTACACTGAATAGTGTCTTGGTCTATGCAAAGTTATGGGAAGAAATGTAATGGATATGATTGCAACCCAATGTTTCAAATACTCAAGAAGGTTAATTATTGCAAATTGTAAGAATGCACAAGGTTAAAAAGCATACCTCAAGGATATGGAGCCGTGAATTTTGTGGCAATTCAGCATTTAAAACAGAAGATCTTATGCCAAACTGTCATGTGCACAGAATATGATTAGCATATTGGTAATATTGTGTAAACCCAAAGAATGTTGATCTTAACACACAAGCAAAAACATGGTTTGTCAAAAGGGTTATATTTGCATATTATTCAGCAAAAGAGTAGCTCATAAAGAGAACATCAGATGGATAATGCACAGTGCATTGTTCCAGAATACCCTATGGAAGCCTGCATATTCCTGTCCACAATGTTTTAAAGACTTAATCAACTCGTTTTTCCAACAGAGACCTGAGGTTCACTAGTATCTAGATATTTATCAAATAAACTGCAGTGTTGAGAACACAAGAATTCCAGCAAAGGCAGTAGAGTATCTTCTTTCATTTCTTTGATGGCCAGAAGCTATGGTTAGTGTCCAGAAATTCATCAAATAGACTAACATAGGCCATTAGAGGCAATAAAATGTTTGCAACATTCCTTGATGACCTATAATATTTTTGTTAGCAAACCAGGCAAACGACGGCACAAAGATGTTCATTTCAGCATAAGTCAAACAACTATGTTCACATCTGGTGTTGCACTATGAAACAATAAAAATAGAACTAAAGCATTTTAAAAAAGAAATTAAACTTAGTTTTAGTAAGCATATATATTATATTGATGCTTGTGTTATCTATTTGTCCATACCTGCTCCAGAAATAACCTTATTCTGAATCCATTGTCAATTGAATTGACAAATATTAACACTTTTTTCTGAACAAGTTCCAACTTTAACAGAGCAAGAAGGTGTAATAGTTTATCACGATCACTGCATGAAATCTGGAAAAGGAAATATACAATTAGAAGGAAAAAAGGCTTCATGTCTCATGCAACTAGATCAATTAAAATAAGCATTTCAGCAAATTTTCCAAAGATAAAACCTAATTATTGGCCATTTTGCTAAAAAGAGAAAGCATCAAATTTTCATAAACCAAAATATTTTTTTCCATATTGCTCAAGCTGAAGTTGAATCAGGGGAATAACCAATCAAGAAGAAGAAAATTAAATTTATGCTACAAGTTTAAACAGTGATGCATAAAGCAGGACATTTCTTCATCCAACAATGATGTATCTAATAGTTGAGTCTTACCACGAATTGTTGGACATTCTTTGGAATAATATCATCCTTTGATTGACCTACTTCAGATAATGTCAGGATTACAGGATTATGCAGCACAAGTTTCTTCAATTTCTCCACATCAGAACTGCAAGAGTGTATATATATATGGGTAGAAGTCAGTTTAGACAAAAAAATTATTAAAAATGATGCACTATGATTTCATTGAATATTCATGGTCAATTAACAACACGGCACAATCCAAACCATTTATTATAAACAGTAACTAGATTGTCAACAAGGTGCCAAAGTTATGAATAAGTGGAACCAGCAAAGAAGAGGAATACACAATAACAATATGAGCATAAAAAAGATAAAATAGAAAAACTTCTTCCATGAAAATGTGATTAACATAACTCAGATATTAAAGTCCAAATTACGACAGAACATACCCATCTCCAATGCTTACTCACAACGTTTGAAGCATTACATCGTCCAACAGGGCATGCACATAGAGAACCACATCGCTTGATGACATTATTAAATTCAATTTCTTATGTATGAAATAAAACATCTTCTATATTCAGCAGAAACCTTTCCCATTTTAATCAACAAACAAATCATGTTGTCTAACTAAATCGTAAACCTACTCCGTGTCAATAGAGGTTAGGGAAGCAACTTTGTATCAAGTTCATTTTTTCACATTCAACTCAAGATAATTGATTTTTATCACTATTAAGACAAAGGAAATTCAGCTTCTGGAACATGCAACTTTTAGGCACACACCTTTTTCAAATAAATTACATACTTCTATAAAACAAACATAGAAACCAACACAATAAATGAGCAGTAAATATAGATACCCTTAAAAGTCAGAAAAGATTTCCAGATGAAGATAAAAAATGAAATAATCAATTACATAGTAGCAAACAATAGATATGAGAAAGAAAAGAGAAGTGATTAGACCTTGAAGTTGCAGACATTAAAAGGCACTGACAACGTCTTGGGACATGAGCGACAATAGATTTCAAGTCATGCTCATAGCCATATGATAGTAGAAGGTCAGCCTAAGAAAAGCAGGAATTAGATCCTATCACTTTGCAAGATACTATCAACATCAAAGTTGTAATTGTAAAACAGTACAAATGAATAAATATGAAATCTGCAGATCTAATCCATACAATTGTTATCCGATTTCTTTTTTTCACCTTCTTTGTGATAGAAACCTTCCTGCACAACTGTGGAAATGACCAGCAAAACATTTGTCTTTTACTGATACAGGATTTTGCATCCTTGTTTCGGTTGTTTATTTCAGTCATATTTTGTATGCAATACAGACAACGATATCTTTGATGTTTATTTTAAAACACAAGGACAATATATTAACTACAGAAAATTTCAAAAACCAATTAGAGCAAATTAATATAAAAAAAAACTATCAAGGGTGATATAACAAAGTTCACACCTCATCAAGGACCAGCATTGAAAGTGAATCCTTAATAGAAGATGTCTGAAGGGCACCTTTCGCTATGCATGTTGAAATGGAAGCTGGAGTTGAGACCACAATATCAGGTGAACCAGACAATGCAGTTCTCTGCAAAATGTCAAATAGAAGATCAATAAGCCCAAGACACTGAAAACTGAACCAATCATTAGAATCCCGACACAAAGACACTTTTCTTAAATGGGAATACACCAACCATATCCATGATGGCCATGCTGGCTGTCAATTGCACAACTCTTAACTGAACTCTACAAAATTCAAGGAGAGATGACGCCTCCAAATAGACCTGAAAAGAAGAAATTCATCACATACATAAGATACAAATTTCAACAGTGCATAAGCAATGAGGGATAAACCTGTTGGCATAGTTCCCGTGTCGGAACAAGAACGAAAACACTTGGCGCCGACTTTCCCAAACCACTCTCGGAGAAGAGCTTCTGGAGAACGGGAAGAAGGTAAGCAAATGTCTTCCCGGAGCCCGTCTTTGCCCGCGCAACGACATCCTTGCCTTCCTACAAGCAAAGGAGAGGAATCCCAATTTTTACATCATCAATACTAAATTTGCTCCTTCAAAGAACAGCTTTAAAAACCGATCTTGCCGAATAGCCTGAATAGGGGTGACGCTCACCAGGATCAAAGGGATAGCCTCGCGCTGGATAGGCGTGGCTTTGGCGATGCCCTTCTTCGACAAAGCTCGCGTCAAACGAGGGTCGAGACCCAGTTCTTCGAAGCCAACGTCCTCTTCTTCCTCCTCCTTCCCGTCCGATGGGTTTTCGCGCGCCATCGTCCTGCCGCTCTTAGGGTTTTACAGAAGCCGTCGCAAATGCAAAAGGGAGCGGGAGCGAGATAAGAAACCGAGGACGGACCGAGCCGGTTCGACGACATGGCCCGCGATTTATTTGAGTATAAGTACGACCCGGACCGGTTCATTAATAGACCGCGGCCAAGTCGAGTCTCATCAGCGATCCGAACGACGTGTCCGGTTTGGACTCGATGCTCGTCAAATGGTTCGATTCAGCGAGCCTATGTATGTGGCAGCTAATCGTAGTTGTTTTTTTTTTTGGGGTAATATTAAATATAATACATTAAAACTTTTCCTACTAATTTAAAATAAAATATAATTCAATTACTACAAGAAAAAACTAAACCTCGTGCATCAAACTCGAAGGGGATGTGATGTTTGGGATTTGGGTTCATGGGCTCCCCTGTCCACGGAACAAGTGACAGGACAAAACACAAAGATCTCCACCACCTCACGAGGCTCCTCAAGATTCAACGGATTGCAAGAAGATAAAAGGATTCGTCGTTCATGCAATTTTACGCTACTATCAGTTCTCTTACTGTTTCCTCTATACAGTCGTCCTCAGAGCAGCAGAGCTTCATCATCACAATCACAAGAGCCCCGCAGAGACCGGCTCCAATGGCAGGCCGGTGTTGTCACTGTGCTCGCTGCAACCGTGTCAGGATTCGGCCGGCACTCTCACGTTCGTTTCATGCTGCTCGTCTGCGACGTGTCAGGGGGCATCGCAAAGCATTTTGCAGAGAGAAGATCTGAGCATTCTCAAGCACAGTAACATGGTGATCGTTTTTAATTGTGTAGAATAAGTCTACTAGGAAACATGTCGACGTGCTCAGATCCATGGCTGTTCCTTCGCTTCGCAGACAAAAGAAGAGGACATAGGAATGAAGATGGCAGGATTACAGCTCCTAATTTTTCATCACGACGTAAAAGCAAAGATGGAGTTGGTAGCTGTCTAACCCGAGGAAATAATGACAGAATCTTGTCTTCGATTAAAGTAGAACATTCAGATGCCTCAGATCCACAGCTAAAGCCAGCTTCTCAGCTTCCGAAGATTGAGATCAAACTATATACAACGAAAGAGCGGAGGTCGAAACCAAGGTTTATAACGGGAAGAAACAGAGGATCACGCCATCTAAGAACCCTGCATGTGCAAACGAGCCCCACAGCGAAGCTGTGACACAGCTACAAACAAGGATGCAAACAGGGAGAGCCCTCTGTTAGAATCAAACCGACTCGATTAGATTTGTTCCTTTTTCTCTCATCAGCTGTGATTATACATCTGGATATATCAAATCCTAATCCGTTTCTTGAACGACACAGATTGCTACCGTGATTCATAGCAGGGTCAAAGGCAAAAGGAAACAAGAACGGAAAGGAACAGTATTTACTCTCAGGGAAAGGAGAGAACAATGGGGAGACGATGGATCGAAGAAGGGAGAAGCGATCAGTAGTCGGGCATGAGGTGAGAGATCTTCCCCTCCTCGCCGGACATCAGTGCGGTCTGCTCCGTGACCCGAAGCCAGATACAGACAGCGGTAAAACTGAGCACCAAGCTGAGAAGCCCACTGCCGAGGCCAATCCCGACGATGGCGAGCACCGACAGGCCAGCCCCGCGCTTCGGCGGCAGGGGGTACCCGTACAGGTCCCTGTTCCCGGCGAAGGAACTGGCGTTGAACCTGGGCAGCGCGGCGGCGGCGGCGGCGGCTCCCGCCACCGCCGTTCGGTTGGCTAGCAGCGCAGGTATGGGACCCTCGAGGCGGTTGTAGGAGACGTCGAAGGCGGAGAGGCGGCCGAGGAGGCCGAGCTGGTCGGGTATGAGCCCCGTGAGGATGTTGGCGTGGAGGTCGAGGACGTTGAGGTAGGCGCAGAGCGCGAGCTCGGGGGGGATGGGGCCGGAGAGGCGGTTGGAGGAGAGGTTGAGGACGGCGAGGTTGAGGAGGGAGGAGAGCTCCGAGGGGATGGGACCTGAGAGGGCGTTGGAGGAGAGGTCGAGGGACTGAAGGTTGGTGCAGTTGGCGAGGGACGGGGAGAGGGCGCCGCCGAGGGAGAGGCCCGTCAGGGAGAGCTTGTAGACGCGGCCGTTGTTGCAGGTAACCCCCTCGAGGTAGGAGGTGAAGCCGTTGCAGGGGGCAGCGAAGGTGGCGGCCGTCCAGTTCCGGAGGCTGCCGGTCGGGTCCGTCAGGGAGCTACGCAGGTTGGAGAGGCACGCCTCGTCGTCCGGATCAGAGAGTGCCGACGGCAGGAGGAGAAGTAATGGCAGTAACAACAGGAGTTCCGCCGGCCGAGGTGGTCGCGTCGCCATAAGACAGCGGGGGAAGCAAAGCAAACGGGGATAAAGATGCTATATTTTTCTCTCTCTTCTCCGCGTTCGACTCGTCACTGATAAGTATGTTTACTGTTAATCCAAGTAAAAGCTTTGGATCCCAAATAACTTTCCCATAGAAATCTCTCAATGATAGACAATAACTTATCCACGTGAGTGAAGCAAGAAATAAGATGGAGCATTAATCATCGGAAGGAACAAGAGGCAGGGAGGACGATAAAAAGCCTGATTCACCCGCAGATGGGCGTACACAGGACTGAGATGATCGTACCAGATTCCGAGACCAATAGCTCTCGATCAATCACTCCACTCACGACCGTCACTCGCGCTGCATATCCTCCGGTATGGTCACAGATGGATTACAGCGTTCTCAGTCGTTTAGGTGACTCACGTTTCCTGGAGGACCTTCTCCTCTCTCGCTCTCTCTCTCTCTCTCCCCCTCCTGTATCTGTCACTATTGATTGAGGTCGTGGTTTATTAAGGAAGATGGAAGAAGCTTTGTAGGGTGTGACGGAGACGGGAGATTCCCACGCAAATCCTGGGTGATTTGACACCAGATTGGGTGCCGACCAGCCCCAGGTCACGTCCCTTAAATCCGATCAAAGAATTTTCGCGTCAACTAATACTAGATTTTTTGTCGGCTCGGACTATTATATATTATTACATAAATGATATATCTTAAGTTCTATTCTTATTTATTATTTAATATAATAATTTCAGTAAAAGAAAAATTGATATGCTTGGTGGGTCCCACCTAACAAACTACCATAGTGCCCAATACTTCTCCGCCTCTCTGCTTACGGTCTTCCTCGTTTCTACTTGCTGCACTGCCAGAGAGAGATGCCTGCAATTGAGAGAAGACTTAGAAGTCTAACACAGTTTAAACAGTCAGAAATTAAAGAAGGGAAACAATTGGTGGACATGTACACAAATAACGTGAGACTACTTACTGCTGTTCCCGATTACATCTTCTTCCATGAAGCTTTAGAAGCAAAGAAAGGATGCGTTTGACATGCCAATGAGACTTATTAGCTTAAAGCGGGCTGGATATCATATGCGTCCGTTTTGTATGTGAATCTCGATCCACGTTTCACCATACAAGTCTGCAGATGGCTCTATATATGTCATCTTCATCGAGCCATGAGACCAAAGTTCTCATGAACCCAAGTATAATAATGTTCAGAATGGCCTGACTGCTAACCATTCTGCTATGAACCACTGCAGTATGTGCGCGCTTCATGTGTCATCCCATACACTCGAGATAGCTGATGTGAAACAATAGAGAAATGCTGCTAACAAAAACAAGAATATTACAGTCTTGAAACTATATATATACACATACAATTATTACGTATATTATCCATAGTCCCAACCCCAGATTGGAATAAGATAGATTTAAGGTTGGGTTAGAGCTACAATGCGGAAAAGTGTTCCACCTGCTCGGCGATCGCAGACGACACTCGCGTACAGTTCTACTGACATCTTTGCTCCATTTATGAACCCCTTGTGGAGGAACAGTTGGTAGGGACGAACATGACGCAAATGATGATGCTTCAACTGTTACCAAAATATACTCTTCTGGATCTACATGATCAACGACAACACCAATCCTCTTCGGAAAAGAAAAGCCAACAAAGTCGATGTATCTGTGCCCTGCCCCACTCGCAGCATCTGTCCCATACGTACCAAAAACCATGAGAAGCTTCGACTGTTTCATCACAGTAAAAGCATGTAGAAGCTTCAACAGTTCAGCTTAGCGTAAAAGCTCTCTCGCATCCATGACTTGCATCTGACCCTGACATCTGCTACATGTTGCAGAAGATCATGGCGGGGAATCAAAGCCATGAAGGCCGGAGATGGAGAAGATTCCTTTCAACTCTTTGGTGCGAAACCACGAGCATGCATGCATTCCCAGAGAGTCAAGATGTGAACAACACTAAATGCCTTACTGTTTTGGTTGAAACGATATTAGTATGTATACCAAGATCAAATCATAAGCTCTTTCTCCTTCTTTCTCTCAACGAATCCATAGCCAATGTCAATAAAAATATCGGATTTATGTCAACGAATTCAGGATTTCGTGGGCTTCAAAGATCGTATCAGGAACTTGCAGCGATAGAATCGGCCCAAGATTCGATCTTTCCGCAGTTTCCTTGGTTTTGAGCGTCGAGTATGGGGAATAGGTTATAGGTTTGTGGATCAAAGGCAGAGTAGAAGAAAACGGACGACGTCGACGGGAAGCACGACGCCGGCGCGAGTATTTATAAGGCTGAGAGCGACGCTTTATATGTGTGTGTGATTTTTCTAAAAAAAGTTTGAGAATTTTTGAATTTTTTAAAAATGACCAAAGTTTGTGAATTGTCTCAAAAAATTTTGAGAATTTTTTATAACACTAGAGTTTGAAAATTTCTTCGGTAGCATAGTATTTTTAAAAATGATCATCATGTCCCTATTGACCATCACCTTCTATCCTTTGATCAATTCCTCATCGTGCCTTAGTTCAAATGATCATCCGACCTATCCAACAATATAATGTACAGTAACTCTTGAGACGAAGGCACAATCTTTGTGGTTAATGATGAAGGGTATAGGCGAGGGCAAATCGTCTCCCACTTTCCTCGCTCGTGATCAATAGTAATGAAGAGACACGAGGAGACCATGTTGGTAAAGTAATAGTACAAGGAGGCTGCATGACCTCTTCGTGGCCAACGACAAAAATGTAATAGAAAACCCTTGTGCGAGGATTGAGAGATGACTAAGGTTGCGGGTGATAATGGCTCTTTCTCTCACAAGAGTTGTAGAAATCCACGGCGAGCTCTTGTACGAGGGTTGCATGATAGGTTTAAGAAAAAAATAATTTTTAAAATTTACTAGGGGTAATCTTTTTACGTGATCTTAGGCACTCTGCAAGAATTTTATAAGCTTGGCACGTTATCTAAAAATGTTTCAAATTTAAAACATTTTATGAATATATATATATATATATATATATATATATATATATATATATATATATATATATATATATATATATATATATATATATATATATCTATATATCCTCAACACATGAGATTTCCACGGCTCTGCAATTCCTCAACAAAATCTATGATTATTGGGCACTTGAAACCATAATCTCCTAGTCAAACTCCTGATTGTAAGATAGTGAATCAGTTTTGAGGCCAATTCTAAATCGATTCAACTGAGACTTTGAGCTCTGTCGAGAAACCTGCGTATAAAAGCTGACCACCTTCATCCCTCACAAGAAAAAGTCAGCTCCTGCACATCCATTTGAAGACTAAACGCCCCATCGAAGTTTATATTTATTGGAGATATGATGGAGGAAATATACTGAAATCGTGTTGTTGTAATAGGACTTTGAGATCTTGCAACTCCCAGGAGCCACCCCATCTCTTTTCTTCATGAGACAAGTGAGATTATGTATCCTCCAGCTAAATCTACTACAGCTCTAGCTACTGTATCAAGCAAACACTTTTTCCCTTCAAATATCTTATTGCCATGCTAATACTATCAGTTCCTCTCAGACTAACAATCAGGTCTCAAATTCAATCTATGAACCACAGACATGGTGTGGCATTGCTTGCTACTAGAAAATGATGGATGAAGAAATAAAGTTGACTATGCTTTTCTTGGCGTCGCGCCGAATCATAAATGCCATCTCAGTTGCATTAAGCATAGTACCCCCATCCATGGAAGCCATCAGTTCTTAAAAGCAAATGATGCTCATTGAAGATAGCTTAGTGGTTCTTCCGAAAAGATTCTGCCTGCCTTGTAATTACTAAAGCCTTCTGCAGTCATATATGGTCACTGGTATCATCATCAAAGCAGTAGTAATTTGATGCCATCAATACTTCAAGATATCCTACGATTTCTCTTCCTTATTGCTTAGGTTCAATAAATGATACACAGAGATTTACGCGGAGAATTGCAAGCCTATAATTTCCACATTTCGTTTGCCCATTGATCCTCTACTTGATACAAGCATTCATATTCAACCTGAGAATGAGGTTTTGGTTGATCTCTCACTGCACTTTCTCTCGCAGCCGCTGGGAATGAGGTTCGAGTATATGCCATCAGTAGAGAGATCATAACATCTTGCTTATGGAGGTGCAATCATAGACCTAAAGCTTCATGCGTGCATGCTTCCATGAGATACGCATATAGGCGCGCGCACAGCGTGGAACTGTTCATCAACAGAAGCCGAGAGGAAGGAAGAAGACGATGGGTGTTGGATGTGAGGCAACCAGACACAAGAGCGAGTATGTTGCGTACGGAAGTTGTGCACTGGGGAGGTACGAGAGGTCTGCAAGTTCCACAGTCGTGGGGAGATCCACTTCAATGAAGCTTTAATTTGGGGACCCCCCACCCCCATGCGACTGGCTTCATATGCTTGGCCACAGGGGGCGGAGCTGTTTGCTCACATGGCCGCCTGCAATGATCAATAAATGAAGATGATGTTTGCTCGGTACTTCCTCCAAGATGCCTCATGAGGAGAATGTGGAACCCTTCCCAAATCAGTGGCTCCCTCAGTTCTGCTCCAGCATCTCATTAATGCCCTCATCCTTTTCGCTCTGTTCATGAGCGTTTCTTCCTTCTTCCTCTCCCAGACATAGCACGTTAATGAGCTTATTAAGCTGCTGGTGGTTCAACATTTCCTGTTCACGATGATTCATCAATTCGGCGATGCAGATTGCCAACGCAAAACTAAAAGAACAGCAAAGCCAGAAGATCCGGGCAAGAGTTCAAACAGACAAGTACACGAGAACAGCACCAACCATAAAATGCCAAACTACACGCAGAAATCAAACCGAGGCACGAAAACATTATTGTTGTGCTTCTCTGCTCGGAACAAGAGCATCGGTCATCATCATCTCCGATTACCTAAACCGAAGTACCCATTGGTCTTCCTCGGTGCTCAAATCGATCCACATCTGATCCCAGTAATTCTGTCAACCTGACAGTATATTACGGCATTAGGGAAGTGGTCTCCAGTTCTGCAGCTTCTGTCCTCG
The DNA here is from genome assembly GCF_036884655.1 of Musa acuminata AAA Group. Taxonomy (NCBI): domain Eukaryota; kingdom Viridiplantae; phylum Streptophyta; class Magnoliopsida; order Zingiberales; family Musaceae; genus Musa; species Musa acuminata. Next base: position 43,645,850 of record NC_088333.1, read on the forward strand.
CTGAAACTTTTTACTTATCAGCTATTAGTACTAAGATCATGCAGCGTAGCTCAGTGGTTTAAGTACAGTACAGTGTCAAGAAATTTCATGTTGTGCATAAATCCACCATGAAACACACTACTTCTGGCCATGTCAATCATGTAAAGGTTAGTGTCATTTCGACAGAATCCTATGCCATACAAAGACCCACCACAGCTGAGTACTTGAGAACATGATTTGAGAATCCAATCCACACAGCCTTTAGAAAAAAATTATGAAGAATGTTGGAAGAGCAAAAGGAGAATGTTAGTGATTGTAATCAATAGGTGTTTGGCAGAGGCCACAGGGTGATATGGTGGTCAAAAGATTAACCTGCATTGGGAACTGCTTTTCATGATGTACTTGGCAAGACCAAAAATAGAGTAACAAAACATCATCTCACACAGTGACATGTTTGTCCTTGAAAACCTCCCCCTCTTTTCCCTGCAAAATCCTCCACCCAGCTGACCCCAAAGTTAGAACAGAACACAAAAGAAACCAACGACATGTGAGGCGAGATTGATCCCACATAGATCATGAATCGCCAATCTCCCTCCCAAACATCTGAAAGAAGAAAAGAGAATCTCCTCACTTTAGCCACGACCACAACAACTTTGCTTTCTTCTCTCTGCTGTGACTGGCGTGCTTTGTCGCCATGGCAGTCTTAAACATCATTCCATGCATCAAAAACAGGCATTTGAGTTATGGAAGCACTTGCCCTCAGCTGCATGTTTGGAATCGATGAGACCAACGGTGTCGGATTGAACTTGGGCGAGGCATTGACATACATCATGGAGAGACCAGTCCGGTCGGGACTCCCTTCTCTGGAACTGCCCAAGCTCGTCACCAGCGACGATTGGTTCGATAGATGGGCATTGCTCAGCTTCTCAGAATCATCAACGCCGTGCGCCGAGCTCCCTGCTTCTACTCCCATCAGGCCATGATGTGCTGCCGAGTACGTCATGGGGCTCCGGTAATCACCACCGATCATCATCGGCTCATGATTACGAGGCTCAGAGGATGGCGGTGTGTGCTGCTGCGTGGATTGATAGAGGACTATCTTCCATCCAGCACCAGCACCAGCACCGTTGTTCTCTTCGACTGGGTCTCTACCGGGGTTTCTCCCTGATGAGGCATCTTTCCCTGCTTCGATCGCCTTGTTCTTCCTGGCGAGTTCTCCTGGGAGCAATGTACTACTCGCTATGATCTTCTCCACGTCGTATCTTGTTATATCGAAGTTAGTGACAGCATTCACCCCGCGAAATTTGATCGCCGCAATGTCATAGGCTTCAGCTGCCTCCTCCTGAGTACCTGAAAGTTCACTGGCACCGTGAGAACCTGGGAGCGTTCCACGAAACAACAGGGGCTTCTGGCTCTGAGCAAACATAGAGCTCTGAAGCAACTCCAAGTCCATCTTACCCAACTCAGAGCTACAGAAACTTACTGAAGGTTCCGAGATAAAGATCTTTGTTTCCTGCAACCCTGCCAATTCGAGCTTGCCATCTTCCGTGTTGGTGATGCCTGTAGAAACATAGTAATTACAAACGATTAAAGATTCTGAGAGTGTAAAGACATGGATGGTTTCTGTAAGAGTCGGAATTGTACCTCGTTACCCCTCGGTATATCGACGCCCCTCGTGAAAACCCACTGCTTTTTCTGCAAGCAGTAAGATTGGCAAGAGAGTCGGATTCCCCAACGATATAGAAAGAAATGTACATATACTGACGATGCAGAGCACAAACCAGAGGAGGCATACCTTCTCAAGTGGGCAACATACTCCTGCCTGCTCATGTTCTTCATCTCTTCGACCTCGTCTTGATAACTCTCCAACTGCATGAGACCAACAGCACTAGTGATCCGAGTATAGAACAGGTCCGAGTCGATGGATCATACCGGGAAGTTAATATGTGTCGATGGTCCCCAGTACTTCAACGCAGCCAAGTCATAGGCTCTTGCAGCTTTCTCCTCCGTATCATACCCCCCTGAGAGAAACCACGTTTGGGTGCTTAGTTACAGGCATATTTTGGAGGAAGCCAATAGAAACCAAAGCTGCAAGGGTAAGATGCCAACCTAGATAGACTGTAGCAGAGCATCGCCATGGCATCCCCCACGGTGTAACATGACAAGCCAGGATTCATATAATCGTCAGTCAAGTTCACTTAAAACTCGAGCATTGGCAGTGCAAGAGAGTGGTGTGTACTGTGTATGGTTCTACTAACCTTGCCTCCCTTTTCTCGTCTGGCCTTCTTTCTTGCAGCTGTTGTCCCAAAGATGTGCTTCATATCTACCAGTCCACCTATGCCTGATGCATATTTCGCAACATCAAACTTGTAACTACACAAATCAAACAGCAAGAACATGGATGAAATTAGACCATCGAATGCTGACCTAGTAACACCTCTATACTGAGATGTTCGCTGTCCAAATGTATCAATGGACTTCCTGTGAACTGGCTGCTTCTGGCATTCTTTCCCGGACCGCATCTTTTTCGTTGTATCGAAGGCCATGCGTTCGGTGGTGGAAGAAATCTGTGCAGGAGCTGTGACACAACTTGACTGAGACCCAGGGCTCATGGACAAGCTCAAGGATCGCAACTCCCCAAACCCAACAGCCTCAATGGAGCCGGGGCCGATGCCCCCTTCCTCACCCAATCCGATGTTGCAAGCAGTATAGTTCCTGGCCACCCAATTTTTCAGACTTGGAATGCCATCTTCCACCATCGCTCCCACCTCCATTGGTACCTGATACATTTCATGGCTTGCTGCTAGGCCAGAGCACATACCTTCCTGCAATGGATGCAAGAACAGTTGGTGCTGATGTTGCCGTTGCACTTGCATCTGCTGTCCATGGAGAGCGTCGAGGGAATGGGTTGCATCGCCTTCAGTCTCCGAGTTCTGGTAGTAGTACATGCTGTCCAAGCTCAACGCCATTGCTTCCCTGTCATAGTTCCCACAGTGGCCATGGGACCCCATATTTGGTCCGCCACCTAAGAAATCTTCCAGTTTCGGGGGCGGAGATGCCACTATTCCTTCACCACATCGAAGAAAATGGAAAGGAATCATGTCATGCATTTCTAGAAACCGTGTTTGTTTGTTTGGAAGATCGAAGCAGTGCTTAACAAAGAAAATATTAAATCTCGGAGACAGACCTTGCTGCTGCGATCTGCTGAGGGCTTCCATGATACACAGAGACCCATCAGATTTCAGTGGCATGACCGACAACTGAGAATACAGTCCTCCGCCGTTCTCTCCTTCCCCTCCATAGCAGATCCCAGTGCTGCTCAGCTGAGGAGATAGAAAGAGGCTGCATGGGGCTGCAGAGGAAACACCAGCCGTGGGTGGTTGAGTTTGGTGATGATGGCTCTCATGATTTTGATGATGATGTGGCTCCGAAGACACCTCCATGTTCATGTGAGTGGAGAGAGAGAACCCCAACCAGCTGCTATTCATGGATTTCATCTTCTCCTCGCACTGCTGGCTGCTCTAGGAAGAGGACGATAAATCATTGGACATATTCTAATCACACCCACCCATTTCCTTTCTATCGTTTTGAAAGAAGAAAAAGCAATCCGAAATTTCCAATGCCGAGAAGTGAGAACCTCTCAACAATGACACAAGGATCGCTCGGCCATTACCAAGAAGGAGAGAGAGAGAGAGAGAGAGGCACTGGAGGAGAAGACTACAAGTCCCTTCAAACCAAAAAGCTGGATCAATACAACCTTATATCGATCCTCAGGCCATGCTTGTAGCTTCCCTTCCCTTCCCAACCATCCTCCCTTTTGTATGTTAAGATCCTTAAACCCTGCTAAAAACCTTCGTTAAGGGAGACAGAAATAAGGTAGCATTACACTGGCAACGTTGGCCCGCGCAGCGACCACTAAGAAGGAAAGCTTGAAAGCAACAGAATTAATGGCGAAGAGGGCCTTTCCTTCCCCATGCCTTGTGCGAGAGTTATCAAGGAGGATATTGCCGTGGAAGCCAAAACTAGTTTGGCTACTTACACTGTCTCGTGTATATGAGATAGATTGACAGGGAGGACAACTGTCCAACCAGTCACTTTGGAACAGTACCAGCTCTACATTAGTCTGCAGTGCAATCCAAGGCTGCTGATCAAATCTCCTGTTATGCTCCTGTTCCTATCCAAATGCCTTGCTCATTCAAATCACACAAAGAAAAAGGAAAAGACTGTGAGCGAAACTTGAGGAATGGAAACAGTCCCGAGACGTGGATCGAGCAGAGCAGATACGGATCTTTACACTAACAAGTCATACCACCTCCTCATACATACCGTATATATTTTTTTTGCAGTACATGTAGTCAACAGCTGCTTCCAGACAAAGTGGGATGTGGGTCTTCCTCACAAGCTTGATATATTCCGGGAATGATGGGAAAAGGGCCCAAAAGCACGAAAGAAGAGCTTCTCCAGCAGCATAAAGAGCATCAATGAACTCAATCTCTATATAATATAGTAATCTTTAAGACACAAGATATGAGGTTAAACCCTGCAGTGGTATAAAGGCTGCTGACAGATGTTATTGTAATTCGGTAGGACTCGTAACGTGACATAATTAGGCCATCATAACCATTTCTTTTCCTCTGGATGCTTAGTTTGATCTTCATTAGCCCAGTGAACAAAGATGCCTTGTTCTTTTGGGGATTTCTTGGGTCCCTGCATGCTTTACAGATACCAAACAGTAGCAGTTCATTAGTTGTCATTCGGGGGACCTAAACATAATGCAAGTTGACAGGGCCCATCGATCTTCTAATATACTTGTTAACGAGGAGCAATGAGCATTGTTCTCATCTCCTTTGCTTCCTGATCGATCTCTCGGACCCCAGACCATGTGTTGGATGGTGATGTCATCATGCAGGCTGAGGAGGTTCCATAGGGCTTCTATCAAGGCTTTTTCGGGTGATGCATGCAGATGTGCATGGCCTCCATGGAGACAGATCTTCTAGCGAGAATGATTTGGTATCTGAAAAGTATGTGGAATGAGAATATAATGGGGGAGGACTGAGGGGAAGAGGAAGGGGGTGGGGGGAGTTCTCCAGCATACAGAAATCAACAGCCATGATCCTCCTTCCTCTCTCTTTTCTGATTACTGTAATGATGAGTGCATCCACCAACCATGCTGCCTCCGATCTTGGAGCTAATGTCCCCTTCCTCTCGTTCTCACCCGTCCTTCTATTGGCAGAGAGAGAGAGAGAGATGGCGAGGTCCTTTTTTTTTTTTCACCCATGCTCCTCTTTTGGGTCCAAATTTCTCTTCCCTTCTGAGGATGCAAGTCAAACTTGTCATACCATATGAAAACAAGGCAAAAGCTGTGAGAAAGAAAAGAGAGAGGCCGGATAAGGATCGGACATCCACAGCTAGACCGAAATAAATTGTGCTACATGGCGCATCTCAGTGTTGGTTGACATTAGCTGCTAACATAAAGCAGCAGGCTGTGATCAGCAGCAGTGTGTGAGTGTGTACCAATGTTGGACGCCATTGGTAAGGATGTTTCTGTGCCATGTTTCTTTTTTTGTATCTGAAACTTGTAGAAACGAAGACTTGCTCTTCCAGAATTTAAATTTGAAATGGCTATGGAGTATCTATAAATAAAAAAGATTACAAAAAGAAGAGGAAAAGAGGGACAGATTGCATCAATGACTGCAACTGCTAACCTGTGAGGTTTGGTCTTCTTGGTTCCACAAAGGAACAAAGATAGGAACAGATATTTTGATTCATTTTTTTAGGGAAGCATAAAACAACAGGACATAGTCGTTTCCAAATTCTACTGCATAAACAGAGGAATTCCATGAACATGCCATGCCTTAGCCAGTGGATGTTGCTTTCTGATACAGGATCTCTTGGTTCACAGGGTGCAAGATTCCGCAGGTATCAACATGTTGTTCTAAGACTAGACTTGATAAGCTGCAAACTTGCAGAGAGTGACAACTGATTGATAGCATATATACCACTTCTTCTTGAGTCATCACAAGTAAACAAAGCCCAAACAGGCCCTGCTACATACATGTCTGAGAAATCCATTCCGAACTGACTATGCCTTCCTTGACTCTTTAACCCTTGTTCTCTAACATGATCTCCGTTGGCCACTTCTCGGGAATCAATAGTTGCAGGGCTTCTGGATGAATTAACAAGGATAAACATCTAAGCAGATGCGTCCTGAATCGAACATGTAGTTGTTCCCTTGCCTGTTTGATGCGACAAAGCCACGAGGCTATCAATGTTCCCTGACATGAGGTTTTCACGTAGATCAAGATGAGCTCTCTAATCCACCAACATATGTACTGTTCGTTTGGACTGTGGAAGATAAGCCTCCCAATAAAGAATGTTTTGGAAGCTGCCATGCTCGAAAAAGGTGGGATTACTGTTAGGATAAGAACTTTGGACTCGATGGGAGACTTACACTGGCTAATGACAGGCATGGAAAGTTCAAGAAAGTTAGGGTTTCAAAGAACCATACAAACCGATAAAGCCGACGACACACGCACAGTTCAGTTCACTGCTGAGGCCTCTGCCATGCCTTTCCACAGGGGGACCTCATGTTGCATGTGAAGTAGGAAAATGGCCTCAGCTGTGCGTACAAATGGTCTCCGTTGGTATGTGTATACACACGTGCGAGGAGCGGAGACAAAATTCATGGCACCGGCAATGGGTGATGCCATGGTTATGGTCTTTACTTGTCCACAGGTGAGACAGATCATTAGAGGAGCAAAGAGAGTCGAGCGAAGCCGATGGTTGGATCCCCCAAGTCTTCTCTTCGATCCCCTTCCTTCCAACATAATCTTAGTATCTTTATATATATAACTTCGTGATCAATCTAACACTAACACCTCAATCTTTTCATTCAACCTACCAAAAAGTCATTTACTCCAACAGCTCTATCTGTATGCTACTTTGCCAAAGCAGTTAGGTGTGGTCTCTCCCCTCCTTTTGCACTGTACCTGTTGCATGCGCAAGCTTGATCATTCCAAAGCAATACTTGGCTTTCACAGCACAAAAGAGATTGTCTCCCATTCTCTTGTCATGCCCGAGAGAGAGAGAGAGAGAGGTGCTTTTCTTCTTTGAATGGAAGGCTTAGGCCTGGACGTCAAGGTCCGGACACTGCTGAGGAGGAGAGGTGGGTACATCAGCCTCAAGGAAAGGAACGCAGCCTCACTTGAAACAGTGGTTTCAGAGGAAAAGAACACGCAGTAAGCAATGCCTGTTAAAGCTCAAGAGACAAAGGTCAGTGGTGAGGTATAAAACCATAAAAGGAGAGGCTATGTGGGAATTCCGGCCATCAGCCGAAAAAGACAAGCCCATCTGTCCCCCCTTTGCTGTGAAATGATAAAGTGGAATTTAGTACCAAGATGGTTTTTGGCACACATGACACAGAGACTACAGTCCAAACCAATGACTTGACAATTCATAGGGCACCTTCTGGTGCTTCTGAATTATATTTTAGTCGGAGATAAATGAGCAACCAAAATCCATGAGAGTCATCTACAAATGTATTATTCGATTAGCAAAGCATCAACAGTGATCTCATTCAATAATGCTTGCCAAAGAACTATTAATCAGAAGCACCCTTTCAGCTCTGAAACAGTCTAAGATAGAGAGCATGGGAAATGATAACAGTGTATGACAAAAAGGGCAGTCAAAATGGCTGGTTTGGAGCAAACAGAAATAGTGTGCTGCAGAACTTTTTGCAGCATTTTTTGACATCTTATTGAGCAAACTAAGTAAAGAAAACATTAGGTAAAAAAGAAAGAAAGAAAGAAAGCAAAAAGCCGGTTTCATGCAAGCTGCTGCTGCTGCTGCTGCTACGGTACACAAAATATGGTGCTATTTAATGTGGTGCTTACCTTTCACATGGGAAACAGGAAATCTGAACGAAATCCAAGCAAGATTTCCTACAAGAATAGCAGGTAGGCTAAAGGTAAAGAGCGAGGAGGCCTATTTGGATAGCAACCGAATGAAAGCGACAACAGCACTGTGTGCACATCCAAAGTCAATGAGGCTGAGAGAGAGAGAGAGAGAGAGAGGCTGCAAGCTCACATGACATTCCACTTTCCAGTAAGCTCCTACTCCCAATTAAAGTTCTCATTAAAGCCTCCTACTAACCCTCTGCAGCATGCCATCTTTGCTGCCCTGGCCCCATGTTTCATTCGTCCTCTCTCTCTCTCTCTCTCTCTCTCTCTCGCTCTAAATATAAATGAATAGAGATGAAACTAGGCGTGAGATGTCAATGTCCAAGGGCAAGTGTCACATGTCCTGATGACCTTAGAAGCACCTCCGTGGTTTCTTCCATCCCATTTGCCTATAAAAGCAAAGATATTATAGTCAATTCATCATCTTTAGCTACTTGCTCCCCGGTTTAGGCATCTGCTTTCACTGTAGAGATGTGATGGGAAAGAGGAGACACTGTGGGGGCCTCAAGGATGTGCTGCTGACCTCACCACCCAACAGTGGCAATTAGCTGGATTGGATGGTAAAAGAACAGGGGAGGGGTGATAAAGACAAGGCATAGCACAGGAGAGAGGAGAGGAGATATTAAGAAAAATCAACCAAAAAAATAAAATTAATAATCTGCCTCAAGGGCTATCTCTACAGTGTCAGGGCTGCTGCTGCTGCTGCTGCTGCTGCTGCCTGTGGACCTCCTCACATCAGTCCTCATTGATGGGGTCCTCCTTAAAGTTCAAATGGATGTGAGCATGCTTCCACATTTCCATCTCTCTTATTTTCTGAGGGTGATTAAAGAAGAAGACTCAGGCTGAGGACAAAGCCTTCAATGCAGCAGCCAGCAGTTAGTGTCTTTAGGGTCTCACTGCTGCCAAAGCTGCAAAGAAATTTACTTTGCCACCATCTCTTTTTCATTTGTTCTTCGATGCGAATATTTACGCTTATAAGATAGTCCATCTGACTGCAGAAATGATGTGCTGTAGCAGTCACAATATTAGACTGAATCTCTTATGTCATGCATGACGTATATCTCCTTGGCCACCCACCTGCATCCTAAGGCTTGGCCCAGGTCTTTGGATCTCTCAAATTGGGCCTCTTCGTTCTCGGCCCAATTGGTCTGATTTGGATTAGGAATCTTGTTGAACCCGATTCAATAAGCATATCATTAACTGCAAGCTTGCTCGTATACCCGTTCTTGTTACGTGAAGAGGCACCACGAATTGGCCACATCTCTCTCTCTCTCTCTCTCAGTTTTGTGTGTTGTCATACTCCTACATGAGTCATACTCCTACATATGATACAATACTACCTTTGTACTCTCTCTCTCTCTCTCTCTCTCTCTCTCAGAGTGTAGTGTTGTGTGTTGTCATTCCTGTTCTAGATGTGATGCAAAGTGAAGCAGCAGAAACCTGTAGGACAGGGATGAGTTGCCATGCATGAAGAGACATGCAGGGCTTCCTTTTGTGTGCATGAGACGACAACTTCAATTAGCGTGGAAATGACTCGAGGTCACTTCGGGTGGCACTGTAGGGTCCTGGAAGATCATAAATGGACCCCATGCGTCGTGGAAAGCAGTGCCAACGACACCTACTCTAAGAACAAGAGTAGCTAAGCAGGAAAAAAAGAAGAAGATGCCATGGCATGATTTGATGCAAGTGAGACAGCAGGCAACGTAGAAGCAAAATAATATCTGCTGCATAATTCAAAAACACTCGTCGAGAACTTGATCGACGCTTCACTAATATTTCATCATGTAAATAATCCGCTCATGATGGTGCAGTTGTTGCACTTGAGAAGCTAAGAGGATATCAAAGGGTGACTTATCGACATGCACCAGATTGACAGAGTGACAGCCACCGGCTGTAGCTGCCCAGCAGTCGTCTCAATCTCCGGCCGGGTGTGGAGAGAATCTGTTGGCGGCCTACTCAAGGCTACAATACACCTCCCAGCTTTTACCTTTGGTGTGAGGGCTCGATCTCACCAAATCTTGGTGACCAGAGAGAGAGAGAGAGAGGTGCCTATAAACCCTACTGCCTGCAGCTTCTTGGATGTCACGTACGGGGAGAGCTGCTGTTGTCGTCCACAGAGACTTGACAATTGACTGCATGGTGTGCTGATGGGAACCCAACTGCAGATTCTTCATAGTATCTGCTTTGATGAGCTAGCTGCCCCTCGTAGAGTAGTGACATCTGAGGGGCCTCAGGTAAACACCAGTCCTCTGCTTGGGAAGTCCTCATTGAAGTCGAAAGGTATACACACACCTCCTTTGTTTACTATGACCTGTTCGCATGCAAATGTAGATTATAATCTCAGATGTGAGATAATGTTGCTATAGGAGTTTGAGTTTGATTATGATTATAATTAAATATTAATTTAAGATTTGAATCAAAAACACTATTCATGAGTATTCAGGGGTTAGCTCTATGACCAAGTAATATGGATTAGCAGCAGTTAAAGACTTTGGAAAGCTCAAAGGATTTCAATGATTTATGAAAAAAGTTCACCACTCTCAAAACTCATTTCTCTCTCTTAATCTTTAAATCTCAGCCACTATAAAGTCATAAGCCATATGTATAAATACTCTATACCTTAATCTAACCTCATAGGATTGCCAATCCTATCAACACTTTCAAACTACCAATCAATTCAGTAGTGACTGACATTTACAAATGATTAATATCAACTAAACTGATCATTCTGAACTCTTCTTTTCTTTCAAATGAATATGAATGTTAAAACAAGAGAGGTATGAATGAAACTTGTAATGGCCACATACACTATCCTTGTACAAGTTTGAAACCAGCAATGGATCACCAGCTCGGATGCTTCTTTGATTAATAAAGACAAATAATAATAATAATAATAATAATAATAATAAAGATAATTCCCATGAAAATTTAAGCATATTTTCTAATTCCATGACATCTCTTTATCTGTTGTAACATTCTTATTAACAGATTAAAAGCTATACTCTTATTTGCCGATTGCTCTATGTTTTTTCTCCCTTTATCGAGCCTCTCAGTTTTCCACTGTATAAAATACAAAGCACCTCCAGATTATTTCCATCTCCAATCTCTACCTATGAGTCGAAGTCAAAGTCAACATTCTTCAACCAGATGCAATGAGATCATTGATCAGAGAGCATGCATTCTGGTATCACTACGACACCCTAATACTTTTGTTTCTTGACAGCTCCAATTCACAGAAGAAAGGTGAACTAAGTATATTCTTGAAGGCCTGCATGCTTGAGATTGTTCTGCCTGCAGACTGCTAAGAATTAGATCATCCAAATGAAGAAAGGAAGAGAGAAACAAAGGAATCAGATTCACCCAGATACCTTAACTGAATCACGCAGAAGCAGAGACTTCATGCACATGATCGTAAGAGACATTTGGTGCAGACCACAGATTGTTCGTGCAGAAAATGACTCGAAATCAGCAATTGCGTGCAGGTCGGCGTTGAACAATTTGATGATGGCAGTCACACACCATGAAAAATAATTAACCTGAACAAATCCATTTCAGTCGGGGCATCGCAAGCTCGAAAGATGTACATGCAATTCCGACTCTCAGCTTCTGCAATCGTCGAAAAGCTTAATCGATGACCAGCTCAGACGGTCTGATGTACTCCAATAAATGAACTTCTCACTAGAGAAAAGTAGCTTAAGTACACTAGCTATAGCGAGAACCTAAATATGTGAATTATAAACTGAGGGCAGTCAAAATGCCTCTAAATGCCAAAGACATTACATTGGCATTTAGTTGAAGAAAAGTTTTGATACCTTACAATCAGCACATTATGCTACCACATAATATACAATTTTAACACAATTGCTCACAGGAAAGCAAAAGCAAAGGAATGAGACAGTAGTTCTGAGTTAAAAAGCCAAGCTTAATTTACCATCTATGATCCAAGGATGTCGTGAACCACAACGAAAAGAAAACTTGTCATACCCATCTAAAGAGAGACATTCAACAAATAAACAGTGCAGAGTATCCCCATCTTCCCCATGTAACATTTAAATGAAAATACCTACTGAAAGAAGTAATTAACAGCTGCCCAGAAAATGTGATACTAAACTTGCTACGTTTACATGTGCCAGCAGTCTCATCTAAAAGCAGATACGAAGGTTAACAAATGCATGCATTGTTGTTACAGGCAGTAGGTGATGCTACACCTGATATTTATCTACAACAGTTTCAAGACGATGCATATGATATGTTGAATAAAAGTAAGCATTGTTGTCACTGGTGACCGCTTGCACCAGCCCTCGATAGCCAGCCTTTCGAAGACTATACTCTACATATGAACCACCATATTTACAAACATCTATGCAAGTTAGCACTTATGAAAAGATATAGCATGTTGATTACTTGACCTAAGCCAGTGTTATATATATAATTCTATTATTTGATCAATAAAAGTAGGCTTTGAATATAAAACAAAGATACATATAACAACCCTTGTGAATATTTCAGTTCATGGGAAAGTAAGTAGCTCACAACACCCTGTTCTCGCCCCTTTCCGACAAAAGAGAATAGATGAAAAACGATCAGTAGATTAACCAGCATGCAACGTGACAGAGCAACAAATCAAATGCGGAAAATGAGATCTCTATTAAAAAAAAAAAGACTGATGAATTGTTGCAAGAGTATAGCTTGCTCACAGCATTACTCAATCCTTAAAAGCTTATTGTGAAAATTACTCTAAGAATAGCTATTCTACATGCAAGTTACCAGAGATCAAAGCACAAAATGCAAAACACCAATGACAAGACATATATATATACCAATCACCAACGAAACTTGATTGCACTGAGAAGCAAAAATAATAATAATAATAAAGATAAGGTATTATTGATAGAAGGTTTTCTAAACAAACTTACAAAAACAAATTAATTACCTCAAAATTTTCAAGCGGGCTTCCTCATTTGTAAAAATCATCTTGCCTTTTTTTTTTATTTCTTTACTTGGAAAGAGATTGCGAACTGTAGGCCTCCCAGCAATCAGCAAGATCCTACTATTTCCCATAGTTATCAACGTGAATGTAAATTGGCGGAATATGACCCGATGTTGCAACCTTGACAACAAGTCCTACAATACAACTATAACACATCAGTAAAACTACAGATCCGTAATATTTAAAAGAAAAGTTACAACGCGAATAAATATAGGACAAAAATACTGAAGAAAATTGAAGGAAAACATGAAATAGATTGATTATTACATTGCCTGGAAGGTCAGAGATATGTTTGAAAGGAGTTTGCCTTCTTCATAACTTGATTTTTCCATTACCATGATGTTATGTTAATTCTGCCATCAATTCATCAATCTTCATTGTGATTGCAATCAACTCTGAAGTCATCTATCAAAACTTTTACAATGAGAGTTGATATTGCATATCCTTGTTAATGGAAACTTAGGACCTAGGAACGAAATGAAGCTGCATTAAATCGCAAAGGCCAGTTCAATGGAGAAACCTCCAAATTCTTGTTGATTTAGAGAAAGATTCCCGAGTAACCAAAAACAGGGGAAGGCAAAAATTACTCTATCAGCAATTATATCCGATTCACACTAAAGGCACAAGCAAGCTACAAAGAAAAAAATACAAGTTTTAGAACATGGAATCCTATAGATTAGATTACTACTGTAAATTTGAAGACTGCAACCGGTCTTTTACCCACACCATCACTCCAACAGCCTCACAGCCACTTCGTCCCGTAAGAAGACCAGCTCAATGATCGTAGGGCAATGTTCCAAAATATGCGAAGATTAACTATTTCGTCGATGAATCCCCGTCGTCATGACTGTTCAGAGATAGCACCTAATCCACGAAGAACAACACAATCCACTCTACGAACTATTTGCTACTCGATCAAATTAAGGAATTGATACTGACCGGAGTGCCAACCGCCCAACCTTTGACAGAAAACCTTTCGAGAAACCATTCACTTGGAAGAAAGCGGGCGCGGCGCTCAAAACCCACCCTGCCGAAGCAACATTTCGAAGACCATCAGACCCACCCCTCCCTCTCAAACTCAAATCCATCGGAAAGGACAAGCAAAGACGACGACTTGCCAACACAAAAGGGACAACCTCCGTATCATCTCCAAATCTGGACCTAGCGATCCACGGCCGAACCTCCCCACGGCCGAAAGGCACGGCATCGTCGACGCTGAATGGGAAACGGAATCGGAGAACTTACGCACGAATCACGTGCTCTGAGAATTCTCGCCGACGGAGACGGTCAACTTCGCCCCGCGCGTCGAAGTGGAGCGACAGCGCCGTCATATCGCACTTGGGCTTAATAATTCAAATTGGGCGTCGGCCCATCAAAGCCCAATAACCCTCGAATGCATCAATCACTTAGTGTACCACTAAATATACTACCAATTCACATACTCCTTAACAACAAACAAACACACCACAATCTTACATTATGTTTTGATTGATAAGACATGAAGATTATCTTAATATAAAGCTTGTCATTTAATGCACAATCTCCAAGTACAACACCAAGTACCAATGCTTCCCTATCCTAATAATATAAATGCGCCTAGTGTTGTCTTGAGCATGTGAGCTTAGGCATGCATGACCTTGGTTAACGAGAAACGGTCTCTCATAATAGTAGTTAAGGGTTCATAAGATATAGGATGATATTGTAGATTATCCATCCCCCTTGGTTTTATTCAAGGCAATGGGAGGAGGGTGGGTCTCATCTTGATGTCTTCCTAGGAATGTGTAAAGTAGGGAACTGCACATCCGTTGGGTTTCACCCAATCTCACTTGAAAGACTTCTCTTTTGTTGTCTTCTCGGGTGCCAATCACACATGATGGGTGTATAAATGCTCCCTACATGTGAATCTCTCCTTTGTTTAACCCACTGATTCCTCTCCATTATTTTAAGGTTCTCCAACTTGGAGAGGAAGCGTCGACATTGATGATAGGATAGTATCCTAAACACTTATTAGCTTCCTAGCAACGAGTTTTCCGAAAGAGACTCCATCAATGTATATATGTGCAAGGTGTTTGACTTTATTCTCATGCTCTATTTGCTTCCTTGTCTCGCTTGATGTTGGTATCAAAAGCATTAGCCAACATTTGAGCTGAAGCAGCAACTGAGCTGTGTATCATCAGCCTATAAACAATGAGCCTTGTGTTATTGTTTTGTGGCCTCCATCCACATGCATGAAACACTGGTGTAGATAGTAGGTCTGTGGACCAGGATGGATGGACAGAGAGAAGAGAGGAACTGCCTTGTTCTATTTCAGGACAGGAGAAAGAAAGATCCATGTGCTTTCGTTTCAAAGCCTTGGAAGCTGTAATCTGGTCCTAACTCCTGTTTCTGAAGCAAAACATGCATGCTAAGGCTCTTGCCCACCTGGTCACGGTATGCACTGCTACTTTGGCCTCTCAAAACTCTTGTTTGTGTGATAGAATAGAATAGAATAGATGGCCAAGGAAAGAGGCAGGAGAGATACAACATTGATGGCATCATCACATTGGGATACCGAGCCTAAATGGAGCTCCTGTGGCTGCGTGCACGAAGAACCCTAGAAAAGCAGCACATGATGCAGGGTTTCCTGTCGCTTCTTCCCTTCCATTCGGGCGCACCTTCCCATGCTACCTTCCTTCCTGCGTTCTCTCTCTCCCCCCTCCTTCGCCCTCCGCTTTCTTTCTTTAATCATTGAGCCGCAAGCCAACCACGGAGGGGCATGAACAACCCTAAGATGGCCAAAGGAGGCGGTTCTGTCCACAATCGACCCGCCTACAAAGGTCGGTTTCCAAAGCCATGCACTTCCCGAGGCACCAAAGGTGGGGCTTATTGGAAGCCAGCGTGCTGCTTCCTCTCCACAGTTGTCCAACTCGGCTGACCCGGAATAGTAGTATCATGGAGTTCCCACAGGGAAGACCTGTAGAGGCCGTCATCATATCCTCCCGTCCGTCTTCTTTTCCATGCAAACTTTGTCTAGTAGTAAGTTGAGAGTCGGGAGAAATATGTGGCGATGGAGCTTATCTGACCCACCAAAGAAGAAGATAAAAGCTTGTCTATCGAAAGTTTCAGATCTAACACATGTCCTTCACGCACGCAATAATGAAGAAAGGTACAATGTTCACTGAATCATTGGACGTAAACATAGTTACTTCTCAGTTAATAATATCGATAAGGGTATATTTTCTTCATGTTTGTTTGTGTCTAAATGATAGAAAAAATATTTATTTTAATCCTAACTTGGATCAATAATTAACCCCGTGTGAACATTAGTCTAAAATAAATAAAAAAATTAAAAATTATCAAGTTATGATAATCGATATTTCTTATTTTTTATTATGTTATCGACTTAAACCTCAGTCAAAAACATCATAAAAATCATTCGATTTTGATTTTTATAAAATCGATCGTAGAAACAATCATTCGATTCGATGTCACAAAACAAGCGTTCAAACACCTTATAACTATCGAGCGAACATTCGAACCTCTCTTTCGATCACGTCATACTAACTTGATCGATTATCATCGATACAAGTAATAAAAATGATGTGACTTTGAACGTGAAAAGAAATATCAGACTTTAACAAAGTGGGTATCGGACCTTCAGCTCCCACAAGCTACCATTTAAGACAGATAAGAAAAAGAAGGTGGTGGGGATGGAGGATTATTGAGAAACATGAGCCCCTCAACTGTGTCGGCCATAAGGAGACTAGCTACGTCCTCTCTCTCTCTCTCTCTCTCTCTCTCTCTCTCTCTCTCTCTCTCTACTTAGATCAGGGTTACATTGTGATGGTAAGAATTAAGTCATGTTAAAATGCTTCACCGATTTGACGAATAACAACGCTCAAAGCTAAGATGATGTATAGATGGAAAGAGAGAAAAAAGATGTAAAAAACATCAGACATTGAAAGCTCAATGACCAACAAAGATTCATACAAGTAGGACTTGTAGGTAAAGGGGAGGGAGGGACCTTTACTTTTTGTCTTTGGGGTGACCAATGTGGACCATCAGTAGTTGACACATCGGTGTCACGCCTCGGTGTTGGATTCCAGGGGAGACTAGAGAAGCGAGATGGCAAGACGAGGACGACGATGACTTTGTCTTCTTTCTATCCATCTCTCTCTCTCTCTCTCTCTCTCTCTCTCTCTCTCTCTCTCTCTTTATTTTCTCGTCACTATCACTATCTTGATATCTGTGGGGTCCGCCGTAGCGTGGGGCATGGATAGCCACATGATTGATGGCCCTGATTTGGGTCGATTTTATACACCACGCTTTTGCTTTGGTGGGTAGTGCTTTTTTTACTTGCATCCTTAAATAATAATAATAATAATAATAATTTTAACCTATTTAGATAGATATTTTACCAAAAAAGTTTTAGTATTAGATTTTTACCCCTTGTGATCACTTTGTTTTGTATCGAATTAACGAAAATATTTCTCCATCAATCACCCATCACATTTGGGTAAAAAACTAATACTATACTCTTTTAGATAAAAATATCGAATATATATTTTATAAAAAAATTCATTATTATGCTTATTAATTAAATTAAAATTAAATATTAATTCATCTCATGGATCAAGATTATCAAATCTCATGATAAGATAAGATGATTATTAATCCACCGATATGAATTTATGATTATTGCACTTGTTAATCAGTGTCAAAGTTGAATATTAATAGTTTGCCTCCTAATTAACTTATATTATGATAGATAAGATGATGATTACTAATAATTCAAGTGAGTCTCTAATATCATAATAGTTATTTTGAGTAAAATCAATTTTACCTTATTCATACTGATATGAAAAATGTAGTTAATCGAGCTCTCGTACGCTAACTCTTGATTGACCCGAAATATTGATCATACCAACCTCATCTTCTCTCCGAGTAAGAAGAGTTCCATTGTTTCTTATCCCCTAAAATTTTATCGGCTCACTTTATATTTTTCATATTATGATTGCAATAGTTTTATATATTTTTAGACTTTACAGCATGATATTCCATTATCGTAGCAAAGGAGACAATAATGGATGAGGAGGACATGTAAGACAATGCAACACATATTCCAACTTGGACAAACATAGTACTGTAGCTGCTCTACATTTCATATCCAATGATGAAAGGCTGGAAAGTGGATATTTGCAAATCTTTATCTGTACTGTAACCTTTTGCATTTTATTCTTTTACCTATATATGTGTGTGATTTCTTGGTTATAGATCTACCTACTTTGGACATTTGATGGTCCTCTAAACTTTAATGATGTTTTATCCCAAGGGTGTCTCTCCCAAATTTTGTTTTATTCTAGTACACCACTATATAATTGATCTACTTCACTATATAATTGATAAGAAATATATTAACGATCACGTAAAAATTATCGTAAAAAGAAACGGTACATGTTACCCTTCGCTCATCTACCCGATAAAAGTTCAAGATTTGCCATTCGAAACTCTCTCCCTTGTTGTCAACGTGAACAAAATGTCGCAAGAGAAACGTTGGAGTGGTTTCAGATTGTCCACTCCGAAGTCTAGTATAAAAATTAATCTTTGAAGCTATGTCAAGAGGAGCATTTTTCCAAAAAAAAATCATACCCGCTTAGGGACCTTCGATCATTAACTTAAGTGTTAAAAAGATTGAGTTGAAAATTTTTTCTTGACATCAGTTTTAGTACAGGTAGCGTCCTAGGAACTCGATGCTTACACCTAGGAGCCATCTTAGTCATCATATTCGATACTCTTATGTCATTGGGTTTGAACCATGTCTAGTTGATTCACATATTGATAATGATTTTTTTCGATAAATAATGATAAAAAAATTTCTCTTACATTATCTACCTCATCCATTCTCTCTCTAAACTACAAATATCTTATTATTCTGATTTGATGAGATAACTAACTCATTAATTTATTAAATATAAATAATTAATTAAAAAATATTGAAGTTTACTTTTGGAAGACGGTTGAAATCTTCATCCACTTAGGAAACTAAATTAAACTATTACAATTAATACTTGTCATTTACACAAATCCATCCTATATAGTTTTAACGTAGGTTAATAACCAACAACTTCAAATGAGCAACTTATATTTGGGACTCGAGACTTTAGGGTGTTATCTATATAAGATTCAAATTTGAATAGATAAAAACATGGATTCACATTCCAAATTTAGGATCAACATGAATTATATTATATATATATATAAATATAAATATAATATAATATAATCCAGTATAGATACGGGAGTCAAACCAAATCCAATAAATTCATCAGATCCAAAATGAACAAGTACATAAGAGTTTTTGAATTAAGTTCGTACTGATCGATCAAATAGTAATACTCTCATGGACTTGTTTTGCATGTGATGAGAGTGTCTTTTTAAAGGTTATATATTGTGATTATAGTACTAAACATCGATTAATCTATCAACAAAAAGAAGGGGGTGGGGGAGGGGGAAGAACACGAGATGAGACCACCACCTTTCAAAGCCTTTGTTTGTGCCTATCCACGAGCATGTACTTGTACATGTGCATGGGTGCTCGTGTGAATTGTGGTGAACCATTTGTTTATTGTGCTTAAGCCTTCCATTATAGATCAGATGCGAAGGAGGACAAAAGCTACTGATAGATTAACGAGGACATGTCATGGCCGATGGCTTCCATGGAACCAAAAGCTTAAGCACATAGATAGGTTTGTGTTCGAGACAAGACTTCTTTTCCGAGGAACAGCTGTGCCTTCTTCCTAATCTCTATCGATGCATGGAATAATCTCTCACTAGTTTGGCAGGATTGGAGGTCACGCGAGGGGTACTCTCGAGTTAAGTTGGTGACATTAAAATGCCACCATTAGCTTTGCAAGATGAGATTATTAAGGCACCAACAAAAGCTTTATGGAGATCTGTGTTTGAGTAAGCATGCATGAGGTTGTGTTATTAAGCATAAAGATTGTGAGTTTTTTCTCAATCTATATTTGTGGATGCAGAATCAATTTACTCCCTATTTTTATTTAAATAATTTAAATTAATTTTAAAAATATTTTTCATACGTAGAAAGTTATCAAATGTCAATATCTATTAATTGTTGATTATTAATTATCATATGTCAACACCTACGTTTGCAAATGTGTTGCATAAGCTTTTTGACCGTATCACAGTTAATTGTGTTAGAAAATTTATGGGTCGATAGGTGAAGAATTGAGACACTGATAACACACAAAAAACAAAAACAAACAATTAGAATCATCATAATCGCTTGTAGTTTCTTCATGCTATTACTGTTGATCTCATCTCTCTCCATTTACAATTAGTATGCTATAAATAGGATTCCTGCATTTTACTTAAAAACTATGCGATCCATTTAATATATTAATATATCGAGTTTGATGATGAACTTAATGATTATGTTATTAACCAAAAAAACATTGGCATTCAACACAAAACGATGACACAAAGTTTAATGTTTTATTATTTTGATTCGGTATGTATCATAATCAATGAAATATCTCCTTAAATACTTTATTTATTTTTTTATCTATTAAGTTAAGATTTAAGATGTCCAAATACTAAAAGAAAATATGATACATGAATTAAGCAAAGAGTTACTTATATAGTCAAAAAAAAATTTTTTTTTATTGAAAACTAGTTCATTTGAATCAAACTTTTTTGTCTAGAAACTTTAAACTATAAATATAAATAAAATAGGGAGACTTATACAAGGAAATCGAGCATTTTACATAGAAAATATCACATATTGGGCTTTTATCTAATGACATTCTTTAATTGATTTATCTTAGAGGGTCCTTTTTTTATTAATTAGATAAAAAATATCTTTTTATCTTCTACCGGTCACTCACTCGCATTGCCCATCGCCTGTTATGAGCGGCTTTGCCCATCGCCTCTACTTCCTGCTCTCATTACGAGCGGTACCACCCCTCCTTACCACTATCACCACCAGTATTATCGTTCTTTTTACCTTCTAATGTAATCGTCATCTTATCTCTCATCGTTAGTAATAAGGTCTTATCCTTATTCTCGTCACTGTTTCTATGTCTTCCCTTCACCTTCTAGCATCATCGTCACCCCACCTCTTCTTATTAGTAATAAAGGGCTCATCCTTCCAGAAGAAACGGTATATGTAATAAGTTATCTATCAACATCTATTTTAAGATAAAAAAAATAAATAAATATAATTTTTTATTATTATCATATATCAACATATATGTTTTTACATGTGTTGCATAAGTTTTTTTCCCTTATCATAGTTAATTTTTATTGAGTTAGAAAACTTATCGATCCATAGGCGAAGAAAAGAGACACCGATAACCAATATATATATATATATATATTCATAAAAAATTAGTCTTCGTACTTTTATTGTTGAATATTTTAATATATTGAGCTCAATGATGAACTTAATAATCATGTTATTAACAAAAAAAACATTGGCATCCAACACAAAAAATGATGATGCAAAACTTAAATCTTTTATTTTGATTATATACATATCTCATTCATTGCAATATATCCTCAAATAAATTATTTTTTAAACTATTATGTTAACATTTAAGATGTCCAAATACTTGAAACTATAAATACTAGAGAGAGAGAAAGAGAGAGACTTATCAAATACTTTAAATACTAGAGAGAGAGAGAGAGAGAGAGAGAGAGAGGGGTTGGGTAAAGGTTCAATAGGTCTAAGAATTGGGTGGTGGAATCACGTGCGATTTCATCTTTGCTAATGCACACCCACTCACCTTTTCACGCAATAGATTTATGAGGTTAGCGTGGAGGGAGCAATGAACACTTCCAGCGGAGTTTGCTACGAAAGGAGAAAGTGGCAGCCTCATCCTCTCTTACCATATCAACACCACACGTTGGCGGCCATGGAGAAGTCTAAATTGGCTTTGTGAGAGAGAGGTCATCAATCAATCTCTCATCTAAACTGCACTTCGATACGTAGAAGAACATAATTAATCAGAGATAATCTCATCCATCCCACAGCCATTTGATATTTCAAGACCATAACAATGATACTTACTATTTACTTGTTTTTAATGGCAAAGCTAATAAGATGTTGAATAATAATATTGAGCTACACTGTCCTAATCTTCATTATGACTTTGTTTGTAGATCTCAATGCTGATACAACATTCATATAGTTGACCACAAACAATTATTGTTCTACTTTGGTTAATTTTTGTTATCACCTCATTGTATTACATTTGACACTTAATATAGTGATATGAAAATATTTTTTATGATTACAAAATTTGGTATCAGAACATTGCAACTAATCAGCATCTTCAAACTTTAAATCATGTACATAATTGTCAGGTTAATAATATTTTGGGTATTAGAAAATCATACCATCATCTTTAGATTTTGTATTTAGTGCTCCTAATTGAATAGAAGAACTTGCTTTATATATATATATATATATATATATATATATATATATATATATATATATATATATATATATATATATATATATCTTTGCCTAGAAATATTATGAGAAATGAGATTTGTGTGTGGATAGAGATTTATGGTCATGTAAGTATGTAAAGGGTCAAAAACCTGTGAGCAGACCACCAAATCTGTTGTTGGCATGTCCAAATCCAATAATTTACTGTCACCACCCCCACACCCTAAAAGGAAAACCAGGCTGGTTTCTGTGAGCTGAAGCCCAAACCAAAAATGCCTTCACTTCACTCCTCCCTGCACCTCCCACCACCATAAGAATGCTGCCTCTGCTGGTCCCACTCTCCCCCCTCCCAAAGCTTCCATCTCATGAGCCCTCCTCTCCACTCATTGCCACTTTGGTCATACATTGGAGATGGACTTCGGTGGTGTGGTGAGCATGGACGGGTTTGTAGGTGCTTCCTCAGGGGGTGGCAGCCTTCTGTCTTGCTCCCTGACCACCTCAAACGCCCAAGTCTGCAGGCCAAAGGGGCTCCCCGGCTGTGGCTTTCAGAAGCTTGGGAGGTCTGCTGAACCTGATGACTGTGATTGGAGATCCCTCAAGATGGCCAGAACCGAGGCAATGGTGACAGCACCCAACGAGGCACCTCCTTTCCTGCCGGGATCCACCACCACCCCTCACTCTCTCTTCCCTTATGGGGAGCAAATGCTCAGCTTCTCATCGACCTCCAAGCAAGATGCTTTGATGCTCAGCTGTGAAGGGGCCCTGCCTTACTACTGCTCACCATCAGCATCTTCTCCCACACCTTCCTCTTACCTTAGGAGTGCAGGTAACCGGCACCAACTGTTAGATCTCTGTGTTGTCGAAGCTGGGATTTTGGCGCAAGAAGGAGCTTGGTTGTAGCGTGTGGTGATCTGCTTGATCCCAGTATTTATCAGTAGAGGGTCTTTTCATGGCATTTTCTTCGATTGTTATATATATATATATATATATTTTTTTTTTTTTCTGTGAGTCTTGTCAAGCGAAAAAGCTGGGTTTTTGTGCTTCCTGGTTGGGTCTTGTCTTCGCCGGTTTTCATTTGGGAGGTCATCTGCTCTCTTCCTTCTCATGTAAGAAAGAGCAAAGTGGGATAAAGACCATTAGGAAGAGGAAATGGCTTACTGCATTACGTCTTCCTTTGGGGGTACTCCTTGTTGCTTCTCTGAAGGAAAATGACTGCAAGATGCCAAAACAAAAGAGAAGAGAAAGGAATATGAACATCCGATGTGATGGTTTCTACAGCTTGTTGTGCTTCTTCCTTTGGTGGTTGCACGCAAGTCATGGGTACTGTGACACATCAGCCACGCCCCCCTCCTCTCCTCCCCCTCCCCCCCCCTTGAGGCATATTCTTGTTATTTGGGGTCGACATTTTGTTTGTGCAGGATCTGCTCTCCGTCTTCCTTCCCCTCTCTGTCACCTCTTCTGAGAAGGTTATCACTCTTTCCTTGTTTCTGGTGTACAGGGTTGTATTCTGGGAGCTCTGATGTGAACATTAATGGGGTTTTGGCAAGGGTGAGAGGGCCCTTCACCCCATCTCAGTGGCTGGAGCTGGAACACCAGGCCTTGATTTACAAGTACATCGTTGCCAAAGTTGCTATCCCACCCAATCTGCTCACCCCTATCAGGAGAAGCCTCAGTTCTTCTGGGTTCCATCCCTTATCGGCTGGACCTTTTGGTTCAAATTCATGTAAGCCTATCTACTCTTCCGAAAATAACAGGGACAAGTGTTTACACATAATAACTTGTTGGTTTCTGTTCTTGTATGAAAAGTATATCTTCTAGGAATCAGTCAAATCTTGTTCATTTCCTAAGATCTCAGCTCGGTACAGAATTAATGGCAGATCCTCTTTAAGCTTGTTAGAGATGAACACATTCCTTTTAAACAGTGGTTCTTGAAGAGTTACTTTCTACCTTTCTTTCAAATACTGTATTGAGCTTCTGCTGAACCTTTTTCTCCTTTTTTTTTTCATTTATAATTATCATTTTTTTAAAGATGTATGTAATTTTTTTATAAAAAGCAAATGTATACAAGTCTGTTTTTTGTGATACCCTGTTGATTTCAATTATTGGGACTATGTGATTTCAGCTATACTTTTTATATGTCACTGGTAGAGTTAGCAATCTTTTTAGCATAACCTGTTCATTTTTGTAGTGGGCTGGGGACCTTTCTATCTGGGATATTCTGGAAATGCTGATCCAGAACCCGGTAGGTGTCGTCGGACTGACGGAAAGAAATGGCGGTGCTCGAGGGATGCAGTCGCCGACCAGAAGTACTGTGAGCGTCACATGAACCGGGGCCGCCATCGTTCAAGAAAGCATGTGGAAGGCCAATCTGGCCATGCCGCGAAAGCGATGCCTGTTATCGCTGCTTCACAGTCAGCTACAGCAGTTTCTGGTGCTGGGTCATCCAGTAGCCTTGGTAGTGCGCAGCCGCAAACTAAAACCTTGCAGCCAAATGTTCGTGAAGTTTGCACTGCACCATTCAACATGTAAAGAGAACTAGTAACGCTTTACTTTTGTTTTCGATTGATATCTTTTGTTTCCAATCATTAAAAATACGATATTTATATCTCCACATATTAGTCATATGCTTTTTCTTGGTCATTTGTTTAAGCATAGTTTGTCCGGTGCATCGATTGCTATATTTCAATGTTCTAATGGAATTTTATTTGTAAGTTATAATATTGGCACAATTTTATGCTGAAAATATGCAGAATATTTGAGTTATCGGTAACAACATCCTCCTTTTTCAATCGATTGCTAACTTAACTGTTGTGTGCAGGATGGTGATGAACAAGGAAAATGCCAATGACCAAAGACAAGATCCTGTGAGCCTCTCCATGTTGACTTCTATGAACCCAAAACCCACTAGTTCCTTATTTTCAATCCCAGAACATCACAATGCCTTTGAAACCACCTCATCCCGAGCGGATCTTCAACTTGTTGCTACCGATTCCCATTTGAACCCTGCAACTAGGTCTTTCTCAGATAAAAGCTGTATCGCTTCTCCGAAGCTCCAAGTCCCACGACCGCAGTCCCATCCCCTTCACCACTTCATCGATGATTGGTCAAAAACTCAATCGGATCGTTCTACCATTACTTGGCCTGAGATAGAAGAAATGCAGTTTGAAAGAACTCAACTCTCTATGTCGATACCAGTGGCTTCCTCAGAGTTCTCGTCCTCCTCTTCTCCTCACCATGAAAACCTTACGCTTTCACCCCTTAAGCTGTCACGGGAATACAATCTCCCTCACATGGATTCGAGGATAAATGTGCTGAGTGAGGTGAACCAAAGACAGATAAGCTGGATACCGATATCCTGGGAGACTTCCATGGCTGGTCCTCTGGGAGAGGCCCTTGCCAACACCAGTAGCATGCCCAAGGATCAAAGCAAAAACTGCTCATCGTCGTCATCTCTAAACCTCTTGACCGACGGCTGGGATTCAAGCCCTCGGATGGAGTCCTCTCCGACGGGTGTTCTGCAGAAGACTTCATTTGGTTCTCTTACGAGCAGCACCGGGAGTAACCCGAGGGCAGAGAACAGGAAGGCTCATGAGAGCACCGCAAGCTTGTCCGATGACCTCCTTGGCCCGACCCTTGTAGGTCCTCCAACCATCCCCTCGCTTTGAGCTTTTGGAATGAGGACTGCATCACTGATGATGTCAAGTTATGTTTCTTGATTGGTCTTTATTTGTCTTTCTATTATGTTTGCTCTCTGTGAACTCTTTGGATGGCGGTCTGTGTTGTGTGGATTGTTAGTGAGACCTTGTTGTGAAGAATATGGCACTCCACCAACTTTTACTCGACTGAAAAGATGATGAGGAGATGATATTTAAGTACCAATTGCTTCTCTGTGCTATATTGTTCGTCTTTCCAACAACAATTTGTGGATGTGCCTTTGTCTGGGTTCTTCTTCAGAATGCTATGTGTATCATTGTTGGTCATCTGATTGGAATTCAGTGCGTCTTCATCCTTCTTGATGGGGACAAACTATGCTTGATTTTGAGATGATGCCATGGATTTGTTGAGCTGCAATAGGAGAAGCATATCATGCATCTCAACTGTTGAGGAGAGGAGCAGAATCCATGCAACACATGAGACAGCCCCAAAATATATTTTTTTAAAAAAATTAAAATATATTTTCATTACATTAAATGACATAGATAATGTTGGATTCGAACCTGAGATTTATACAGTTATGTATTAATCAATCCGTATATCTTAATAAAAATTATTATATTTACATATTATAAATATAATAAAAATCATATATAATATATTTATTTATTTTGATAATAAATTCACGTTACAACTGGTTGGGAAATAATTATATAGATGACTTTTGTGTGGGTCGATTCCTCCCTCCATTTACTATTTTTGCTATCGTATTAGATATTACCCTATGAGAATCATGGCAACTATTTCGGCATCGATACAGAGCGACCAAAAGGTGATGATTTACTACGAGTCTGATGCGACCTTCGTTTGTTGGGCTTGTGATACATTTGTCCATGGTGTCAACTTTCTTGTGGCTCGCCACGTCTACTAAGCTACTTGTACTCTCTCGACGTTGGCTATCACGTCTCCGGCACAAGTCCACGACGGGTTCACCCCCTCTATGCTTCTTATTATCTCGATCCTACTACCTCTCCTTCGCACTTTGTGGCTTTCTTATCCTTTAGCTCTTGTCTTTCTACCTCAAAGTCAACAATGGTACTTTAGGCGAAGAAGCTCTAGATCCTCAATGGATGGCCACAAAATGACGATGCGAGGTGGTTGAGGAGCGGGTGGAGGCCATCTTGCTAGGATGGAGATAGAGGATGGGGTTGTTGAGCGAATGACAATGCGTAGAAGTGACGACCCATGTGGTTAGCCTACACTAGGAAATGACTATGGCCCTACCATTGCTGATAGCCCTAGCGACTATGTTGTGGTTTGCCATCAAGCTTCGAGAGTAGGATGCGACAGTAGAAAGGGGCAGTTAGGTGATGCTTCAATGACTAGAGGTGTGCTCTAGAGTGCCTATGATGCTACTCGCCACCATCGCATTGTGGATTGCCTAGGTCACCAAGCGTGAAACCCGAGTCATCAATGTAGTTGTCGAGCGACACTGATGTAGATGCAAAGCGTCGACATTTGCATCATCCTCTCCTTTTGCCTTAACTTTCGTTGTCGTTTTTTCTCCTAACCAACGACGTTAAGGGAAATGAAATTAGATGTTTCACTTTTGATATTCTAATATAAAATTTTTAAGTTTAAAGATTGAGATACTAAATATATCTAACTAGGATAAGATATAATTAGTCCAACCACGATAATTGGCAAAGCATTGGTGGAAGAATTGATCTGCTTGTGTCTTTGGTCTCTCTTCTAGTCTTTTTTTTTTTTTGCATTGTGGCTTGTGCAGTAATTGTTTACCCACTGTCTTGTATATCCGTTTCTCTCATCGGTGCAATAACACAAGAAACACATTCTAGATTCCGAGCACTGCAACTCCCAAAACCTTGGGGTTTCTTCTTATGAAGTCCAAATCCAGCAAAAGAACAGTGTACTGACTTCTGAGCAACACTAATACCAAACACTCATTTAACTTCGATATATTCCAAGAACAAGAACGATTCAGAACGGTTCCTCTCTCTCTCTCTCTCTCTCTCTCTCCCCATGCCATTTGGATCATCCAAATATGCTGTCCGGATTTTTGGATTGATGGACTCCAAAATGTAAAACTCAACAAGTCAAAAATATCAGGATTCTGCACATATTTTTCAGTACGGTAAAAATGAAATTTGATTGGCTGAACTAAGATGTCAGAATAATCATAAGTCCAGGATACACAATTCAGGAGGGCTCCAAAACTCATCATCTTTTCAGAAACCACTGGATTAATCATAGATATACATATTATGATGCTGAATGCACTTCAACAGTAATAAATACACAAGCAAATAGTGTTGCATTTCAATTAAAACACACCAATGGCCAATTGATGAAAGTAATTCAATCCGATGTCCAAATATAGAGAATACATGTAAGAATATCAGTGTGGAAGGAAGAACATACCACGAAAAGAATAACATTGTACAGACGAGGAGGGCACTCAGTTGAGAGACACCTTGCTTGTTGCAAAACCATTTGACTTTGAATAAAGAGGCCTTCTTCTACTTTAACTATCACATACTTCAGATATTGAAACTTTTGACGCATTGAGGTTTTCCATCATGGCCTTTGATTTGGTGTAGATAGATGTAAGTAAGCCCTCCCTTTGGTGGAATGCCAAACTAAACTGCCGGATCTCCTCCTTAAGTTCCTTCATCTTTTGCTTTTCGGTGTTCAACTCCTTCAACAACTCTTCTTTTTGGGCTCTGAGGTGCTCATTATCTTGTTTAGACAGGGAGAGAGTTTCCACTAGAGAAGCCTTCTCCTCTCTTAACAGGCTGCATGCCCTTTCCATGATGGTACATTTTTCCCTTAAAGCCTCAAGCTGTTCTCTGTTGAAGCCACAATCACTTTCCAAGCTATGATGTCTCTCAGAACTAATTTCTTCATCAACACTTGGTTCCTTCAGCCAAATTCAGTTTTTTCAGCAAATAAAATTCATGAAAAATATAATAAGTGCGCTAACACTTTTGAATACAGCAACTGTTCCATATCAACATGTTAAAATATTATCAAGATGACAATTGCATCTGAAATAGCTAAGAGATGAAAACAAAAACAATTCTGTGGTCAAAACTGGCTATATTATCCAGGAATGGATTGGAAATAATTGGGCTAGAAATGATATTTTAAAGACCCAGAAATAAAGGGTACTTTCCAGACGATCAAAATTAATCCATGGTCATAGTAACAGCAACAACAACAATCAAACAGAATCCATCCAAAGTATATGAGTGTTGTGGTGGATGAAAACTCATGCATGCAATAAACAAACATCACAAAGGTATTGTTGTGGCTCCACTTACTTTGGTTCCATCACTAACTAGGTTCTTTTCATCTCAGTGCTTTGTGTCTTTCACCTATGATCAATGCTGTTGATTTGTCCCAGTGAAAATGTTGGTTTTCTTGCTACACTAAACCACACATCTCTAAACATACTGAGTTATTTTTCCTTTTATTGCCTATAACTAGAACCCTATATCCAATAACTCAAGGCCTCAAGTCAGCTTTTCACTGCTCATAGAATTTCCATGATTTGTCCAACCATTTTCCTCCAATGCTGCATACTCTATAGGCACATCGATATATGAGATATATCTCTTCTTTGTTTTCTGTCTTTTTTTTTTTGTTTCTTAAACAAAGCATTGCTTGAAAATGATAGTGCAACAACTTCTTCAGTGTATAATAAATCATAATGCCACCATTTGGATAGAGATCCTGCTACTCATTATAAAATCGAGGGCTGCAAATAACCTGAGCTGATAAAAATATTAAGTGGCCCAGGTTTAGCACATGCAGAGATTCTCAAGTTTGCTAGAACTGAGCTTCAACTAGTATGTTCAACCTTGGCTCATTAGCCTTCTCAACTAGCAGGGTTCTCTAGAATTTATGCTCGAGCTTAGCTTTTCATTAGCAATGCTTTGAGCAACATCAACCTTGGCCTTGTATGGCAACCTGAGCTTGAGCTTTAACACGTTGGTTATTTGGTTCGTCCGCAGAGCTGCACAAAATTGTGGTTCTCCAGTTGTGCATCTCTGTTGCCAATCATCAGCTGCAGCAGAGCTGCTAACCTTCCCATACTATCATGCGTGAATTCTCCCTTAATTCAAGTAATTCACAAAGGATGGTTTTAAGATATATCAACCACAAAATATGGATCATTAGGACAAAATGATAACTATATTACCTAAAAGTTTTTAACATTCAACTACAATAGTCATGAATGATAAACATAAATCAGAGAGGTCTAAATGTGAAACATTAGAATGAAAAGGAATAGTTCACTTACGAGAGACATTTCAAGTGATGGAAATGACTGATGTTTCATATTTGGTGTCATTTGAAGTGTATCAAGATCAGTGATGCAACCTTTGTTCAATTGCATCCACAGGTCTTCATCGGCTGTGTTGTCAAAATTTTCAAGGATGGGGTTCGAATCAACTGTCCTGAAGCTACTTGGTCGTTTCACAACGAAATCATCAGCCATTGCTTTGAAATTGGGAGTTCTGAACACATCACTTCTTGATACACTTAATTCATCAAACATGATAGTTGAATTAACTTTTTGCTGCAAATGTAGATGTGATGTGAATCAGCCCCACTATGTGAGCAGGATAAATAAGCAATGGTTGAGTTCTATTTGGTTAAGTTACCTGAGTTGAAATTGAAGTATTATATGAAGAAATAGAGAGACTACTAAGATTTTCTATCTTCTTCTGCTGTTCCTTTATGCGAAGCTCTAAAGTTTCACGGGCTTTTCTTTCTTCCTCAAGTTCCATTGCAAGCCTTTCACGTTCTAGTTCAGACTGATAAAAACAAAATAAGATATTTGTTACAGCAATTAAATGGAAATATGCGCTTCCCATAAATACAAATCATGTGGAACAAATTTTAGATTCACTAACTGAACACGATTTTACCTTGTGCATGTCATTCCGTTGTTTCAAAATAACTTGTTCCAGTATTTCAGAATGAGAACCCTGAAAAACAGAATATAAAATCATAATTCATAATGAACTTGAAGCCACTTACATGAGAACAAAAATAAATAAGAAATGACCTGTAATTTTCTGCGGAGTTCCTCAATCTCTAGTTTTTGCCGCTTCAGCAAAGCAGCATCAGTTAATATCTATAATATCATGGAAAAGTAATTAGAACAAAAGTAACTCATATATATACCAACAATTTATAAAAACAATTATGATCTGATTCCAAAAAGAAAAGGTTAATAAAAAGTGATTAGCCTACAACTATAACCTGGTTCTGTAAAAACATGACTAATTGAAAGCGAAAAGACTGCTCAAGAATTATGACATGATGGATCCTTCTTTGTAAGCCTATACACTTTTGACAAGTTCGGTTAATTTGGGTGTGTGCCAAAGAAACTGTGCGGGACAAAATTCATAGAACTAGAACTTATAGCAACTAGATGAGGATTCAGTTTTGGACTAGCAACATTGTCCAGTTGTTAGCTATAGAGTCAAACATCAGAACCAACCTCATTTACTTGGGCACAGTTTGTAATTCGCTTGGCTCTGCTTGCAAATTGAAGCGTTCCCCTTGTTTCTTCTATGTGAACCTACAAATATCAGGGATATAAAATAAATATGAAAGAAAATAATAATATAATTCAAGAAAAGCCTACATGGGCTTAAGCCCTACCTCTTCAGGTGCAACTGTACAGATTATTGACGTTTTTGAATTGCCTCCAAGAGCAGGTTGGAGTATGCGAGTCAGTTTACTATCACGATATGGAATGTGCCCCCTGCATGATCACACCCTCATTTTAACCAACAAGGAATTTCAATCATAATTGCTATTCAATTAAATTCCTGAATTATTTAACATATATTACGAGATTCAAGAATGTCCGTATACAAGATTGAGTTAAGAAGTGCTTATAATCGGAAATTACAGCTCGATAGCAAAACATGTGAAAATAAGAACAGTTGGTATGTATAATACAAAAACACCATTAGCGCAGTCACAGCACCACAGCAAAAAATGAATATAGAAAGAAACAAGTTCTCAATCAAGAGAAAAATCAGAATTCTCATGTCAAGATTACAAATTTTAGGTTATAAAATGTAAAGGATAATTAAATACATGGAAGTTCAAGTACCTTTGCCTTCCACTCTCACTAAGCTTGTTGATCACATTGCCAAGAATCATCAAGCTCTTGTTAATGTGCTTCCCCTCCTTCAGACGGACTCCTCCAGCCCCTGTTTTAGCAATCCGCTCTGAACCAGCTAAATCTACCAAGTTCTGTAAGACCAAATAGTAAGTTTTGTTTTCAAAAAGATTAATACAGTTGGAGTCGAGAGGAAAGTGGAAACACACAAGAACAGAAACACGGATAGCATCCGTGTTCGATGCATCCCCTAAGTTCATGGGATTCCTCTTGCTGCTTTCAATGACCTAAACAAATAGCAGATTTCGAATAAAAGGATAATGAGTAATAGCATCACAGATATCATATTACAAGAACAGACAGAGAAATATACCATCCTAAAGATAGTATGTGATCTGCTGCTCCGAGCGTTCATGTTTGTTTCACCAAAATGTCGATTTGCTGCAACCAACATTTCACTTGCACTCAAAGAGGCAGTAATTTAAAGGTGCCATTTTGAGGGCAATGAGTTGCTATATACCTTCTCCATGTTTGAGGAGCTCAAACACTTGTTCGGCACTGTTCACGATTTCCTCCCTGAGCCCCGCCACAAAAAATCCTCTCTGAATTCGAAGTGGTAGGTTTTATCAGACAAAATAACCACCGATATTTGCCGACTGATGTCTTTAGTATCAAGTCTCACCTCCAAGCTCTCGTGAATCGGGAGCTTCTGGTTCCCCAATGTCAGCAAGTCGTTAATCTCCTCATTGTAGATCTCCATATAGGAGACCCTAATCAAGAACTCGCGGTCCGTAGTCTGCTCCCATCGGCACCCAAAAGAAGTCTCTATTTAACCTTTTTATTTCCAGAAGAAACACTCAAAACCTAACCCAGGAAGCAAGTCGAATCACATACCATTTTGGTGGTGCGGAATACGTCCTCGACAGCGAGAGGGATGATTCCGGGTTCCTCCTCAGATCCACTCATGGTGAAAGTCTTGCCGCTGCTCGTCTGGCCATACGCGAAAGCAGTTCCTGGCGGGAGGTAAAAGTGATGAACCCCCATCTCTACGCGGAACAAGGGAGAAATCCGAACTCACCGTTGAACCCATCGACGGCGGCTTGAATTATGGATTTGATGAGGAGATCGTACACCATTGCGTTGTTATAGCTTGGATCGAAGACATGATCTGAGGCAAACAAGAAGAAGAAGCAGCAAAGATCAGGGTAAGAGGCATCGGAGGCGGGCGCAGCCGTGGAGAAGAGAGGGTGTCACCGAAGGCGAAGGAGACGCCGGAGCCTGGGGCTACGAGGGAAATGCTTTCGTCCTGTACCCTCCAGTGACGGTCGGCAGGCGGATCTCCAGCGGCGGAGGGGCGGAAGCGGACGGCGACGGAGATCTTCTCCATGGGCTGCGAGTAATGTGAGAGAGAGAGAGAGGCAACCTCTTTTGTTAGAAGAGTGGGGAGAGAGCTCGGGCGGTATCATAACCGGGCACGAAGAGGGAAAAGAGTTTGAATTATGTGGGCTCGGGTCACCGTTCGAACGTGTGAATGCATTTATATGGGCTTCATGGCCCATCTTCCGATATTAAGAGCGAACACGTACTACGCACGTGTCCTTTGAGCCCAAAGAGTGAATGGCTTTATATGGGCTTAATGGCCCATCTACCGATACTACGAGCGAACACCTGCTACGCACGTGTCATTCGAGCCTAATGGCCCATCTTCCGATATGACGAGAGAACACGTGATACGCACATGTTCTTAGAGCCCAGTGTGAATGGATTTATATGGGCTTAATGGCCCATCTTCCGACATTTCGACTGAACATATAAGCATATTTCTCATATTTGATAGTGGAAGATATAACATATATGACAAATTATACTTGTTATAGTATGCAAGGGAAGCAAGTTTCGGAATAATAGAATTATGTGGGTGGGTATTGCTATATATTATGTGATGAAGCAACAATAAATGAAGATATCGGACTTGTATAGTGCCCAGAGAGAACTGCCAATGGAATCCTCCACTGATGCCACAGTCCTACGACTCCGCGGAGTTCATCAAGTCCAAGCCGGATAGGAAGAAGGCGGTAAGAGCTCCGCTGTTAATCCATGGCCAGCCACGCCACTCCTGCTCGCAGCCATCGTCGCCAGATGAGGAGCCGTGGGCGGCTGCGCCGAGGCTGGGGCCAAATCAAGGGGCTGCGACGTCGGTACGCCGGTGAGACTCTGGACTAACTGGCGGAAGCTCCGGGGGTCCGCGAGGTACACCCTCGGCGGGAGAGGCCCTGCCCTCCTACGTGGCTTCCTTGCAGGCTTCCGCACCGAGTGTTGAGGCAGTGGCGGTGCTGATCGTGCGCCTGCATGTTCACGGTGGGATGGTAAGTGGGAAGGAGACGAAGTGCTCTCCATCTGTTGGTTGGCTGGTAAAACCGTCGGGCGTTGGGTATTGTATTATATGGTGGTGGAGAGACCGTCGTTTTGTTTGATGTAAGCATGGCGGCTAAGTTACCAGAGTCACTTAGTCAAAGTATGAAGTTTCGTTACAAGTCCTGCGGTTGACTTCTTCGCAAATGATAAGAACACCTCATGAGATGCACCTGCCGTTTGTCTGGATCGAATTGATTCATGTTCCAAGTCAAGAGGAGGATCCTTCCGCGAGCCAGCGCGCGATGTCAACTGAGTACATATACTATCACCGTTCAATCGTGGGAGTCAAACTTGCTTTTCTGAAGGTCAAAACATTCGATAAGCTAAAATCGTCTCCATGTCAACCTTACGGTTTGAACATACAGATGAGCAAGCTTTAATTGTGTTAATGGAAGATTTTAGTCAACAAGAATTAAGAGACCAAAGAAGACAGTATTTATTTCATGAACATATTCAACTCTTGACGTCGGCGTAGGAGGGACAGAAGGTGACGATGTAGCCAGCCGTGCCGGCGGCGCAGGTGATCGTGCCCGTCACGTCGTCGTAGGCGTAGCTGTACGCCGCCGCGCAGGCGGCCTTGAAGAGCTGCGAGTACCGGCTTGGCCCGCACGACGCGGGCGAGCTGTGGGCCCCTGTGCAGCAGTACTACGCCGCCCCGAACGCCTCGCACGCGCTCCCGCAGGCCAGCATCTCCCCGGTCGCACCCGCCATCCGCCGCGTACCCCGTGTACCGGCAGTTGCCGCCGCCGACGATGGGCGCACCCCAACGCCGAAGTTGTACCCGTCGACGAGGCTCACGTCGTAGAAGTCCTGGTCGCCGGATGAGGATCCAGCGAGGGTGAACTCGGCCAGGGTGACGGGCGGTGGTGCAGCGGAGGGCGCCGCCGCAGTCGCCAGTGTCACAAGTGCCGGAGGCGGAGAAGGGGGCGAAGGCGCAGCCGGTGCGGGCCCAGAAGCGTCCGGACCAGCCCGGCGGTGCCGTTGGGCCGGAGCTCGAAGCCTTCGCCGCCGAGGGCTGATGCGTCGTTGCCGAACAACGTCCCGGGCCTAAAGCTTCTTCAATAATTATTCTTATTTTCTATTATTTTTATCATGATATCAAAGCAGTAAGAAAAGCGGAGCGAATTGCCTTCGGCTAGCGACCAATGCCGCTGGAAAAAACAAAGCTTCGCCTTTGCCTTCGGCCAACGACCAACGTCGCTGTAGCCAAATTCCTAAAAAGCTCTGCGATCAATTCTCATCTTTCTCACCGCGATAGTCTTTGTTGATGTGCTAATAGTCGGCGGACTTAAGGAGAACGAAAGGAACACATGTGTCCTCACAGCAACAGCAATCGCAGCAGCAGCAACGATCTGCTCTTGCTCTACTCACGAAGCATCTCCTTTGTAAACCATTCTTTGCATCGACCCAAGATTGACATCCTTTACGGGAGCACCATCTTACGGGGCGTGATAGATCTATTCTGTTGAGAGAAATTCTTCATCATAATCTATAATATTAAAATTTAATATTAAAATTTGAGGACGAGGGACTTCATCCAAAGGACGAAGAAAGAGGATGAAGAACCTCCATGTGATGTCGTCTTCTTTTGTGCGAGGGACTTGACTGTCACGAGCATTGGAGGTCGAGAGGGGTCTCTACGGGGACTAAGGTGACACCATCAGGTAACTCATGCCAAGGCTTTGCCCACAGAACAACTTTATTTATGGAAGAAGCAAGAATCCTAGAAGTTATGTCGCAATTGCTCTGTTAGGTGAACCATAAGTTGGTTCATCCTGGTAGTTCCCTGTTAGAACTTCATCTGCTCCGATCAGTCTTCATGTTGAGATGTACATTTCCAACAAATACGTCGGCAGCTAACCCTAACCAGCAAAGGCTGCATATGTCTGAGGCGGAATGGCCTCGGAAGCTTTCGGTGACATCCGCCTCGTGAAGATATTTCGAGGACGGTTATCTTGAAATTTATTAGTATTTATATTTTTATGATAGCGACATATCCACAACAATGTCGTTGTAGTATAGTGGTGAGTATTCCCGCCTGTCACGCGGGTGACCCGGGTTCGATCCCCGGCAACGGCGTCTATTGTTTTTTTTTTTTGTCAGTGGCTCCAATTTCGAAGGCCCAGTGTGGCCCAACAACAAGAAGTAACAATTGACGACCCAAGAAAACTTGCAGTCAGTTGACTTGTGGACCATCAAACGCTTTCCAAGTTCATCCACCACCAAAATGACAGTGGAATTGCTGTCATGTCAGCGGCCGTCGCTGCCACTTCCCACCTCCGTGGGGTCGCCGGCCCGTCGTGGCCCCGTCGCCTTCCTCCTCTTGTTCACATATTTCTCAGGGACCAACCCTCCTCCTGATACACTTCCCTCTTCCTCCAACAAAATGCACGACAGCGACAAACATCGACTTCACTGCTCTGAGCTCTTCCTCAGACTCGCAGCCTCGTGCAGGCTAAGATTCCTTGCTGGTAAAACGCAGATACCTACATGATCTCCGATTCATGCACTCGGCCGAAGTGGGACAGCACGTAACAAGGACGGCTCATCGGCAAGGAGACGATCCAGAATCGGACAACCGCAGCATCTCAGCCCTCACGACTCTGATGCGCTACCAAATCCGAGGCTCGTCGAATCATCGAACGATTGAACAGTGGTAATTCGTTTAGCCTGTTGTCAGAGCCCGAGTTAAGGAGAGGGAGCCATTAGAGGTGCTGTGACAGCACGAGAGGCAGGTTGGCCAGTGTGCCCTACGGACGAAGGACAGAGACCCCATCCCCTAATAACTCCATGGCACCACAGCTGCAAAAGGAGCGTGCATGGGATCTCGGGAACTCACCGAGTCACAGACTCGGTCAAGTATCTTCGCGGTCGTAACATGGACCATGGACGTCGAGCCCACGTGGCCTGGGCCACCTCTGAGTGGTCCACGTCGGCTGCGCGCATCGATATCTCCCAGCCTCGTCAGCTTTAGTGCTGCCACCAATGTCTTCTTTTATCGACCTCAAAAGTTCTCTTTGTGCTCTCTCTCTCTCTCTCTCTCTCTCTCTCTCTCTCTCTAATATTTCTTTCTGTTTGCCTTTATGCCATGACAGCATGAAGAAGAGAGAGACGAGCTTCTCCAAGTGGTGGCTTGGGGCCATGCAGCAGGAGAATGTTGCTGCTATTTAAGATACACTGCGTGGAAAGGGACTGACTAGGGAGGATGTTGGCTCGAAAGCACTAAGAATAGGAAAAAGAGAAGGGAGGAAGAAAGAAGGAAGAGCATGAAAAGATGTGAATCATCTGATTGCTTGGCACAATCATATACAAAAGTGTACGTCGGCTGATGTTGATTGGCAATCACATTAAGGAAGCAATCTAATTATTTCTTTGGTTATAAAAGATGAAGCTCGTTCTCACATAATTTATTAGATGCTGAAATCTCTCGAAAATATGATTAAGAAGAACACAATAGTAGTAAGGCTTTATCGAAGTAAGTTGTTCTTTACATCTCATAAATTGCATCTCGATATCCACAGGCATTCCAATGGTCAATTGTCATCTATGGTAGGTCAGCTTTGTCTCACCGATCTATCACTATCGTCGGTGAATTTGAACCCAAAGCAATAAGAGACATTCACATAAGACAATTAGAGATTAGTAATGTTATAAAAACAATAACAAAATATAAGGCCATAACTATTTGTTTCGTTGTTGTCCGAATATTTTTATTTTTATTTCGAAAAGATGATGGACATCAATAAATCATAGATCGTGGATGATATAGGAGAAGATATGAGATAATAATAACTAAAGCACTTGATATATTTTTTTTTTTGGGTCTCATTTCTCTTTTCTTGAATGATCAATGCATTACATTTAGCTCAGAAGGTGAAAAGAAGATTTTGAACTCAAAATTTTATTAAATTAATGTACAATCAAAATTTATAATTTAATATCCCAACATGCAGATGATATACAAAAACAACATAATCTTACCATCTAATAGTTGATGGGTGTGCTTATCATGTTGTTGGACCTGCCACGACCTAGCCTTTCTTGCTAAAGGGGTCTCGGCACGTTTGATCGAGTGCATATCACGATCACAATGATACCATGTTGAGAAGGGTGAGATCAATAGGATTGCCGCATAATTATGGTTAAATCACTTAAGCATCCCCGCTTAGGTTCAGCTCAATGATTCATAGGGCTTCATAAATGCCATTGTCGACTTCATCCGATAGGTTTAGTGACATAGTGAATGTGATCCATGCACAATCATCCTTTTTGTGACTGTGTTATTTAGTGGATTGTCCATCGTTGAATATTTTTGAAATAACATCTGATAAACTTTTAGAGACAGAGTTTCAGGAAGCACTCAAAGTATAAGTTTGGATCTTTCAAGAGTATTAATGAAGGAAGGTTATTTACAACAATTTTTATTATATATATTGTTCTCGTTTGGGTTATCCGAACTATTTAATTAGGAAATAAGGTTAACACTTTGATCCACAATAAACTCCTTCTTAGCCCCAAACTAAGGGATGCACAAATGAGTCCATGAGATCAACATCATATCTGATGAATCGTACTTGTGAGTTGGAAATAGCTTTTGAGACCATTGAGAAACACCTACCTTCTCCCCTCTGAGACCAGGTGGATCTCGTGCACCTTGATGGATCAATCCAAACTCCAGAAATAATTCTGCCCTTAAAATATGATGAGGGGACAAGACTAGAAACACAAGCCATTGACATGACATGATTGACATATTGGATATCAGGGGAGACCAAAAAAAAAGAAGAAGAAAAGAAAAGATCCTCCACACAGATTATTCCATGAATGAGTATTAGAAAAAGGAGGGACAAAGTCAGCTTCAACTTTCTCCATCAATGGGAGAGGAGGTTGAATCATGGAGCCAAAGGGGTTGGTGAGAAGGAACCTTGGAAACTAAGTAAAGAAGTGGGAACCATGTAAAATATTGAGGTGTGTTGGCATATGTCTTCATGGATGCTAGGGTTGGACACAGCATGAAGCCACAAAGTTGTTGAGGACAAAAAGGCAGTAGGTGAGATGGTGAGACCACTTTTTATTCACAAGCAAACAAGCTTTTAGGATATGATTCTTGATTCCAAGTTATCATCACAAGAGAGAGATAGAGAGAAAGAGAATATTAATCAAATAGCATGATAGAATGGGTAAGGAGAATTGTCCAAGGTTCTAGATGAGTACCTTCCACCCAATTCTAGCTTCAAGAATGGGGGAAGGAGTCACTAAGTCAATGGTTGTGACAAGCCAATTGTCCTAAGCTTTTACTTTGCATTGAGACACAAGTGGAATTTGGTGCCTCCTCTTCCTTTCATGTTTGAAATTGATGTTTCCTTGAACTATATATACTCTGACATTTTGATTCTCCCTTGTTATCCACTTACTTACTCTTACAAAATGTCATCTCTTCCATTTGCTACATTATAAGGTAGTAAAGTGAATTTTGATTGATGTTCAGTGTATATTTAAATATCTTAAAATTATTGGGTAATAAATAGAAATGAAAATTGATTTATGTATGTTAATTTTTTAAAGTATAAACGATGAAATATAAGATTTGATCCCAAAACCTTCTCGATATTGTTTTAAAGTATTTACCGATTAAACTAGTTATCGAATGAAGATCTAAACTCTCAACCCTTATCGAGCAAATGTAATACACTATCAGTTCATCAATTTATTTATGTTTAAATTTGTTGCTCAAATAATTCTTTTAGGTGTAAAATTATTGAATAAAATTTTAAACCCTTAACTCTTAATTTATGTGTCAATTTATTCAATACGATTTTATGTCCTCAGATGTTATATATCTATCACGAAAAGATCAATATTTTAGATATAAAAATATATATATTATAGATGGTCTTAAAATCTTAACCTTTTGGACACATAATAATATTTTTTGGTATAAAAATTTATAGGTATATATTAATTTGATTGAACTTTAAGTAATAAAAAAGAATTAAACACATGAGCATATGTTTTACATACAGCAACTTAGTTTTGTTTCCAGCTTTTAACGGCAAAGAAGCATAGGATCCGAGAAGACTGGAGTTGAACAGTGAGGGAGGCATGCAGCAGAAGAGACCGCCTGCGAAAAGTCTGCTGCATCCGATCGCAGATGTGAGACCAATGGCATGAAACCATAGCAGCTCTCTTCCCACTGCACCAAGGAAGACCCTCCCTCCACTTGTCTCTCTGCTGTCTGCTTCCCTTTTCTTCCCCTCCTCCTCCTCCTCCTCCTCCCCCTCATCTCTCTCTCTCTCTCTCTCTCTCTCTCTCTCTCTCTCTCAGGTGATGATGCTGTTGCAGCTCCTACAACATCTTTCGCCATGGCTTGCTTCCGCACACTCGCACACGCACCATTTTTCGCATCCTTTGAATCGATACATGTTTGTAAATGACAAGAACATGATCTCTTGGAAGCACGGTGTTAGGGACACACAGGTGATAGGATGTTACTACCCGAGTTGGACGCTTCACCCGACGACAGCGACAGATGAAAGATGAATCTGACGCTTCTCTTTCTTCTGTCTTCTAACACATCACGAGTTAACTCGTGCGCTAAGCAACTCGATCGGTGAATCATATAATTACGTCCAAGGCCAAAGACGTGAATGCTTCTCTCTTTTCTATCACTTCTCCTCGGGAGAGAGTTCGAAGCGCCAAAGAGGTCAAGGTGACAAGTGCTGACACGGTGGGATACATCATCGTTCAAGCCTTGCTCGGGAATCTCTCCGTCTTAGGAACTCATGACATTTCCAACGGCGCTAGTAGCAGCAGCACCGAGCGTGGTGATGGTGACAAGTTGTCGTCTCCATCACGAGGATCATGGTGAAGAAGATTTCTTGAGGGTAACGATGCTTGTTTACGAACCTATTTGTGAAGGTCCCACGATCAGGTCATGGATGGCTCGTTCGACTTAAATATCCGACACAACCGAAGAAATGGTCATCATCCATACGTTTTCATATGAATTATTTAATATAAGCATGATTTGACTATTATTATTATTATTATTTGAATAATCAACATTTGATATATCAAATCCGATCAATATCATGTAGATATGACGGCATAGCAAAGAGATATATATATTCCATCGATTGCTTCTTCTCCTTCCTATCAGTTGTCATTCCAAACCATTAAATAAACATTATCTGATTGCTAGACAATAATGCTCCGATGTAAGTTTTACAATAGGAAGATGAATGAATACAAAGATCATGCGTACTCAAAAAAATCTCTCTAGTACGATAGTACTCGAAAAATGGATGAAATAGAATCAATTTCACGAAGAAGCTTAATCGACGATCATCGGCAAAATTATGTATATATATCTTTGGAGGAAAACAAATATACGCAAATAATGGAGGTGTCGACATTGGGGTCCACAAGGGGCGTGATTGGCTCGTGTGAGCCAGGGAAGCGTGGGGACCAACACTTTCCTTCCGTGACGAAGCCGGCAAATGGCGTCGTAATCCCCGTGGGCCCCGCTGCCACGCCCGTCCCGTTTCTCCAATGTAGCTATCCGAGTCCGGGCCCACACTGCGCCGTTATGTCGCGTCCTCGACCGCCGTCATCTCCCCGTTTTCCGGACGAGGCGAAATAGACGAAAAGTGCCAAAAATAAAAAAGGCCACCCGACGTTAGGCGGCAGTTGGTCGCCATCCCGTCGACACGTGTCGCGTCGGCGGTCGCACGAGGGGGCTCCCCCCCAATCACGGGGAGACTGTCCTCCTCCCGTCACGTGCGACCCTCTATCCGCAGCCGTTCATCTTAATTGATCTAAAATTGCTTACATGTAAGGTTCAAATCATAGATTTGCGCTTCGAAATCTAAGAAAGTTGTCGGTCATCTTTGATGCAAATGTGATGCAGGAGATCGCACACGTAGGAGGTGGATTTGAGACAGCTTACTCGTTGACCTTAATTATTGTAGCATGTCAATTATACATGAATATGTGTAGTACTCCACACATCTTCGATCACCGCTCACGAATTTTGATGATTGAAAAGTGAAAGTCGAATACATTGAAGCATGGAAAAGAAATTGAAATATGATAGTTATGGGCAATCGAAGGCCTTGTGGCTGGCCATGAGTCGAAGTGGGCATGAGACATCATCCACATCTTGACAGGTACGGGGAATCATGCATGTTGCACGAGATTAAGGGGATGAAAGAGATGGTGATGATGATGTTAAGGTAGTGGGTGGTTTGCTAGTGCAATTATGGCCCTCCCTTAGCTGGTTGGCTCTAAATTAGAACACCAACTGGTGAGGCTCACGTGACATCAGCCCCTTAAAAGTGCACCACCAAGGGCTTATGGATCCAAAACCCGCATCCGCAATCTTATGCTGGGACTAGAGTCGGATGCTAGATATCGGATCCTATCGAAACCGTAGCCGCACCCGCTACGCGTGACCGACAAAATACATGTCCACCATCAACCACATATTTGGGACCACCTCTATCCACCGTTGGATCAAAATCGAACGATCTAAATTGGGAGGATCTTCTGCTTTATGCTGGGCCTCGAATGCCAGAAGTGGAATGACATGAATGCCAATGGTGGCATTGAGCTTTAGTTTAAACGCCCCCCTCCCCCCCCCCCCCAAACCCTCACCCTCACCCCCACCCCGACCGAGTCAACCTACAAACCAATGCAGCAAAGGAGACTTATTGGCAGTGTTTTGGTGGTTGTATAGAGAGCTGGTGTGCAGATTCCATAAAAGAAAGGAGTAGGCAGCCACCATAGCAATTCTAATGGAGTGTCAAGGCTGGGTCTTATCATTAGAGTATGAACATGGGGCTCCGTTGGTCATTGGCCATTTAGGTTGGGAGTCGATTTGGAGCATACTAGTATAAGGAGAGGAGAAAGAGGAACAGCGACCTCCATTATTTTCTTTCTTTCTTGCATTATAATACTCCTCCTCTTTCCTTTCGGAAGGCGATTGTAGGGGGAGGAGAGCGGGGAGGGGGGAAGAGATAGAGAGGAGGGAGACAGGGAGAGACAAGGATGGAAGCGCCTTGGAAGAGGTTTTCAACTCAGCTGGAAGATAACGATGTCTTCATGCCCTAAAGCTCATCCATCCTTCGAGACCATCTGTAGTAAGAATCTACACATCCCCAGCAACCATTACGCGAACACAGAGAAAAAAATGAGGAAGCACGAAAGAAGAAAATAAAATGATATTAAAGATTATTATTGCCTAAGTTATTCCGTCTTTTCTTTCGTGTTCTTGGATTTCTTGTTTTGATCGCTCCATGGCCTCCCGACGTGCAGGTAGCTTGACGTGAATCAATTGGACCGCCATGATGATGATGATGATCAAAGAGAGGCCAGCATGGGAATAGCGACGCAGCCCTCTCAGCTCACCTTCGCCTACCTCAGTCCACCATCCAAGACCCTCGGGGGAACGCAAGCCGGGCCTAGTTCTCCGG
Source organism: Musa acuminata AAA Group (assembly GCF_036884655.1). Lineage (NCBI taxonomy): Eukaryota > Viridiplantae > Streptophyta > Magnoliopsida > Zingiberales > Musaceae > Musa > Musa acuminata. The sequence continues at coordinate 43,689,945 of NC_088333.1, forward strand.
CGTCTATGTCCCAGGGGTTCCACCAAGGCATCTTCAGCTTCCCCGAGGGCTTCGACCGCTCCGCGAACCGAGAACAGCAGCAGAACCACCACGTCGCGCAGCAAAGTAGGAGGGACAAGCTACGGGTGCAAGGCTTTGATGCCGCCGGACACCCGCTAGTCCCGATCGACGAGCACGGCGAGGAGGCAAGCATATACGGGTCCACCGCTGTCGGTGCCGGCAACATGTTGTCGGATATGTTCAGTTTCCCGGCGGCCGGACTGACGGCGGTCGACCTGCACGCTAACCAGATCTCAGGTGGCTTTCATCTACCGCCGAGGCCAGCGGCCACGGCAGGAGGCTTCACCGGGGACTGGTACGGTCCAGCCCGACAAGGCAACCAGCAGCAGCATTCGGTGACAGCTTTGAACGCCGACTCTGCTGCCGCGATGCAGCTTTTTCTCATGAACCCTCTGTTGCAGCCGCCGCCGCCACAGCAGCAGCGGCAGAATTCTCCGTCTCCGCCTCCACCAGCTCACCAACAAGCCTTCCAATCCTTTGGAGACGCTCCCTTTGGCGGGAGAGTGGCAGAAGGCCAAGGACTCTCGTTGTCGCTCTCTTCATCCCTGCAACAGTTGGAGATGGCCAAAGCGGACGAGCTAAGGTTTAGAGAAGGGGTGCTGTACTTCAATAACCAGCAGCAACAGCACTCCACGTTACATTTGCAAGGCCAGGTTCCTGGACACGGTCAGCAATCGCACATGGGCTACGGCAGCATGGGACTGGTGAACGTGTTGAGGAACTCCAAGTACGCAAAGCCGGGGCAGGAGCTCCTGGAGGAGTTCTGCAGCGTGGGGAAGGGACAGCTAAAAGGAAGTAAAGCAGGGAGGCACCGTGGTGGCTCATCCAACCCTAACTGCAACCCTACCGGTGGCGGTGGCAGCGGAGGCGCTTCCAGTTCGGCCGCTGCATCTTCATCCTCCAAAGATGTTCCTCCCTTGGCTCCTGCTGACAGATTTGAGCACCAGAGAAAGAAGGCCAAGCTCATCTCCATGCTCGACGAGGCATGTATTAGTCTATATATTTCCGTGCTTTCTTTACTTCACTTAATTACAGGAATCACTCATGTCTCCTCCTTTACATATACATTTCTTTCGGTCCTTAGCAGCCCACTAAAGTGGCCGAGATGATTCTCAGGTCAATTTTGACAAGATTTATTTCTCCTAGTGGTGGTTGTACTTTGCATATATCTATACACAAAGGTGGGGTAGATAACCATTATAGGCATTCTTTCAAGAAGAAGCCACAGCATTTGATTTGGTGAAATAGTTGTCTCTACATGGCTTTACTCCTCTTCTTTGTTTCCTCACCTTGGGGCTCTCACAGATCGTTTGCTCGATGCTCGCACCAAGAGAATGCTTGTGGCCTCAGCGGCACATCTATTTGCCATTCTTGCGTTCTCTTTGATTACATCATTGTGGCAGCCGTACGATACAAGAAGAGAATAACTCGATTTGGTTGTTTGCCATAGTCCTCACTGTAATAGTAGCTGCCTTAGATCATATATATGTGAATGAAGAAGGCAATAACCATGAAGGATCCAATGACATTGTACTCTCTGTCATGTAATCTTCGCAGGTGGACAGAAGATACAACCACTACTGCGACCAGATGCAGATGGTGGTGAACTCATTCGACTCCGTTATGGGCTTCGGAGCCGCAACGCCATACACATCGCTCGCTCAGAAGGCCATGTCGCGGCATTTCCGGTGCCTCAAGGATGCAATCGCTGCACAGCTGAAGCAAACATGCGAGCTGCTGGGAGAGAAAGAAAGCGCCACCGGCTCCGGCATCACCAAGGGGGACACCCCGAGGCTCCGGTTGCTCGACCAGACCTTGCGGCAGCAACGGGCCTTCAATCAGATGGGGATGATGGAGCAGGAAGCGTGGAGGCCGCAGCGTGGATTACCGGACCGCTCGGTGCATATCTTGAGGGGATGGCTGTTCGAGCACTTCCTTCACCCGTACGTCTCTACCTTGTCTCACTCTTCTTTTATCTCGCTGATCTTCCATTCCGTGAGTTGCCATGTCGTTGAAACCTCTCCTTCTTCCTACCGTGTGAGTGGGGGAGACTTTAGGATCATTAATCATAGGGACAAACCATCGTCCTTTACACAACATGAGCTTATCTTCACGAGGAACTCAGCATTATAACCTGGGTTTACTCGTATCAAGAACTCACTCAGCCCTGCATTGCCCTTCTGTGCACTGCTTCCACCAGAAAAGCTGCACAAAAGCTTCTCCTTTTGCTCCCCCCTGTCTTTTATTTATTGGGACAACAGAACAATAGCAATCTTGGTAAAGCTCGGTGGCTCATCAAAATTCCCGCAACAGGCTTTGAAATGCCTAGCTTGTTGACGTTGTGTATTATGATTGATTGAAGAACAGGGGTGACCACTGTGGGTTCCGCGAGAGGTGCTGATGTCATTTTCCACTGCCTTCCTTTTGTTTTCAGGTACCCCAGTGATGCAGATAAGCATTTCTTGGCGAGGCAGACCGGTTTGTCTCGAAATCAGGTTTGTCCTTTTCTCCCCCAATGATAAAAGACGCATCAGCTTTTGGAATCCACGAAATTATTATCTCTCTTTAGATTTACCTTGGAATTGTGTCCAGTCACAGATAGAACTGTCAGAGGGAATCCAATAGGAATTACTATAACGAGACGTACGTACTCCTCGCAGTACACGCAGCCAGTTCGATGGCACTACAATTTGAATTCTTCTTGAGATCTGCATCTCATCATCGACACCATTCCGCCTTTGCACTTCTTTTAGTACCATTAGTTTGAGAATAAAGGACAGCTGAGGAATGTGATAAGGATTGTGCTCTTTCTTGTGCCAGATTATTACGGGTTGCAGTGTTTCTGTAGTCAGTTCAATCATGGTCGTTTCTTTTTAGATACGTTCTCTGATCTCTTGGGACAGGTCAAACCTGTTCGTCTTAGCAGGGGAACACAGTGATCCTTTTCCTTCGTGCTGTCAACGCAATAAAACCAGCTGAATGACTAACGATCTTACATATGTTTCAGGTCTCCAACTGGTTCATTAATGCAAGGGTGAGGCTATGGAAACCCATGGTGGAGGACATGTACCTGCAAGAGTCCAAAGAGGAAGAAGTGGAAAGAGAGAGGAGTGAGTCGGACCATCAAAGAGCACAGTCACCAACGCAGCAGCAGCAGCAGCAGCAAGGACAGAGGACGGAAACCAACGCGCCATCCGAGAGCGACGCCTCTCCCAGCACATCGTCCGTTAGCCGGCGTCATCATCGTCTCGCAGCCGCATCAGAGAACCCACCGCCGGGCTTGGTCGCGGCCCACCAGCCGAGCGGCGGGGACGACGACAGCGTCCTCGTCGGTGTAAACGCATTTGCCGCGCTGAACGCAGCGCATGTTGGCGACATGTATCGGCACGGCACGGCCGGAGACGTGTCTCTCACGCTCGGCCTACGGCATGCCGGTGGCAGCACGTCCGAGAAGAACCGGTTCTCACTGAGGAACTTTGGCGGCTGTCGAGACGAACAAAAACCTGCAAGATGAACAGGAAACAGAAGCTTAGGGAAGAAGGTCTCAATTAAACCACTGCAGCCTTCTTTGATTGGGCATTGCTGAGACAAATATATAGCAAGAACATAGAAATGTATGACACAGAATGGATTGCAGGTTCCTCTTTCGTTCTCTCTTTGCATAACTTAGAACACATATCGATGTTAGGTAGACAACCACAGGAATGCATATTAGCTGCATTGCTCTGCCTCCTGTTTCCATCGCTTTCTTTTCCTCGTCTACATGCTTCGTTCCTAACGAAGCAGTTGTTGGAGCGACCAAGGGGAGTGACTGAGTCATTAATGCCAGCAATGGTGGTTGATTGACGTGGGGAAGATGACAAAGGGGAGTGACTGCGTGTGTTAGATGGCATATTGCACCTCTTTTGGGGCCATCCATGGCTTATCTCCTGGACCCAAAAAAAACCTTGAACAAAGCACAATACTTCATCCAATGAGCTATATGCTGATCAAGAACTATTCTTGTAGCGAAGTATCCACGAAATCATTCATGACTAATGGAATAACAAGTTATACGGTGCAATTTAGCGTTGTTAACTAATGATTTTGTTTTCGGTGCTTTTTTGTTTGTGATGATCGTAGTCCTAAGCCGACGCGGAACTCTGACGTACGTGAGGCCCAACCCGATGATGATTGCTCGTCTTCTATGGTGTCGTATCATTGTGCGGCTCATTTATAGATACGATATTACATCATGGCCATAGACCCTATGTACTCTTTCCACGTGACTGCGTCTCAGCGAGGAGTTGCAGCCCTATCGCTGGTTCGGAGGATGCGGAACCACTTGCAGGAGATGGGGGTCGAAGGGGTGCTGACTTTGGAGTAGGAGATTCACCTGACCGTGTGGTGTTTGTAGAAATGTCGATGTCGACGGCCTAATCAAGCAGCGGGGTTTCCTGTTCTCCCGGCCTAATCAAGGCGGTCCGATGGCTTCTTCGAGTGCTCGGTTCTAATTTGGTAAGGCCCAAAACTTGTGATCAACTATCCATATCTGACTCTAATTAATAGCGTAGCACTGGAAACATTGGACCACTAGGATGGCCAGTTCTACCAACCTTTGTTGGAACTGGTTATGGTCTGTAACACACACCTTCGAGCATGCAAAACATATCAGGAGAACGCCATGGGTCCTCCATTGAAAACTTGGGTCCTCTTATAACAACTACAAGATGATTGTCCTTTTCTATGATGTTTGCATTTTAGAAGAAGAAAATCGACATTTCCTGGGTATAATTGATTTGTTCTAATGACACAAAGACATGTTAGTCTTTTCTCTAATCAAGGAAAATTAAATACAAAGATGAATGTGTGAGGTTATCAGAAAAAATAGAGAAAAACATATTTTCGTTTGTGGGCAATTAGGTATCATTATGCTTGAGATTAAAATAAAAAATAATCATTTGAGATGATACAAACATTGTAATAGGGAGATCTAAAAAGCTCTCCCTATATATCTAAATAACAGCAAGAGATCTATATAAATTGGCCCAAAATAATTAAAGATTTTATGATTTTGTTAGTGTTGTTTGAGCTTAAGGAAAGTCCATGACTGCCAAAGTTGAAACATGTCATTCAATCTTAACACATTAGGGTGCATGATATGAATTATTTGCTCTTTGGACACCATTTTATCTAGTAGACTACTTGTAAGTCCAAGTGTGTTTGACAAATTTAGGACACCTATATCTTTCAAGTTGCTTGGATTTATGATTTTTCTAGTTAGACAACTCATTTTTCGATTCACTGTGGTGCCAACAGTATGACTTTGTGTACTAAATTGACTCCCTTTGTACCTCAATCATATAAGATCTGTATCTTCACTTGCCCACTATTTCAGACTCCTGCAAAGCATCAATTGCTTGTAAACAAGGGAGTTCATAAGGTTCTGAAACCAGAAGCCACCTTTATTTCCATTTCTTTGGCACAGGTAATGAGCTCAACCATTATTACCTTCTTTTGAATCTCTCATTTTGCTGGCATCTGCTACTCTCTCATATACTTGATGGGATGCAGATATCTGTTTGAACTTGCAGTCACAAGCAATGAACAAGAGATGCACTTACTCAACGTGTAGTAGAAGAACAACTTGTCAAATGATTCCAACTTGCAATGGTTGTCATATGAAGAGTCCAAGTTTCTTCTGCTGTGCCATACACAAGTGGGGCTTCCAAAAGCAGAGGTCATAGTGGGAGCGTCCCTCTCGATGGGGGAAGAGTGGGCGTGTCGTGCCAACTTAGTCTCCTATTCCCCTCCGCAAGTGCTTGTGAAGATGCCAGGACCATCATAGATTTCTTTAAGCAATGGATTCTGTGACAAATGATACATCCAATCAGCGTGGAGGCCAACAGGGCATCTTTGCTCCTTTTTGGTGGGAAAGATCCTCAGCAGCATGAAGAAGCTTCACTGAAGCATGTCAAGCCACTTTACGCTTCAACTTTGCTGGCTTTCTAGTTTGTAAAGGCCGAGTGCCCAAATGTCGACGCTAAGAAGCTTCATTGAGGCAGCCTTTGTTCGCTTTCAAGGATTCTTTGGCAAAGCCATTAAATCTCTCGATGTCAATCCATGAATGTGATGCTACAATTACCCAATAGAAGTTTCATCTGTATCGGAACAGAAGGTGTTAAGACGCAGAAACAGTGTCTGCCACTCAGAGAATCACATGACTTGGTGAGCTTCTACAGCATCAAACACCTATTCCCATGAGAAGCTGAACTTTGTTTCGCGAGTTTGGGAAGAGACGTACTAAATTATTGGCTGTGGCATTAGGCCTTGGCTGCATTTAGCAACTGAGCTTTCCCAGACTGACATACTGCAATGCCACGTTAACAACTCGAGCATATGTTTCTGGGAAGAAGATACTGGGTATGTTTTCTTACACCTTAGAAATTAGCAAGTTACTATTGACTTGTTAGAAGATCTCATGGTCAAATGCTCATTTCTGGCTTCTAGTGCTAGTGGTCTACATTTCAGCTTACAGTTCAAATCTGCTGGATGCAGGCTTTGCACAGGGAATAAGAGGTCTCTAAGCTCGGAGGATTCCATGGAGTGAGAAGTCTGATCGAATTGTTTCGTAGCTCAAATGGGTAATCTCTTCTTATGGAGCTTGCCACTCCTCTGTTCCTCCAATGAACTCATTTAGCTGCTTGCTGAGATATAACTCCGAATGCAGGAAGTGGAATGCCAAAGTTTCCTGTGGAAGAAATGGACACCACTCGAGAAGTCTCTACAAGGCATAAGCGGTCTAAGAGGTAGCTGATGTATTATTCCAACTTCCCCCATTTCTTGCTTCTCTTCCTCTTTGATAGAATTGTATGTGAATGTAATTTGGAGTCTCCTCAGCTTACAGAATCCTATTTTTCCTTCAGTATAAAGAAGAGAAAACTTGTAGTATCTTATAAACGTGTGAACTCAATATTATTACAACCTACGTAAGATCTTTTTTGCACTGCAGAATTTTCGTTGACATCATTCCTCTGTAATGACAGTGACTCTGATAAGAGAATCAAGACTGGTAAGCTGGATACATCAGTAATATCATTTCATCATGTTAGGATGGTAAGCCTTCTTTTCCTTTCTTTGTTTCTGATCATAAATCCAAACTGCATACCAGTAGTCTTATTCATTATTGGCCACCAATATGTGAATTTTCAGTCGAATCGATTTCTTCAATTTTTCATGTTATACAGGAAAAGTTTAGTTTGTAGTCAATAAAATTCCTTTCTTGGAAATTATTCCTTTTCCTTTGTTTTGACAGAGCCAAAAATGTGAAGTACTAATTCTAGATTTGATATGGTTGCAAGGACATGGAAGAAGTCGGCCAAGCTGAAGTCAAGAAGAGGCCATCACCTAACAATGTCATGGAAAGCTCTTTAAAGAAAGAGGTAATATTACCTTAAAATTAGGTAGATAAGCAACTGTGTGAGTGATCTTGATTGAAATATGTAGCAGAAACTACATGAAAAATATTCACCCCCAATTCTGTAGTGGCACAACCCGGTTATGGATGTGTTTTCTTGCCATTTTCTATATGCACAGGTTCTTTGCACATGTAATGTCTTCTCATCTGGTCGATGCAGATTCAACAACTTGAGAAATGCCTCGAGGATCAGTTTGTTTTACGTCGTGCACTAGAACAAGCATTGCAGCACAAGAGCTCTGCCATTGATACATCAGCTGATACTTTTATTCCCAAAGTAAGTTCTTCAACACATCAATCTCATATTCTTTTACCTGGCTTGGATTTGAATTAACTGGTTGTACTTGTTGTGATATCAGTCAACCAAGGAAGTAATAAGGGACATTGCGATGTTGGAGTTAGAGGTTGTGCATTTGGAACAATACCTTCTATCCCTCTACAGGAGAGCTTTCGAGCAACAAATGTCCGGTGCATCACGTACTGCAGTTGAAGCTGCAACACATGCTGCCTCATTCCAAAAGTTCAGATCAGCAGTTCGGTCGAATCACATCTTGCTTCCACAAAAGATGGCAAATTGTCGAGAGAAGCGTGGTTGTCTTCTTCACCGCAGCCATTCCTCGCTAATGCCACCTTCATCAAAGTATCCAACTCGAGCTCTCGAGGCATGCCATGCTTTATCTTTCCTTGAAGTATGCATCTAATCCTACATATTTCTTTCCTTTTCCTTGAAAGAGAAGCTTGTACATGTCTTGATAATTTTGAGGTTTCTTCTCAGCATGAACAGCAGTTCAATTCGGGGGTCATTAGCTTAGCAGATCATCTTGGAACCACTGTCTCTGATCATGTTCCTGAGACACCGTACAGACTCTCCGAAGACATGATCAGGTCCATGTGTGCCATCTACCGCAAACTGACAGACCACCACGTTGGCAATTGTGGTGTTGCATCCTCTCCGACTTCATCCTTCTCATCTAGGAATACATTTTCTCCCTGTTATACCGGAGAACTGCAGAGTCGTTGCCGCAAAAGGGAATCCATGGTTGATACATGGATAGAAAATTCTTGCTGTACCAAAAGATTCCGGGAGTTCAGTGGACCTTACAGTGTGATGGTGGAAGTGTCTTCTATCTGCAAATCCAGTCAAACGTCTACCGTTGTTGAAGAGATGCTACATAACTACAAGTGAGTCACTGCATAGCTACAAGAAATCATTTCCAATTCTAACACTTGGAACTCTCTCTACTCTGTCGATTAGCAAGTTAACTGTGAAGAACATACATGCATTTACTCTCAAATTATATTGCTGAATCGGTTAGTTCTCTTTCAGAGCGCTTGTCCATCGACTTGAAACAGTTGATCCAAGGATGATGAGCAACGAGGAAAAGATTGCTTTCTGGATTAACATACACAATGCTATATTAATGCATGTAAGCTATTTTTCCTCTGTTTTCTTCATAACCTTCTTCCTTTTCTTGTTCGTATTATCTCCTTTATTGATTTGTACAGGCACATCTAGAATATGGGATTCCAGGAAGCAACATAAAGAAGGTATCATTTTTCTTCAAGGTAATCTCCTTCATAATGAATCTAAAAGATGGTTTTATGGAAGTAGAGATCCTTAGTAGTTGTTCTGATCGTGATGTTCTTTATTCCTTTCAGAACATGTACAATATAGGTGGTCGTATGGTGAATGCGTACATAATACAAAGCTCGATACTTGGCTGTCGTATGCATCCTCCAGGACAGGTACGTTCTATGTGCTTAATACTGGATAGTCTTCTCAACACACTCGTCTCTCTACTGATCCTAACAGTAGACAAAGCAAGCTTAAAGGCGTATCAAATGCAATATATGAATCAACAAGCTGAAGCTTTCCTGTTCATGGAGTTGTAGTGGCTACGGCTAATAATCTCCTCAAAGGTGAAGGTCAAGGATGGTGATGAGTGGAAAGGCTACGCCATTGAGAACCCTCAACCTCTACTACGTTTCGCACTTTGTGCAGGAAGCCATTCAGATCCTGCCGTAAGCTTCAGCGCATCCTACATCTGCAAAGATCTGAAGTCTTGAAGTAAAATTCGTCTTTTGATATCATATCTGCTGCTTCTTTTCTGCTTCAGGTTCGAGTGTACAGTCCCAAGAGATTGTCCCAACTGCTGGAAGCTGCAAAGATGGAGTACATCCATGCTACTGTGACTATTAGGAGGGGACAGAAGATTCTTCTGCCAAAGATTGTGGATTCCTTTGCAAAGGACTCCAAGTTTTCTGACCGAGAATTAGTGGACATGATCGAGTGCTGTGTTCCTGAGAGTTTGAGGTTGATGGTCGATGGATGCCGTGGGAGTAGCTCTCGAAAGATGATCGAGTGGGTGCCTCACAACTTCACTTTCAGATACTTGTTATCAAGAGAACTCGGAAATCCAAGATTAAACTGATCCCATGTAGCATTGATCAATATATCGACACCAAATGATCAATATATTGGTATCTGATTATCACGGAATTAGTTAATTTTGTTTAAGTCATACGACACTCTTGTATGTCGTAAGCTGCATAAAAAAAAGAGGATATAAGAGAAATGTTTAACTCGGGATCCTATATATAGTTATTTCAATAAAATACTTGTTAGACAATATAATTATAAACATAGACATTTTAACTTTAAACGATTAAGTCACAAAGAATCCAAGATAGTCCGTCACAATAAAAAATCCTCATAAATGCCCACGTGACACTACTATAGAATAAGGTAGTGAACCAACTTTAGGCATTACCCCATGTTGTATAACATACTAGAATAGCATATAATATGTCGAAAGCTTCATAAATATGTCGTATGGGTGGTTGATTTGTCAAAGTCTTGATCAAGATCGTTATGGGTTAATTTGAGTTGATATTGGGGTCGAAACCATGCCAATTTGTCAAAAAAGTCATTGAGTTTGAACTGAAGCTGAGTTAGACCCATTAGAAGGTAAATTGGTAACCTAAATTAGGTTTGGGTGATGGTACTACTAGGCAAGTGGTAGTACCGAGTCAGTCGACAAATATTGTTCGTGATTTATCAATCTTTTTGGTAATGGTATTGTTTATGCTGATGATAGTACCACGTAAGTAGATGGTAGTACTGTTAGAGTCTAGATTTATAGTGTAGTTGCAGCAATAGTATTGTTTAATGCCAACAATAGTATCACCCTTATTATAAAATTTTAGGGATTTGAATTTTTTATTTTATTCTTGAAGATTTTTGGGGCCTATAAACATGGTCTGTACCGAATTGTACCGCTCAATACGGGCGATATGTACCGGTCCGATAGGTTACCGGTACGCAAATCGCCTGTTACCGATCCAAGTGCACTGTAGCATAGCTACAGTACTCGACACACCTGAATATATCGCTCGGTACACCTGGGTGTATCGCTCGGTATACCGTACCGTATCGGTACCGAGCCCAGGTCGAAATACCGATACAGTACGGTATTGCAAACCTTGCCTATAAATATCCTATTCAAGTTTGGTTAAAGCAGCATCCATTTCTGATATAGTAAAATATTATAAGCTCTTATTTTGAACATAGTTTGAGTCTCATTCTATTCTTGAGTTGGGTTGAAATTCTAGGTCCTAGAAGGTGAGAGAACTCTTGTAAAATGAGAGTACGTAAAAAATAAAAAAAATTATAATAATAGTAATTGATCTTAAAAAAAGAAGATTGATAGTAAAAATTAATAACCGAAAGAAAATGAACAAATGACTGTGAATTGATTTGCCAATATTTATTTGTTATTTATTTATGGCTTAGTTTTATTCTAATTTTAACTTAATTAATTGAGTTTTTAAAATATATTAATTTATCGATCAAATTATAAAATTAATTAAAAATACTATTATATTAATTTATCCCTTTTTAGTGCAATTAATATATTTTGGTTCTAAGTTGTTCCCCAAGTGTTCGACATATATAATGTGACCTCGCTAATCTTCCATGTGCATTCCATCACTACTGCGGTGGATTGAAACTATTGCCAAAGGCATGTATAACATTTTTCTCACGACCAACATCCAACATTAAGAGGCAAATAATCAATCATATAAAGTTTCCCACCACGAAATGTTGCGACTTCGGTGCTTGTCAAGTAATCGGATGACATTGTAATCGTATTCCACATGCGACCAATACGCATTACCGATAAAATCGATTCTCTCATGCACATAAGATTTTGTTGACTTGCTAAATCATATATGGTATCTTGTGTTGGATTCTGTCTCCTCATTCTGCATGATTAACAGATATCAGTGTTTTCATCTCAATCATCGAGCATCAATCACTCATGGATTTGATTAGACCACGCAATTTGTTGGGTTCTCGGTAATTTCCCTTGTCAGACCACATCTAATTGGATTTGTGGTCACCGAATTAAAGTCAATCATTTCCCATATGTGCATGAGGTTGGTCTTAATTAATTCCATTAGCACGGGAGATTGCCAGCCATTTCGGAGCCGATGACAAACCCAGACTTCTCCTTCGGTGAATGAACGAGCCCGACAAGTATTCGATGCGGACCCCACATTGACATTGAATGTACAGCGAGGCAAGAGAGCGAAATATTCTGCCGTAGACTCAGCCTTTGTTGCGTCCATTTCATCCGATTCTAACCTTATGTACATGAAGAGTAGTAGCCGAAAAGGACATGTAATGGCTGTGTATCTCCTGTTGCGATTTACAGATTGAACATGGCATCGACCGGTGTCTTCGACTCTGCTCGGTGCCCTTCCCTTCGTGGCTCACGGTTGACGAGCTTATGATCAATGCCGAGTCAAGAAGCGGCACCACACTCTTCTCTACTCCGGAATGCCACCCAACTCGGACTTGAAATCCCGTCCCTTGCCACCTCGTCTCTTGGAGCTGGGCCCTCTCCTCCTGCGCTGTGCCGGCGCCACCGCCGACCTTATAACGTCGGCGGAAGCTTCGGGGAAGACTAGGCGTCCGACAGGTCCTCCGCGGCAGTGGTAGCCATCGGAGTCCATGAGAGCCGCGCTGGCCTTCACGGCGAGCGCGGCCATCTCCTCCGCGTGGAGCGGCCGCCGCAGCATGGAGACGGGGAGGAGGAAGTAGAGCTGCCCGGGCTGCAGCTCGTCGTCGGCATTGACGGGCGAGACGAAGTCGTCGAACCCCATGTCGTCGGCGCTGCAGACGAAGCAGTTCGGGTCCTTCTGGAGCACGTGGGACGCCTTCACGGGCCGCGCGAACTCCTGCAGCTTCCCGTCCTGCAACACCAGCTTGGCGGTCGCGGTGGCCGCCACCACCGTCGTGGCGTCGCACGAGCTGCAGATCCCCATGGCAGTGGCTTGCGAGTGTCCACAGTGCAATAAGCGGGCCAGAGCCTTTTTATGGTGTCAGGCTTTGTGAGGGAGGAGGAGGAGGAGGAAGGCCATCATATATAGAGATAGGGAGATGCACGCAACGCTTCCATCAACTTTTCGTCTTAAGCGAGGAGGATGCCAACCAGGATAACGTGAAGAACAGGCTGTGTGTGGGACAGAGAGAAGAAGATGAAGGGGGGATTTAAGTATTAGATATCATAGTAATTAAGGGAGCAGAGATCACGATGCACGACAATGATCCATGCATGCATGGCTGTAGTTTGGTTGGATAGACCGACAGATTTGACCTCAGATTAGTCTCATTTATGGGGTAAACATGTTCTAATTCAAGCCTCAGTTAATTGCGAGTCCACGAGGAGATGAAGTCTGTAAGGTAAACTGATGGCAGAAGATCATGTGCAGGTGATGAACTAAATCTAATCAAATCAGCGTAGCTAAACACAACTCTTTAGATCCCAAAAAAAGCTGTCGGGAAGCTACCCACGTAGATTCCAGGCCCCAATAATTGGCCGGGAATGTTGCATGAAAGCCATGGCGTCCCTCCAGCCATATCCAACCTCAACAGTATCGGACAAACTGCAGGTGGACTTTCACGTCACTCTTGCAGAGGACTGAGAAACCTTCAAGTTCAATCTTATCCGAGAGCAACCCTACAGCTACCAAGTCCCTCACAAGGTGGAGATGGAGGGGCAAGCTCGGAATCCCACACATGGCCGAGCGATGCAGCGATTGGAGCGGACAGCAGCTCATTCGCTTATCTGGAATGTGGGGTTGGAGCCGTGAAGACCAATGCGTTGAAGCATTATATATCCATCCCCTGTTCTTCCCTGCCTTCTTCTCGCGATCATTGCGGTATGGTTTTCCGCCGGAGCCATCCCTCGAAGCTTCCTCCAGGACATGCACCTCCAACAGATGCAGATCAGGTATGGGATTCACGTGTCAACTGTAAATTATTGGAGGTCTCCTGCCAGATTCGGATGCACTCGCTCAGCAAGTTAGGTGAAGCATCCATGTCTCTAATCCCACTTTGAATGGACCAATGGTAATCAAGACTACCATTTTCCTCCTTCCACCTAATACAGAGTTCTTTAATCCACAGAATGGTTCTGGTCAGCGATGTCAGAGACATGTATAATGGTTTAGGTTTTGATGAGTCGATCCATGCCTAGTGTAGCAGATTAAATTGTTCGAGCTATAAATCCACCGATTAGGAAACAGATGCGGCACCAGACTCTGATAATGTTGGCCAGGATCATCTTCTTTGCAGCGGTCTCAGCAGCGACCTTAGCTGTTATCCTCCTGCCATTGCTCTCGCCTGTGCCGAGGAAATCAGAGAAGAGGCAAACAGGGCCATGGCTGGCCCTCTCCCTCTACGTTCATCCCCCCAGCCCCGGCCGTTCCCATCAGCGGGCAGGCCTGCATGGGCACAGCGCTTTCGTCTTCCGTCACGACCTCAGGGAGGGACCAGAGAACACGTCCCGGGTCATCGGCGGGGCGCGGGGCATCGTGCTACTTCCCGGTCGACAGCTTGAGCTATCCGCGTTCAATATCGTGCACCTCGCCCTCGACACGGCGGCGTATTCGGGGAGCCTCAGCGTGGAGGCGAGGCGGGTGGGGCGCAGGGGGAGGGAGGAGCTCGCGGTGGTGGGAGGAACCGGGTCCTTCGCCTTTGCCCGAGGCCATGCGGCATTTACCGTGACCAGGGAGAGGCGGCGATCGGATGCCGACGCCATCTACCGCTTGGATCTGCGGCTGATGCTCCCTGAGGAGTCTCCCACCATTCCTGGATGACGAAAGGGATGATGAAGCGGCCATGTTCATCAGAGTTTGCTTGTATACAGAGACGGACTCTAATTCTCCTTCTGCATCAGTTTTGTAGGCTCGCTAATTGTTCCTGCAATAGAACATACTACGATAAGATTTGTATTCTGGAATCAAAGGGAGGTGATCTCAAAGTTGAGATGTACGTCCTCTATGATATAATAACTGAGGATCGATATGTTTCTTCCTTCGTGACATATCGATCAATTTCATGCAGCTATTTATTAGAATGTATATGGAATTATGCATAGATGCTAAATCTTTTGCAATTTAGTAAATACAAGGAAACTTTCACATATTCCCGTTTGGAGAATCTTGGAATTATGTGTACATCTTTGATTTCTTGGACATATGCCATTATCAACTCTCTAAGTCCGTCCAATATGTACTAAGCAAATATATGTAATGAAAAGAAGGGTTGACTCATGAGTTGACTCATACAATGAATCGACTCATTCGAGTCTACCCGAGTTTACCTGATAGAATCGATGGGTTGATCCAAAAAGACAAGGCTAATTACATATTAATGAAAGTAAATATATGTAATGAAAAAAAGGGTTAACTCATCAGTTGGCTCGGCACAATGAATTGACTGGTTTTGAGTCTACTCGAGTTTACCTAATAGAACCAATGAGTTGATCTAAAATGACAAGGCTAATTACATATTACTGGAAGCAAATATATATAATGAAAAGAAGGGTTGACTCACCAATTGACTCGCACAATGAATCGATTCGTTCTGACTCTACTCGAGTTTACCTAGTGGAATCAATAGGTTGATCCAAAAAGACAAGGCTAATTACGTATTATCGGATGCGACGATGGAGTGCTCTACGGCTCTGTCACATAGCGACGTTTACGACATGAAGTCATTGGTGTCGGTCTTGGAATCATCAAGACCTTGTAGTTGGCTCCCTCACCCGCTCTCCAGAACCCTCAATAGTGCCTCCGCCTTGCTTTTCCCCCGTGCTCACCGTTGGTTAGAGCACTCATGGTTGCCTTCGCTACATCCACCTCCCTAACGTCCCCCATCCCCTTGTCTCTATCGCTTTTTACCAAGTTTAGCAATGCAGTTGTAATGTTTTTTCTCGCCCTCTAGCTCCCCCCAATTACTAGATCCACAATAATGTTGATGTCGTCCATCCTCCATAACACCTCCACACTCTTGTTGCATTCTACTAGTTGGACGATCATCATCGTCGCGTCTTCCACCACCTCCCTCCCCCCATCCTTCACCACTAGTGCAAAGAGGGGCAACATGATGCCCAACTCGATGAGGGCGATGCGGTTGAGCGAGTAGAGGGCCAAGCTGAAGAGGGACTCGAATGCATCCTTGATGAACCTAGTCGATGCATTGGGGATGCCGAGGAGGTCCACAAGGGTGACGATGAGGGACTTCTTTGACCTGATGATAGAGCGATACACTTTGATAGAGAGGAGGCTATAAAAGGTTATGATAGCATACTGAGCAGCATTATGGGAGAGGAGGCGGAGGCAATGGCAAGGGCATCGATGATACCTGGGGTGCACACGAGCGCCTCGTGGTGTGGAGATAGAGAGGTTGAGGAGGGCAACGACGGTGTTCTCCTAGGGCTCGATCGCGTACGAGTGGTGGCAGTGATGGTTGCAGAGACGAGCAGCAAGGAGGGGCATGGCATCAGCGTCAGCGTTGGTGAGGGGGGCACGCATCTTTGGGTCTTGCTTTGATAAGCGATGGATCTCCACGATAACATCGATAGCCAACTTCGATTTCGTGGTGGCGAAGCACCAACACATATGTAGAGAAGCAAAAGGGTTGCTCGGCAACTTCATCGGTGTCGATGCCAATGGCGTCACTATCCGTCATTGTCAACTGAAATATTAAAATTATTTTTTTACCATTTATTTTCGTGTTTCTATTAATAAAACTAATATCGACCTAAATGTTTCAATTTAGTAATAATAAGAATACAAATATAAATTTTTAAAGTGTAAAGATAGCGAGGGTAGCTAACTACGGAGCTAGTCTATAATTCGTCGCAAATATATATATAATGAAAGAAGGATTGAGTCGTGAGTTGACTCGGCACACTGGATCAACTCGTCCGAGGCTACTCGAGTTTACCGAATCGACTCAATGGGTTGATCGACAAGGACACGAGAAAGATAAGTGGAGGCGATGTGCACACGAAGCTTAGGGGACGAGCGACGAGCGCGAGCCCTAAATTTTTTTGGCTGTCGTCGCTGCCCGCATCGCCGGCCGGACTACCTTTCCCTGCCGTTGTCGCAAGCCATGCCGCCTCCTCTTGTTGGTATTGTTCTCTCTTCTCCTCCCGTCTCCTTCACTCTCTCGTCTCTTCTCCTCCTCTCGCCTCCCTCTCCTGTGCTCTTCACTCTTCCGCTGTCCTGCTTTATCCGCTCGTTCCCTCTCATGTGATCTTCTCTCTTCCTCTGTTCTGTTTTGACCTCTCCTCCCTTCTCTTATTTCTCATGTATCCATATTTATTTGCCGAGAAAAAAATTATAATTATACATGATGAACTTAGACAATTCTCCTCTGCATTCAAATGTTCCAATCTCGCGGAACCATGAAGCCTTCCTTCAGTTGCATTGTGTTTTGATTCACAAGCTTAGAAAACTTCTGTTCTCTGCATAAATAAGTTCTTTTTAGTGTTTTCTGTTTTTTGAATGCCTGAACATTAAATGATTTTGGCCTTAGGAACAGTAAGGACCATCCAATTTATGCGTGCATGACATGTTCTTGTGTTATAATTTCTTTATCGTTCGATTATCTTTGTCATAATGTCAATCTGGTAATGAAAATCATCATCTATTCTCCTTTTTTGTGCTTGAAACCAATAATGCTTATATTCATTTTGCAGCAAAAGGGATGGGGGAGGTTCTTCCTTTGGGGGCTAGCTTTTGGTATTCAATCAAATCTGGGCAACTGAAAATGTAGGTCTACTTATCATTAATAAGTTTGATCTGTATGTTTCTAGAGATATGATACTTTGAGCACCACATACTTTTTACTGTTTCCTACATGGCTTCACATTCTAAATTGCCCAACATATCATACTTTGCATGATCTAAATTACCTAATAACTCATATTTTACATGCTTTTCCTAAATTTTCTACCTCTTTTTGCATTTATTTTTCCATGAGTCAGGTATTTGGAAAGATTTTTTTTTTTTGCCTGAAATGAACATCCTCACAAGAATAGTTGTGATGGTTTTTATGTTTTAGTGATGTTATGGACCCTAATGCGGTTGTTTGTGATCATTTTCGGTTAGCGAGGGCAAAATTTACTCAAATCAAGGAACTTAGTTTCGCTCAGACCAGACCATGCCGACTAGTATCTAGCGATCTCCCCATTTTGGGTGGTCCAGTCCTGTTTTTCTTTTTTAGGTGGCAGCCCATTCTTTTATTTGTTCATATATTAAAGACATCATTGCTGCCTTTTATGGCTCACAGGTGACCCTAGCCCCACTCTGGCCTTCGTCACCCTCTCTGTTATGCTTTCCATCGCTCTCTCTGTTCCTCTCGTCTCATTTCAGAGACTTCTCTTCTTCTCCTTATCTTCCTCCTCTGCCTCCTATTCCTCCACCGTATCCCCTTGCTTCCTCCCCCAGCAGAATGGTACCACAGTATATGCTAGACTATTGTGTGTCCATACACAGGTATGGACTGGAACCATACTGGTCTGACCATAGATCCTTATGGATCCGGTACCTAAAATTGCATTTCATGATTTGAATATCAGTCTGACCAAACTGATATGAGTCGGGTACCTGAAATTGCACTCCTTGATTCAAATATCAGTCAATGGCCAGGGAGAGCAGAACAATTTTGGGTAAAGCATGTCGATCCCTAGTTATATTGTTGTAGCAAGTGAAGATAAATTTACCAAACACTCCATAGATGTTTCTTTCATTTCCATTCTATTTTAATTCATATTAAACACTTTGATTATTATTGTCTTTCATCCATATGACAATTGAGATCTGTAAATTATTCCAAAAAACTATCAACTTTGCTTTAAATTATGTAGTTTTTCTGTAATTGTTCTTATTGTCATGATTAATAAATTCATAGGTTATCACTCTCATATTAGCTGATGTTGTGGTTGTAATACTTAGCAATATGAAACTTGTTCAGAATTGGAACGCAGAACTTTTGTCAAGTGCATCACTGTGCCATGGTTGTCAGAAGCAATCATCCTCAAAATGCTGATCTTCCTCGCTACTACTCAAAAAGGGAGAAGAAACCATTTCCAATCCCCATACTGGAATTAAGGCGTACGGCAAGAGAGAGGCTTAAGAATGCCAAGAAATTGCCTAGGAAGCCAACACCGCCACCTAGAAATGGAATGCTGGTTCAAAGCTTAATACCAGTTGCATATGAAGTGATGAATGCAAGGATCTTGCTGACAAATAATCTGAAAAGGCTTATGAAAGTAATACCGGTTCTAGCATGCAAGTAAGTTTCTTTAGAGCTTTTTCTTTATTCTTATCTGATGTCCATTTAAATTGCAGTATTGCATTGTTACTTGGACTGGACATTTTGCCTGATGTTTGGTTTACTGTTCTGCAAGGATTATGAATTTCTTGTTCCACATGAATCTTAAGATTCACTTGATCTGCAGTGAGCAGGCATTTATAGATCATGAATGAACAATGTTAAATTAGCACCATTGTTTAGTTATGTATCTTGTTAATCACCTAAAACATATTTTTATGGGGCTGGAGATCACTCACGAAAATTGTTGCAGGTATTGCAATGAGATACATGTGGGAGCAACTGGGCATCCCTTCAAAACATGTCGAGGCTTGCGAGCTGATCACCGCAAGGGCCTTCATGAGTGGATAACTGCAACAGTAGAAGATGTACTCACACCCATTGAGACCTTTCATCTCTCAGATCGCCTTGGGAAGCGCATATCTCATGAGGAGAGGTTCTCCATTCCTCGTATCCCAGCTGTAGTAGAGCTCTGTGTCCAGGCTGGTGTTGATCTGCCAGACTTTCCCATCAAAAGACGAAGGAAGCCGGTCATTCGCCTGGGAAGGAGTGAGATCATTGATGCTGATGAGGATGACTTGCCTGACCCCAGACCCTGTAAATTTAAGAAGCCCATTCTGGATGAAGTACCTGACTGTGAGATTGTGCCACCGGCGAATGCTGAGGAGACTGCTTCCCTATCCGAGGCAACACTTGAAGCATGGGAGACCTTGCGGCAGGGTGCTGCAAAGCTTATGAGGAAATATCCAGTAAGAGTCTGTGGATACTGCCCAGAGGTGCATGTTGGACCTAGCGGGCATAAGGCTCAGAATTGCGGGGCACACAAGCACCAGCAACGCAATGGGCAGCACGGATGGCAATCAGCAACGCTTGATGACTTGATACCACCCAGGTATGTTTGGCATGTCCCTGAGACGGTCCTGGAGCTGCAACGGGATCTGAGGAATTTCTATGGGCAAGCACCAGCTGTTGTCGAGCTGTGTGTTCAGGGTGGTGCGGCAGTGCCCGAATGCTATAAACCTACCATGAGACTAGATATTGGCATACCTACCAACTTGAGAGAAGCTGAGATGGTGGTATAATGTAGTTTGTATTGTAGATGCAAAATGAGCTGAAATTTCAACAACCCAGTAATGGACAAGCAATTGGAATCCTGAGATGGTGGTATAATGTAGTTTGTACTGTAGATGCAAAATGAACTGAAATTTCAACAACTCAGGAATGGGCAAGCAATTGGAATTCTGTAATATCTTGTTTCAACCTCTACCTAGCTTCTCGGCAACTGTGGCACTCCACAAGTCTTGTGATGCTAAATTTTGAGATGATGTATACTGCAACTTGCTCTTGAGCATTTCCAGGGTAAGATGTATAGTGGTGTTGAATGGTGTGGGACCATGGTGGCTGCGTGCATGACTTGGGGCAATTCTTGCACGGTTAAGAATTCTCATGGGGATGGATCCATGCTCAGTGGAGCTCAGGGCATTGCAGGGACCTCCACATTCTTCTCTTTGGTTTACCATTTGCATGTTGAAATCAAGTTCATGTCAAGATTTGGATTTTACTGATCAGCTTAATGTTTTGTAGGCCGACCAACTTTCTGCAGCTCGTTTACGGGTGTGGCCCCGAGTGAATTCATGGTTGGTCCTGATGAGCTGACATTTTTGTTTCTAGAATTGAATGCTATCACCCAATATGACGGGGTTTTGATCACTGTTAGTCCAGGTATGTGTTGACCCTTCTGGCCATCAAAATACAACAAAACTCATGTAGTGGCAGTAGTTGGCAGATGTCAGAATGGCACCTCTGCATCAGACGCGATCTGCTGTTTGCATCAACACTTGAAATCTTAGGATCAAGGAAGAAGACGACCCTGTCCCTCTGCAGCTTCAAATGGTTCTACGCCTCAATTCTCCTCCTTGAACTCAAATGCGTGCAAGCTGTCCACCAGCGGCTTGCGTGACAACGACAAGACGAATGCTGCATGCCTAATGAAGGATCGTAATGGTTGCATTTAATTTTATAATTTATCTCATCTTTCGTACAAATATATCGATCGGACATTGATACGATATATATCAAATTATTTTGATATATTGACATATAATACGGTGGGATATATTAATAAATTAATATATATTATTTATATTAATTTTTTTATTAGATTGATACGTACCGTCCGTTTTCATTATCAATATGTCAGTAAAATTAGATCGATCGTTTTTTAGGGTAATATATGAAAAATTAAACATTCTACTGTACAAATATCAAAAACGAGATTTTCCTTTTACTTTTACCCTATGCTGCAGGGAAATTACTAGCTCGAAAAATATTTTGATGATTATATATTTTTAGATTTTTTAATTTTTTTCTTATATAGTACTCTTGTTTTTTATAATCCTAAAAATATATTTCCTTCCCACCGTAACTCTCTCACGACATTCAAAGTGATTATTTTCCTTTGTATCGTTACTTACAGTAAAATAATCTATTATCTGTGCTTACATTGCCCACAAAGATCCGAGAGAAAAGGCATATGTGAAAGTGAGGAGTGGGGTGCAATGAGAAAGAATAAACCCCGAGACAATGGACGATGCCGTTGTTCATCGAAAGCAACAGGGAAAACAAAAGAGTATTTTCGAAATTATAGAAAAAAAAGATGTTATCTAGGAAAAATAAAAATAAAAATAATTGCATAAAAGGGGGATTTTTTTAAAAGAAAATCACAGATAAAAATATTTTTCTGTTTAAAATATTTATATTAAATCTGGGCGTAAAGACCGCCAAATGTAGTTGACGCATCTGCAGCTCCATAATGCCCAGCTTGACGTTTCTTGCCTACGATCCTATCTCTTGGCAGCGATCACATGACCCCGCTCTGTCTCTCATTCAATTCAATTTCCTCCCGCAACCAACTTCTTTAATTCCGCCAACCCTTCACTACACTTCCTCCTCTCCTCTACGCTCAATCTTCCTCATCGGCAATTCTGTGCTCCTGGATAACCGCATTGGACAAGCAAGCAGCGGCAGAGCAAGGGAAGCATGGAAGTCTATACTATTCAGGTTGAGGAAGGGAAGCCGACAGTGGGAAACAAGCCCTCCTGCGGTCCTGTTTATCGATGTATCTATGCGAAAGATGGTCTCCTCGAATCACCTGTTGGAATCGATTCCCCCTGGGATTTCTTTAGGTCTGCTTCGATGTACACCGTTGTGTCTTCGTTATGGTGTTCTTGATTTAGAATGTTTGCTTAAATCGTTTATATGTCCATCGATTTTCAAGTCTTACTATTTTCCAGTCTCTTTTGGAGTTCAATATAGCTATTAATCTACTACACTCGGTAAAAACGTACTAAAAGATCGAATTTTGACGCAAAAGATGATATTTTTTCCTGTTATTGCATATTTTCCTGTATGGTTTGATTGTAACCTTGGGTTTTCTTTCAGCGAGTCGGTTAAGAGATACCCTAAGAACCAAATGCTTGGTCGTCGTCAAGTGATTGATGGAAAGGTATTACATTGCAGAAGCAGCCTCACTGTGATGCCAAGAGCCATCTTCCAGCCAACATGCAAAAATATTTAGTTGTTTTTATTATTGTTTTGATCACTTGTTCTGGACTACTTTTACTGCTTATTTAATGTTATGACTAAGCAAAAAAGTTTGAGCTTCTTGAGAGATAACTAAAGATTTTAATTTACAGGCAGGAAATTATGTATGGCAAACATATGAGGAGGCTTATGAAGTAGCTCTAAAGATTGGATCAGCCATAAGGCAGACTGGTGTCAATCTGGTGAGCTGATCTAGATGCTTATGCACTCTTGAAAGCATGGCTATGTTATCCTTTTTACTCAAGTAATAGGTCCTACTACATCAGGCAAAGTAAAGGGTATTTTACAATGTCCTGCCTTTATTTTAGGGAGACTGCTGTGGGATATATGGATCTAACTGTCCTGAATGGTTGATTGCCATGGAGGTACTGTCTTTCTCATCTTGTACGCTCATATTGCTTATGTAGGAACCATTTTTTAATCACCACTTGTTGAGGACATAAATTGTTTGATTAAATATTCATGAGAAACTTTTTCTGTAGTACCATGCATAAGCTTGAGAAATTAATACACTAGATATTCATCTGAAGTTTCTGATCATGTATCAGAACAACCAATTACGGTTTGACCCTCTGTATGAACTGCATCTCTGTTTCTGGATTGGAGAAATCATTTGATAATTTTTGCAGGCCTGCAATAGCCAAGGAATCTGTTACGTGCCACTATATGACAGCCTTGGTATGTTCCTTATGTTAGCCTTCCAAGTCACATCCATTTTGTACTCAGTAATATGAATTCAACATGTCTTGCAGACAAAGTCACATTGTGGCACATCATCAACTTTCCTGTATTGATAAATCCTGAAACTTAAACAATTTAGATTACTTGTCCCTTGTCGGACCAAACAGGGAGCACTTTTAAGTTACTGTTGTTCTAAACAATGTATTATCTCATGTTCCTCAAAAGGGATACTCTAAACAGATGAATTGTATGTTCTTTGATTATTTTGTCTGCAATTTCAAGTGTCACTTTGCTTTGCGATTAAGTTTGTTTAAATTATATAACATCATTTGCTTCTTCGCAGCTCTAATTGTTTGTTTGTTTGTTTGTTTTTTCCATGTAATGAAGGTCCAAATGCTGTAGAATTTATTATCAACCATGCAGAAGTCTCAATAGCATTTGTCCAGGAAAACAAGATGCATTCTGTAAGTTGGAACTTTTCATTGTCCTTTTAAAGTTACGTCAAGTTATTTTAGCCAACTAACTCCGAATGAATACATTCTTTGTAATTTAAATCACACACCTCCTTATTTAAACGCCAATGTTGCTTTCGGTTTTAAAAGTTTGATATGAATGGACATGGCCAAATTAACATAAAAAATTAGTAAATGTCCCACGTTATGGTTTGATGAATACTTGATGGGTTGTCATTTCACTGTTTTTTGTCCTCTACTTGAATCCCTCTCAGACACCACATCACAGGTTTGACTCTTGTAATATTATACAATTTGCAAGATGACAAATGAATGGAACGTGCTAGTTGTTAACTACCATAAGCTTTTTACTCAATATGTGGATGTTTTCAGTGGAATTCCTTTGGTAACTCTTTTTTTCAAGTTCAATCTGAACCTTGTAAACTCTTTATGCTTACAAAGAACATTCATATGTTACAGCTCTCCTTGTTGTTCGAGAAGGAACCATCGGTGTGCAACTAATATCCGAAGTTTTGAGATTCCTTCCTATGCATGTTTAAACTCATCTGATTTATTGGAGAATTACACAAATTTGGGATCTGGTTCAAATGGTCTTCATCATGTGACACCACTACTTTTGATTGATAAAAATCAACTATGGGTGACGTATGAAGGAAGCTTAAAATTAGTTGTCTATCTGTCCACCTAGGTAGTGAATGCATTCCTTCTGTAAACAAGCATTAGTTGATAGATTCCTCTACAATTCCTTTTTTTTTTTTTTTCAGAAGATGACAATTTATATTCCTGTAACCTTACAGAACTGAACAATATGTGTGTTGTTGACACTATTTTTTTAGTAATAACTCTCTTCTCTTTCAGATATTGATGTGTCTTCCAAGGTGTGCACATCTTAAGAGTATGTAGAAGTCTTATTCTATGTATTTATAAACTTCCAGCTCAGTTTTGTAATACTCACATGTTTGAAATTGATACTGACTCCAGCCATTGTTAGCTTCGGAATGGTAACTGGTGAACAGAAAAAGGAAGCTGAAAATGTTGGAGTATCTTGCTTTTCATGGCAGGAATTCGTTTTCATGGTAATTGTTACCTTTTTTTGAGTTAATATTCCTGCTGAAGTTACAGTCTGTTTCTTATATTTCAGACCTTGTCAGTGCTTGTTGTTGTGCAAGGAGCAGTTTGCACTTTCTTCAAGCTGAAATTATGAGTTACTTTTCTACCTAATCTTGATTACTCGAAACTATTTTACAGTAAAGCCTGTAGAAACTGTGGATCTGCTTCCCAACTTAAAAAAATGTTCTTCATATGCCCCTACTTCAAGAGGTTCCCAACTTCTATACTTTATAGGAAAATATTCTGATTTTTTATCTTGCTTGGTTATATGTTTGTGTTTATCCTTAGAAAACTACTTACATTCTTTCCAACTATTAAAAGTTATAGGAAAATATTTTGATTTTTTTTTATCTTGTTTGGTGATATGTTTGTGTTTCTCCTCAGAAAAGAAAAGCTACTTACAGGGTAATGCAAGCAGGGAAGCCAATTATACAAGACATATTGCAAATGTAGAAGCCTCATTTACACCAGTTTGATGAAAACTAATATCTTGTTCTTATAGGCAACTGTGAACTGCAAACTTCCACCTAAGAGAAAGGATGACATTTGCACAATAATGTACACCAGTGGGACAACTGGTGAGCCAAAAGGTGTGATATTGACAAACAAAGCGATCATAGCTGAGGTCATCAATAATGAACATCTGCTTCGTGAGACTGATAAAGTGGTAAGACCTCGGTTATCATCTTTCTGTTCTCTTTTTTTGTGAATTACCTGCCACTAAGACATGGCTCTATGATTTACATGTTTCATATTATTAATTGGTGGTACATTTTATATTCCTTTCTTAGTTTACAGAGGAAGATTCATACTTGTCGTTCCTTCCATTAGCACATGTCTTTGATCAGATAATGGAAATCTACTGCATCTATAAGGGTGCCTCCATTGGATTTTGGCAAGGGGTAGGGCCTATGTTACAGTCTCTTCCTATGAAAGCTATACCTGCGTCCAATTCCTACTTAAATACCTCCTCATAATTGAAGGATGTTAGGTATTTGATGGAGGACATCCAGGAACTAAAGCCTACAATATTTTGTGGTGTTCCTCGAGTTTATGACCGTATATATACAGGTATGATCCTCTTCTGATTTCCTATTCGGTCAGTCTTTGAACATACATACAATTTCTTTGTTCCTAAAGAATTTTGTGGACGAAAGGCATCAATCAGAAGATCTCATCTGGAGGACTGTTAGCAAGGATGTCGTTCCAGTTTGCTTATGTCTAGTACGTATAGTGCTCATTCCTATCCATTGTTTAGGATCTAGTTGCTTTGCCTAAAGCACATTTGTAAGTTACATTGTGCCTTTTTGTCAGCAAGTTGCAGAAACTGAGGAGAGGGTTCAAACAAGATGAAGCATCGCCGTCCATCGACCGTCTAATCTTCAACAAAGTTGGCATCTACTTCAATCTCCCCGTTTAATTATTTGTTTTTCCAACCATGCCTCGATCATACTTGCTCAATCGTGATTATAGATCAGACAAGTCACAGGAGGCCGTGTGCGCATAATGATATCTGGAGCTGCACCATTGCCGAGGCATGTGGAAGAGTTTCTTAGAGTAACCACATGCAGTGTAGTCATACAAGGATATGGTAATCCATCTGTTGTGCTTTCTCAGCAAATGAATGATATGCTCATAAGCTTCAGAAATTTCCATGTTCAACAAGTAAAAGACCAACAAAAAGTGATGGTGATACGAACTCATGGCTCATATTCAGGTCTTACGGAAAGCTGTTCTGGGTGCTTCACTTCCATAGCAAATGTATTCTCCATGATGGGAACGGTTGGGGTTCCTGCTGCAACTATAGAGGCAAGACTTGAGTCAGTGTTGGAACTGGGGTATGATGCACTCTCAGATGTACCCCGAGGAGAGATTTGCTTGAGGGGGAACACATTGTTCTCTGGCTACCACAAGCGCGCAGACCTCTTAGATGAAGTTCTTGTGGATGGTTGGTTTCATACAGGTAAAGGTTCTACATGGCCATGTAGTTCGGAAACATGGTCTTGACATTTTGCTTGATTAAGTATTTGAATTGTGTAGGTGATATCGGAGAATGGCAACCCAATGGTGCAATGAAGATCATAGACAGAAAGAAGAACATCTTTAAATTGTCCCAAGGAGAATATGTTGCTGTGGAAGTCCTCGAAAACACATACATGCAGTGTCCTCTCGTCGCCTCGGTATGGTACAGAAGCTCTTCCTTCCATCTGTAGCTAAAATTAGATGGCAGTTGATCATTCTTGTGTGATGATGATATCTTTGTCCTGTAGGTTTGGGTCTACGGAAACAGCTTCGAGTCCTTTCTTGTGAGCGTCGTTGTTCCTGAGAAGAACTCATTAGAGGAATGGGCAGCAGCCAATAAGGCGAAAGGTAGCTTTGAACTGTTGTGCAAGCATCCTGAAGCAAGGAAGCACGTTCTCGAGGAGCTCAATTACACTGCTCGCAAACACCAAGTACGTCAACAGTCTATGAAATTTCCAACCAATTCATTCGACGAACATGCTAATCTGATTTGTTTGGCATCACTTTGCTTCAGCTAAAGGGATTCGAGATGTTGAAAGCAGTTCATCTTGAGCCAAGACCATTTGACATGGAGAGGGACCTCATCACTCCGACCTTCAAACTGAAGCGGCCGCAATTGCTCAAACATTTCAAGGTAAGCAGACACATTTATCAGTCCGAGTTTATGCCGATCTCCCTTTCCTACAAGTCCAGTTTTTCTCAATGAATTTGACTGATAATTTCAGGAATGCATTGATGGGCTTTACCGAGAAGCTAAAGTTCTCTAAATTGGACAAGTAGGCACTCGTATGCGACGCTCAACTTGAAATGCTTGCAAGTTCAATAATCAGTCATGGTAGGATCTCTCTTCCTACCATGTTTAGAAGCAATCATGAAGTGGAGGAATATAATTAAAAGAACAAAATAAGTATGTTTTTTGGGTATTCCTTTGTAATTGTTGCCTTGATACTCTTACAAGAAATTGCTTTATCATCAGCAAGTTTCTACGAATATGTTCTTTGTTTCCTCCTACAACAGAAATGAATGATGAACTACCAAGTCCATCTTTTTCTTGAATAAGAAGAGAGACTCGAAAAAGAATCAGGCTGGAAAATTTGCTCCGACAAATTGTTGCTGAAATCATGTTCTTCGGATCATTCCTTTGCCTTTATCAGAGACATGGCAGCTTATATCTTGTTCATTTTTGCTGTGCTGCATCGAGAGCTTGGAGAGGAGGAAAACGCAAGCTGAGGACACAAACACCGCTGCGGCAAAACAAGCCAAGTCCATCCCACTCGCCAGTCGAACGTTCTTGAACTTGTCCACCACTCCTGTTTGAAGAATCAGGAGAACTGCATGCCCGAGTCTGGATTTCGCATGCGACATCGACTGCATCTCCATGCTATCAGCAAGCTTCTGAAATGGTTTTTCCGCAGTGATTGTTAGTTAGGGTTCTGAGTACATGCACAAGAGCAAGAACGACTTCTGGTTCTACTAAACCTGACCTTGAGATTGAATGATCCAAAGCAGGATTTAGCTGTTTGCCACCCTCTTTTCTGCTTCATCTCTTCGGAGCTTGCAAACATGACGTACAAGCTTATTCCGAAAGTAAGCAGAGCAGTCCCCACGAGGAACATATCTGTGCATAGAATTCATGTTATGCTGGGATGAACGTCCCAAATGATCAGCGGCAGGTTATCGGGGACACGGCAAGGAGGAAGAAACTGTTACCTATGGCTTCCACAAGTGACCGTATGATTCCACCTTGATCCATGCCTGGCTGGAAATATTGGCAATATGATTCCAGAACAAAGAAGCAACCCTGCAAGCCACCATAGCAACAGCAACATTCTATATCAGAAACCTCATAGATTCTCTGTCACTCGTGATTCGGAACACACAGGCTTAAATGATCACCTCGACGAAGCACAAGATTGAGCCTATGAGAGATCCTGCAACCGCGATCAGTGTGAAGGATCGGCAACCGGTGACTCCCTGCGGTAAGCAAGCATGAGTTTGGTGGCGGAGGAATGGAAGAGGATGCGTGAGGTGTACCTTTTCGATTAGGATCTCCGCAACAGTTCTCCAGTTCTTCACCCAGACTGCCCGTTTCGATGGGTCCAGGAGTCGGCGGGCCGCGTCGGCCAGTTCGGTTATCAGGGTGGAGAGATGTACGATCTCCATTCCTTCTGCAGACGAAGGCTTCTGCTTTGTGTCGGGCAAGACGACGGTGGCGTCGGACGCCGCCGCCACCTTCTTCCTCCCTTGGCAGCCTGCCAAGCGCTGCTTCTCTCCTCCCCTCCATGCAAATCTCGGAGGCGGAAGACGAGAGCAAGAGCTGGAAGAAGGAAGACGATCCGACCGAAGAGCTCTAGTGGTTCTCAGCAATCTGCTTGCTCCAGACATCCTTCTCTCTTCTCTCTCTCGACCTTCCCTACCTCGATTCTTCTCGGTACGAAGGCTTACAACTCTCCACACTAATCTCTCTCTCTCTCTCTCTCTCTCTCTCTCTCTCTCTCTCTATATATATATATATATATATATATAGACATACACACACGAAGAGATTTCTTTTAGAGGAAGATTCATGGAATATTGGAATCGGCATTGCGACAAGGAAGGCAATTCAAACTCGGTATATGCCGTTCGTACCGCTCGTGGGACCGAGAGCGCTCGGAGCCGGGCGTTTGGTTCAGAGGATCTTTTCCTGCGACGTCCGCGCCCGCGACTTCGAGGCTTCGCGTAGGGCAACAGGGGCCGCTCGTTCGGTCTCGCTACCTTGGGTCGCAAACCTGCGGGCTCTGCGTGAGGAAGCGGTGGCGTAAGCCTCGGCAATCCACGGACGGTGTGGAAACCGTGGCAGCAGCGTCTTCGGGTGGCTCTCTCCTGCGCCACAAGAACGTGCATGTGTGCTGGCTCGAGCAGTAAACGCAGGCCGTCGCTGCACATGTGACTCGGGGGGGTGCGATTCGAGGAGATCGGAGTTGCCGGCCTCGTTCATTGCATCCGGAGAAGAATCAACGCGTGCTTTGAAAAGTGGGTCCGGGAAGGGAAGGCTGCTCCAGAATTGTGTCACTCTTTCGTATGCTATACGTATTTTCACGCGGATGGAAGCCATTCAATTTGACTTCTACGGCGGTAATAAGGAGGTGTCACATTATTGAAAAATCTTGATTATTTATCAAAAATATCTTGAACTTCAATTTTATCTCTGTCACTTTATCTTTACAAATAATAATAATAATAATAATAATAATAATGATAAATCTTTGTTATGAAAACATATGTATATAAATGAGTCCGCGACAGACGACACCAAAACCGTTCTTCGAACGATCAAGCGATCAGCACGATTCTTAAGGCAGGAAGAGCATGCTTTTAGATTCGTGCAACGACAATTAAACAAAAAAGAGTTACCTCACCGGTTCTGCCGGATCCAAACTGGACTCAGGGTTGTCGCAGTTGATCAAACTGGAAATTCTACTGGTATTATACTGCATTAACATGGCAGTAAATACATAACACAGAACTGGGACCTCATGTTACTCATGGGAGGCTGCAATGCACTTGTCCTGATGATTATTGCATGAGTTATATGTACATCTCAAAAGTAATAGACACTGTTTAAGGATTCACCTTCTCATAGGATGTAATTATGCTTTTCTCATAGTTTTGATACAGATTTGACATCATAAATAACCATTTGCTGGGAGGCCCCTATGCAACACAGCTTCTGTTTTCTGCACCAAAACATAATCAGCTTCAATATTAGACTCTTGTTTTCTTCTTATTTCGCATTGTTGAACATGCATTAGGTCTTTGATGAAGCCTTACAATCACAGATATGAGAGAAAATGAAAGGGGCATCACCATCATCAAATATGAGGAATACAGTTGGGCTCCCATTTAACCATCTCTCACACAATCGTACCTTGCTTTTACAGCCACTGGTTCAGCTTCAGTTTTTGTATTTCATCGTTTCCTTCTCAAATCCAATTGTTGGGAACTGCTTTGCATACTCCTCCACCTCATGACGGAGCTTTGCGATCTCAGATTGAATATTAGCATCCGTTTGAATGGTGGCTAGGAAGTCCTTCAGCTTTGATCCACCTAAATGTCATTTTAGAAAAGAAAGGAAAAAAGTAATCAATAGAGAGCTTATTTGATTTGTGGGTATATCAGTTCTGAAATAAAGCATAAACCCGAGATACAAAAGAAAACAAGATGAACATATACGAACCTTTGGTTTCAGCCTTGGTCTTCAATGCCAATTTAACAGCAGTGTCAAAAAAGTGAGCAACTTTAGCGAAATCTTCTTCAACAAATCCTCTTGATGTAAGGGCTGGGGTTCCTGAATTAGCAGAAAAGGGCATGTAAGGAAAACAATCTACCAAGTGTCACTGTAGTTTAATTGATATCGTAATAAGCAGGTACCCATCCTGATGCCTCCAGGAACCATGGCAGACACATCACCAGGTACAGTATTCTTGTTAGCTGCAATGTGAACTAATTCCAGCACCTTTTCAACTCTAGACCCGTCAATTCCCTGTACATGGATTCAGAAACTTAAGATGACAATCCGTTCATGTAAAATAGTTGGTACTAGCCAACATCTAGGGTGGAAAATTATCTAAAACTGTTGGAAGCTATTATGTCCCTCGTTTTGAACAGAATTAGTGACCAAGCCTGAACAAGACTAAATAAACCATGATTCAAGGATTAGTCCATCTATATTGTTTGCTATTAAAAATTTATACAAAGATATAAAAGTATTCTGGCCCTTGCTAACATACTTGATGGTAATTTCTATAAATGCTGAAAATGTTGCACTAAATAGACATATTCATGTCCATCTTACCTTGTTCTTGAGATTTACCAAGACTAAATGGTTCTCTGTTCCGCCTGAAACAAGCTCATAGCCTTTCTCAATCAAGCACTGCAAAACATGTCACCATTTAGCAGTAGTTGATTTAAACCGACATAGAAGATAAGCTTGACTGGTAGGTAAGGTTAAAGCGAATTAAGTTTAATTGTGAACTGGTAAATGAATCGACAGATTAAGCAACAACAAAAATATTACTAGTCAAGCTCAAAAGAGAAGGTTAATCAGTTGATACAGATGGATCCCCGGGAATGAAATAAAGCATCACGAAAACCATACCTGAGCAAATCTTGCACAATTACTGAGTACTTGCTCTTGATAGGCCTTGTACTCTGCGGTGGTGGCCTGCAGTTGCATGATTGAAATAAGTCTATGACAATGAAATGCCATAATAAATTGTAAAAGGCTGACCAACCAACAACATATAGAACAGCAGAATACAATAACTCATGTTGTTTTAAGTATTCTGTTGTGGAAATCCTGAATGCTTGCTCCCCAATAAAGGAGCTTAATTTGCATAGTTACCAGCTCCCAACTGGTCGTCTATGTATGATAAGAAGCCCAAACTTTTCATAAGTGATCTTGACCAAAATTTGACATATAGACCTAGTGTGACCATGCACATGGATCAACATAACTAGTTGTACATATGACACCTTGTGAAGGGAAAAATGTCAAAACATATCCTTCTTGTAGCAACTAGTTTGCTGATTGCTAAACCTATGAACAGATCACATGATTTTCCTAACTAAATTAATGTTTCTGATTCCACTTTACTCTTTTAGGGCATGTTTTGGGTGAAGAGAAGAAAATTGGAGAGAACCCAACTGAATCCATGTGCCTTTGTCAAAAGAGTCAATCAAATTCACCCCTAAGAGCCTTTTTGTGTGTCTCTGAAATTGGAGAGATTTGGCGAGAGGAAGAAAGCGAGGATTCAAATATGATTTTTCCTTGGTTGCCCTTAATTCAACTGAAAGATTTTGAAAAGATTCTGAAACAAGCATAGACAAAATTACAAGATAATTAGTAAAACATCCCTTCCGTTCTCTTGGTTTACCAAACTAAATAAGTACATTTCCTCTCTTTTCTCAACTCTAATTCCAAGCAGAGTAGGAGAAAGTAGGATTCTGTTCTCTTCTCTCCTAAGTCTTCTTTCCTCTTCCCTCCATAAGTTATTATCCGTACAGAGCCTTAAGTCTACAAAATGCTTCCCTGAATTTTCACAAATCAAATTAAAAGAAGGGAGAGAGAATGGTTTTGGAGAATGCATACCTGTTTGAGTGCAACAGCCAAGCCAGCAATGGTATGGTTGTGTGGACCACCTTGAAGTCCAGGGAAGACTGCTGCATTGATTTTCTCTTCAAAGTCATACATAACCTAACAATTTGATAAATACAACACTAGTTATTTTAATCCTATATTAAAAGTAGACCCTTTTTAAATTTGTTACCTATAACAATCAATAGTTGTGAAGGAACAACTTTCCACAACTCACCTCTTTCCCTTGTTTGTTGATCTCCTTCACTCCTTTCCTGAAAAATATCATGGCTCCACGTGGCCCACGGAGTGACTTGTGAGTTGTTGTTGTGACAACATCCGCATAATCAAATGGAGATGGAATAACACCACCGGCGACAAGTCCACTTATGTGTGCCATGTCTGCCAGAAGGATAGCTTTCTGCTTGTCACATACCTGTTAATGCCCAAAAAGTGAGAAACCAAAAGCAATATTCCATACAGAAGCTAAAACTCATGATGAAGATATCAAATTTTGTTGGTTAAATAGACTGGATAAGCGTCTACCTTCCTAATCCGTGCATAGTCATAAAGACGAGCATATGCACTTGCTCCAGCGACTATTAATTTTGGCCTGAATAATGTAGCACTTTTCTCGAGCTGCAGAGAAATATCTGATTAACTCAAGTATGGATGATTTTTTCTTGCAGCATATAACAAAAAAGAAACCAAGACTTAGATTTACATGAACAAGTTAACTTTAGGATCAAAGTCCTTTTCCTAATGTTAATCCAATTCACAAAGTAAAATTTTGGATCTTGGAAATGTCACAATATATCTGCAAATGATGTCGTTTTTTAAGCTCTTGACTTACATAATGTTGTATATCAAATGCACTAAAATCTGATCAATTTGCAGTGACATAAGCATGTTGCAAAGCAAAATGGGAGACCAGAAAGTAGAAAATTCACATAATTAGATATAGTAGCCACCTGGTCGTAATCAATGTATCCAGTACTCTCATTCAACCTATATGGCATTGTCTCAAAGAATATGGATACTGCAGAGATTTTCTTGGTATCAGTCTGCAAAAATCATACAGATAATAGAACCATTAGTTTTGAGTTTAAACAATAACATCATAGTAAATAAAACGCTAGCACACACAACTTCAACGAAAAGAAAAAACATAGTATATAGAGTCAAAAACTTCAATTTTAGAAGCCAACAAGCAGCACTGAACCTATGGTTGAAAAGAAACTAACAAGAAAGACTTTAAACAAAACCCAACAATTAAAAATATTAAACTGATGTAATGGTGCACCTAGATATTGTGTCCAGTTGCATATTAGATCGACCGTAAGCTCTGATCTCTATGCCATCAACTAATAGGTGTCATGGTTATTAAGTACAAAACAAGACTCAGTACATATATCTCATGAAGGTTTAGTGTCTAGGATAATAGGAGAACACAACCTAGGTCCAGGGCCATTCTTCCTTGTTCTTTGGTTAGCTAAGAGTTAACAGGGTGTGTATGTGTTGGATTAGTGTAAGTGATAACATTAAAACTTTTATTATCGGTGACAATATTCTTAGCAATCATATTTATTTTTTGGGATAAATTCAGGTACATACTAGAGACTTGTTCAACTACAACATCAAAAATACAAGACATTGGGAAACAGCTCATAATCATGGTTCAGACACTTCATTTGTGACAGTCTTAAAATCTGGCATTCTTTCCCTTAGCAAGAACGTCACTATGAATTCATTGACATAATAGAAAAGTAAGAATTTATTGAACCTTCATTTTCAATTTAACAAAGTCAAATAAATCCTACAACAACATGAAAATACAAAAAATGAAAGCAAATTCATACAATGCAATACTAGACACTAAAACAACAAGAGAACTTGAATATCCTGCTCACCTGGTAGCCATGAGAAAGATGTCCACCATGAGGCAGATCAAGAGCCATTATCCTCTCATGTGGCTTCAGGAGTGCAGTATATACTTGAAAATTAGCAGGTGATCCAGACAAAGACTGCACATTCACTGTAAGCATTGGCGCAATTTAGATGGACAGAACAAGACAAAGGCGGAAGGACCTTACTTAAAACTTTAATACAAGAAGCTCTTGTAAAGGCAATATATACAACCTAATATGCAATTGAGATGTTAGGCATCTTTATATCAGAATCAAGATAAGAAAAGTACGGGTTCTAGACATGGCTGTAAATCCACCGTTCCTCCAAATTATTATTTTTCTTTGGTAAAAAGATTAGCTTTATAAAAGCTGAGTTAGCCTTCAATCATCAAAGAAAAAGAGACAACAAAGCTCATTTCACCATGATGCCCATATTTTATTTTACTATTTTATAATGCTTGATTTACTTCAAAGACAACATAGCCCACACGATTATGAGATATGTGATTTAACCACATGAGAATATAGAACAACATTGAATCATGACTAAATTCAAGCATTCATTACATTGAAACAGCATGTTCATATAAGTACAGCAAAGGCATCGATTTATAATAATTGATGATCATCCCAAAAGCTGTCAAGTTCTGAACACAACACCTGTAGGTGTCGGAGGGAAATAGATTTAAATACCAGTTGCCACCAACCACCCAAGAATGAACAGAAACCAGAGGTTGGTATTCTTTTATTCTTTACCAAAATAGCACAAGAGTGATGTCCATGTTACCTCCCCATTTTGCAGGATCCAAATGAAAAGCTTCAAGCGCACGCTTCTGACACAATGATTCTGCCATGTCGATATATCTGCAGCCAGAAAGGAAGATGAGTCTCGGCCACAAGTGACCACACACTCGAAAGAAAAACAATCACAAAAAAATTGGTATTTTGCTTTAATAGACACATCCATTGATTGCAACAGAACGTTCTTCACAAAGACAAGTGACCTAATCTTACTCGTTTCCACCATAGTATCTTGCACCGGGATACCCCTCACTGTATTTGTTAGTCATGACGGATCCAACCGCTTGCATCACCGACACAGACGTGAAATTCTCCGAAGGTATGAGCTCAAGCCCCTTCCATCACATTCAGAAAATATTTCCCGGTAGGATTCAATTTCATCTCAGATGACTCAGCAAAAGGAGGACGCCCTAGGAGTGAATGAGTGCCGAAAGGTAGTACCTTGCATTGCCTCGCCTTTTCGAGCTCAATGATATCCGCAATTTCCGGGTCGACGACCTCCAACGGGGCGTTCAGCTGCTTTGGCCACTGCGATTCATGAATATGCATCAGATAAGGGCTCAAAAACAGAGTTTTCGATAGCCCATGAGGTTCCGGAATCAAGAAATGATACATGTGGTCTTCACTAAACTACAGCATCAGTTACGCACCGAAACGCGAACCTCCTTCTCGTAGACGGCTTCACTCGGTAAGGAAGACTGAAACCAAAAGAACAAACAATAACGACGAGTCACGATTCAAAACGACTCAAGAATCAGTCCCACTAATTCTTTCGGAAGGATTAGTTGGAGAAAGGACCATATAGCAGAGAGAGGTCCGCAGGAAAGGCTGCGTCTTTGCGGCGGAGGAAGAGAGCCTACGGAGCGCCGACGCCATTGCCATCTCGCTCGCTCGGGAATGGAGGAATTCGCGGGGGAGAAGCGACTGGGTTGGAGGGAGGGGAGGCCGAGGAACCAAAGATATTGTTACCATAGAATACGAATTTTCATATAAACCCAATATATCTTTAAAATTACATAATAAACCCACCGAGGACTTAATTACATGTTTAATCTGATATATATATATATATATATATATATATATATATATATATATATATATATATATATATATATATATATATATATATATATATAATTAATGAATTTCATATGTGTCTATGGGTCACACCAATGATCAATCGATCAAATGGTCTTTTATTAGATTAACGCTAGAAGGAGGGTTCGAGGCCTGCACCTCGGCTAAGCAAACTCACTTCTAAGTCATGCATCTTGGTTATGAGCTCTTGGATCCCCTACGAGAGGGACTCATGATAAGGTAATTTAGTCTCACATTGGTTGAGTATGGGAACTAAGGACTCATGAATCTGTCATGTCTCCTTAGGCGTCTTTTGGAGCTCACGTGCTCCGAAAGGATAAAACCGTGTGAATAGGCTCATCGTCCAAAACAAATAATTTTCTACGAGCCTACGGGTCATACCAATGACTAGTCGATCAAATGGTCCCTTATCACATTAGTACTAGAAGGAGGGCCTGAGGCTTGCATCTCGATCGAACAAACTCACTCTCGAACCGTGTACCTTAATTATGAGCCCTTCACTCCCTGAGAGTACTGAAAAGACCATTTAATCCTGAGGAGTAGCCACCCATCATTGTCAAAGTAAGAGCACGCGACACGAATGTTTCACATTAACCATTCATGTTAGAAAAGAAAAAGAACTATAATTGAGGGGATTATTAAGGTGAGGGTTGTGTCTGGATTGGTGACTTGATCCAAACCGGCGCTGCTCCACTCGTGCCCTATCTTGTCCCTGACCACAAACCAGACGAGAAGTGTGCAGTAGCCAATCCTCGGTTTCCATCTTATCTAACTCAGATGCATGGCTAGGAAACCGAATCGAGTGCTTCGTAGTGATATTACTGTTTTCTTTTCTTTTTCTTTTTTGAGACTTTTATATATTTAGTTCGAAGTTTGTGCATTTACCCTTATAAATTCTAATATAGCATTTATGTTCCATTAAATATTTCGATGTATCCCTCTTGTTAATCTCCATCTCGATAATTTACATTAATCATTTTTAATTATGAGAAAACGTCAGATTGATATATATTTGTATAACAAAAATAATTTTAATGTTATCAATGTTATAATATTTTTTTCAAGGATAATATTATTTTTTTGTCACTTACCTTTCGGTAAAAAAATAAAACTTAACTAATCGAAAAATAATAATATTTCTGATAGACAAAGTTTTTTCTTTCGAAGTAAATATTTCTTTTTTAACTAAAATCGGATTATCGTAACACAAAAAAAAAAAAAACAGTTCTTGCCATGGCTCCAAGATCTCCTATAAATTTAGATCTAGAGGGATTAATTCACTGATTTGGAGTGATAAAGATAATTTTTTATTATTTCTTTGAAATTAACATATAAAACTGAGAAATAAGCCCAATGATGACTGTCATGCTCGATATGATCCATTTAAAGTTACAGATCTCTAATCTTAAGCTCTTCCTCCTCATTCTGAGAAGTGTCATGTTCTGTGTTTATGCAAAGCAGACACAAGGCAAATGAGATTCATCAAGCAATGGCCTCATAAAGAAATATCCATCACAACTTAGTAATAGATTACGAGATACATGCACAACATTATGTCCTTGAAAACCTTGTGGAGGACAGCAAACTTGAGGTTTCTTGTGATGCTCGTAGAACTGTGTCATATATGGAAATCTTTAGGAGCTTAGTTAGGCTTAAAGAACTTGAGCTTGAGCCCGCTGTTCACCATGCTCCAAACACCTCCCATGGAGAAGGCTAAGCTGAAAGCTATGCCCATGATGCCAAGGCTCCAGTTAAGATACCAGTTGAAGCTAAATCTTTCAGGCTTCTTGATGCGAATCCACATGAAACAAGGGTAAGCAAAGGTGACAGGGAGAGTGAGACCACCCAAGAGGCCTGCAAGGCTGGAGAGGAAAGGAAGTGCTACTCCAATGAAGAATGAGATAAAGCCATAGAAGACTCGGAAGCCGGATCGGACCCAAACCGAGCAGGGTCGATTTGTTCTGCTGGTATAACCTGCTTCGAAGCTGTCAAACACAGGCATGGAGTATATCTGGAAGCTACTGAGGCAATTGAACACAACCAGGAGAAAAGTTGTTGCCAGAAGCCCCCTGGGGATGTCATGGCTGTGAAATGCGTAAAGAGCATTCAGCATTCCTCCTGCTGGCATCTGCAAAGATATAATCAACATGTGAGATGCATACACATGGATGAGTCCGCGAGAGAGCTAACTATAAGCATAATCCATAAGATCCTTCGAGGAACAGGTGGTGATAGGCATCACATATACTTGTCAAGGTATCATGGACTGCTGCTATACTTACAAGGTCACCATACGCCCAGAAGCCTCCAATGGCAATAGGAAATAAGCACATGGCTATCAGAAGATAAGCAACCTTAGCTCCCCTCCACATTGGAACATGTGCTGGATGTTTAAAGGTCGATGGCATCGTTGCCTGGAGATCAAAAAGCAGCAACAGTTCATTATCAAATCAAAAGAGGTGAACATAAACAATCTGAACCTTTTTCGGTCTCATACTGTTATCATGAAAATGCCTGTAGCTATCTCATTCAGCAGTTGAAGCTGAGTTCAGGAAGATAACTATTTGAGATCAGGAAATGAATACCTGAATTTCTAATGCGAGATTGTGTCCTCTGAACGCAAATGCTATAATGCCAAGGGCATTTAAGATTGAAAAAGCTGCTGCACCGAAAGAAGGTGATGCCATTGGCTGATAAGAGATGGAAGGTGGTCTTTCTTGGCTGACAGAGAGAAGCCAAGCCATAGTAGCATAAGTGATTGCTGTTACTGCTCCAATAAGTGAGAGCCCAGCAATGGAATTGAGGTTTGGGAGCTGAGACAGGACAATGCACAAGATTGTAAACACGAGATACCACTCGACAGTTGAAAGTGGGTTTGATGAACAAAGGGGTCCGCAGAC
This sequence comes from Musa acuminata AAA Group, assembly GCF_036884655.1. Lineage (NCBI taxonomy): Eukaryota > Viridiplantae > Streptophyta > Magnoliopsida > Zingiberales > Musaceae > Musa > Musa acuminata. The sequence goes on from NC_088333.1 coordinate 43,729,872, forward strand.
TATCTGGAAAAACATCTTCATGGTTTCCCCTCCGATCAGAATCAATGCCGTTGCAGTCCCTGCCGATAAGTAAACTGTTGGGAATAAAGCGAGCCAGACACCTAACCTTTCTCCTGGAAGAAGACAAAGATAATGCGCTCATTACAAGTGGAAAAACCAGGTTCTCTAGGAAGTTCTGGTATATACATGCTCAATTTTTCTGGTATATTGATAAACATCTCCATCCTTAGTTGGATTTCAAAAATTTACATTTTTGCAGGACACACTGGCATCTCTTCCTCAATGTGGTTTAGGTACTTTTCGACAAGGCACAATGTGATAGCAATGGAAGAGAAAGTTCATTGCTTGGCAAAAAGAGCTCCAAGAGACAGAAAGGAATGTGCTGCTTATAACAGCATAATTCGTAATTCCAAACATCATTGCTACCACACAATGAAAAAGATATTAATATTATTAACCACTCTTCATCATATTAACTCAATGCTTGAAATATATACAAAAGAATTGCATCATCACAAAATTACTTTTTCAAAGGTGGCTCTTAAATGAGTAGCTAAGCAAAGTTACATTATTTTGATCATTGATAAAATGCAGTTTGAGAACTGCACAAATATTTATTATTAGATCAATACAAAAGTATTTCCTCCACTTTGATGAATGAAATACTTCAAGACAATTATTTTATCCAATTTAGGATATCTAAAAGTACAATTCTCGATAAGAAAAGAACAAGTTTTATTTTCAGTTTTATAGAGAAATGAACAGAAATTTGGGTGTAGCAAGAAATCGGCATGCTAAAAGGACAGCCAGAAATTTCCTACACTAGTGTGCAATCTTAGCTGATCACAATCATGGAGGCAAATGGTAACCTAATAACAAGGTTGGCATGTCTAAGAATCACAGACTGAACCAAGAATGAAGGAGAAGAGCAATCTTACCAAATGCAGCCTGCGCAAGCTCCACATATCTGTTGTATCTTCTTCCGGGCATGGCTTCATGTAGCTTGACGAGAATCCAGAGTGTGTAAAGTTGCCAGATGTAAGCAATGGTCAGAGCTACAATGCCCCAGCTCCTGAAGTCCAAGAAATGAAGCTTTACAATAGCATACAAAGAAAAATGTGACAACCAAGTTTATTCTTTTCATCATAACCTCTTCTGGTGAATAGCAGGTGTAAGGCTGCAAGCTTACCAGCAAATGGATTGCTAACTCTGCAATTATTTTAGTAATGTAATTCATGGTGTTATGAATTGCTGTACAACTAAGTTACTACCAACTTTAAGAAGGTCATTCTTCTCAGCCAAAATCTATCAGGAGTTGCAGAAAGACACAAACAGAGGATCTGTAAACTTGAAACATCTGCAGACATTCACATTTCTCATTCCTCTGATAAGGCAAAGCTATTTAGACAACCTTGTGTCTCCATTTGCCAAGGAAATTACTTAGCAGCATAATAACTCTGCTCTATAGAACTCCTTGCTAAAGCTCTAGACTGATGATAAATCAGATAACTTCAGTTAAAAGCTTGGGCTGTGTAAGCAACTGCACAAGGTGATTTGAGGGTGACATAAAGCTAACTCAAAGGAATGTGACATCAAAACAACCAAAACATCATGATATCCGATTCTGGTGCATTCCATCGATCCATCGATCTCATTCGACTCGTGACAAATCTAAGCTGGTGACAAAGCGCAATCAGATTCAGAACCATCACATCCATCCCACAGTATATGTAGTAACTTTTTGCCGTTTACCAATTGCCATGTACATGAGCATGATGCTGAAGAGTATTATCACCGTGGGTTTTCGAAGCAGGCTTCGACCATTGTGGCCGATAATATGCTATGATGTTGTACTCTAAGCAACCAGTAAAGGAGAACCAAAAGAGATAATACAGTATTAAGCAGGTAGAGAGAAGGAAAGAGGAGGAAGAAGGTGACCATCCGAGGAAGGCGAAGGCGACGGGAAGGAGGAGGGCCTGGAAACCGATGCCGGCGTTGAGATTGTGGAAGGCAGCGTAGTGGGCGTTGCCGTTGCGGGACTCGGTGATGGGGAGCCAGGCATCCTGGGGGTTAAGCTTCGTCAGGTGGCCTACCTCCTCCAGGTATCCCCTCAGGTTCACCAGCACGCGCTTCATGGGCGTCCCCACCGCCGACGAGATGGACGGGCTCAGAAACCGCGGCGATATCATCGCCGGCGTCGGCGTCCACGACTTGGCCGAGTTGGAGCCGGCGGCCCCGGCCCCGGCTACTGACGCGCCACCCGGCGGTCGCGGCGACCGCAGGCCCGTCGGTGTCACAGTCTCCGGCGTCGAGACTCCCCGCGGGGTCGCCGGGATCGAGACCAGCTCCGTCTCCAGCCCTGGCGCCACCCCCATTCCCCTTTCCTCCATCTGCTCTCTCATGCTCGCTCCCCCTGTGTGAGCTGTGAGAAGTGAGCCGAGGAGTGCGTCGAGTAACGAAGAAATGAACGAGGAAGCAGTCCATATTTATTGGTGTTTTCACCGTACTATAAAATGACTAAATTGTCCCTCCGATGTCCATATGGGTTTATCTAATCTCCCCAGGACCGCTTTGGATTCGTTTTCCTCGTTACTTTACGTGACATCATCGAAAAGAAATGGATAGTAGCGGGTCGGATCGAATTCACATCAGGCCAACCATTAGAATCAACGTGACATGTTGGACATCGGCCGAATACATTATACATCCGTTCACCTGCAAATGGCCAATTTCAACGACGACCTCAATTTGGCACGTTAAACCTCGACGTGCGGAGTTCGACCGGGTTCGGGTGAACCCAAAATCGGGTGTTAGGGCCGAGGGGTAAGACGTAATTTCAAGTGACAATTATTTGATGTTACAACGAAAGTAGCAGGGCAAGACGGCGGGGCCCAGTGGCTTCGCTACCACTTGAAGGGGGTTGTGTCGTTAATGACCAAAACACCCTCAATAAAGTTGCAGAAAGTCTCACAGGCGAAGGATGTCTCGGTCATTTTGGTCGCGTTGAATAGCTCGCTTTTCCAAAAGCGTGTTGAAGCGTGGAGGGGACAGCCGAGAAAAAGGAGAAGATATCCAAAGCCTCGTCGAAAGCAGCACCTGGCCGTCTTCTTCCTTTTCCCCTTATTCCCCCTTCTCTCTTCTTTTCCTGCACTATGGTTGTCTATTGCTGAAACCCTTCCTTCCTCTCTCCTCCTCTTCTTTCGGTGCATGTAGTCTGATCAATCATCACCTCAGTTTTGTTGAGTTCACGACCAATGCTGTGGGATGCATGGAACTGTAATTAAATGGATAAAGCTGTTTTTGATCATGACAGGTTTTATTATTCTTCAGAAGCAAAGGTGGAGACCCATAAATCAAAAGCCTGGAACAGTGAATGAAACCGCAGTATGCATGAGCGTACGTAGCAAGAAACACACAAAATATGTTCTCTCACCAAAGAAAAGAGCATTAGACAAAGAGGTCTTTAGCAAATTGCTACCTTTTGCATCAACAAAACCCATGATCTTTCATCTCCCACCTCCAGCTTTAAACTTGGTGTTCAAGAGTTCCAGTACAACTTTTGTTGGTTCTGATATCTGCTCGGTATACTTCTTGTGATAGAGTGTCTTTTCCATGGCAAGTATTATACACAAGTTTCTATCAATAAATGACTGACTTGAGAAATAGAAAATGACTTGAATAAACTTACAAGGATATGTCCAAACTCAATAGGTTACTGAATCACTTTATTTTATCGGATCGAATCATGATGATATCATACATATCCTCGCAAAAAACTAAGAAAGTATCATAGTGTTAGGATCAACAATTTGGTTCTATTTTCCATTTAACAAGACATAGCAATTGCTTTATCCTAAATATGTAAGCGTACTTTATCTGCCACAGGTTTTGAGTCGACCGATGATGTTTTGTTCATTCAAATTTCCAATTTACTGCATCATTTAGATCCTAAAATGACATCCACAGGTGTCTTTAAAGAAGCCATGTCCACAAACGTAGGAAGGACGTTTAATGAATAATGAGTATTATTATGATGGTTGTTGAACGCCCAACTACATTGAAACTAATGGCACCGATCTTTCGATGTGAAATCTATTATGATAGTTGTCGAACAACCAAACCAATAAAAATTGATTATTCGTCATATCAAAATCAATTGATAATTATTCGTAGGACATCCATTCCTAACAAAAGAAAAGAAAAAAAAAGGATTATGAGAAAAATAAAACAACACTTCCATCCATCTTAGAATGGGGATAATATTAAATGATCATAAAAAAAGAGCATTCAACAAAAATATTAATCAATAATTAATGTCTTATGCAAATCTATCGTGTGATTGTGATTCATCCACCGCATCTATCAACTATATCATTGCATATAATGTCATTTTTATGCTATTCCAATCAGGTCGAATCCAGCCAAGATTTAAAAAAAAATAAATCTAAACTTGATAATTATTTGGAAATCAAATGGAATTTCGAATTTGTACACTATATCTTATTTTATACACTTTATTGATATTCAAATTTGAGGTAAACTACCCTTTCAAAGTTTAAAAATAGCATATTTATTTATCCATCCAAATTATTGATATCTTCGGTCAATTATGCTTAGCTGGGGCTGCTAATATTTAATTTGAGTTGAAAAAAAAAAAAATAATATAAAAGTAACTGAAATATATTTACTATTCTCATAATCATATAAGAAATTATTGTTTATAATTAAAAATAACCATAGATCAAATGATAATTGGTTACCGGAGATTAATTGCAATGATATATTTCTAATTTTTAGATTTATTTTAGAAGTATATATTTACATAAAATTTAAACTTTAATTAAAATGAATAAATAGGATGATATATATATATATATATATATATATATATATATATATATATATATATATATATGTTTGTATATATATACGTGTGTATATATATATATAGTTTTAGAAAGGCCATTGTGTAGAATACCCCTTGACGAGTGCGTTATTACCTCCCAACCACCGAACAGCTCGATGCAGCCGTGCCTCAACTGTATGCGATTCGGCATTCTTCCCACCCTCTCTTTTTCCAATCCACGTCTTGAATCCAATTACCAAGATCGCAAGCAGTAATCGGTGAGATGATCTAGTTCGCCCTTCCTTTCGTGTTCTGTGATCATGGTCATCATCGTAATTTAATCACCGACTCTTCTTTGTGTGCTCCCCCCCCCCCTTTCCGATTTCTTGTTCGATTCTGCACCGCGTTTTGCTGGATGTAGTCGTCGAAATCCGCAACTATTGCCCGAGATCCCTTGGTATGTGTAATTCCGTCGATTCGGTGTTTCTTTGGACTGTTTTAACTCATCACGGAGAGTCGGTTCCAGCTTTAAGATTAGTTCTCGTCGCTGGATTTGAGTTCAAGCTTGAAGCTTTGGATCTAGGTCCTTAGTTTAGTTTTTGTCGGCAGTTCTTGTTATATATAGTCAACGGAAAAGGTTATGCGGTGGCGTTTGGATTCGATTGTATGGGGCATTTGTGACAGATACTGAATTATCTGGGGAGTTCTTCCACCTGTATGTTCCTTTTTCGAGTCAGAAAGGAACAAATCTGGGCTAAAATTTTCTTCTTCTCTTCTTTTATTAGAACTTCTGTTTTCCGTTGACTTATGAAGTATTTAGCTGAAAACTTCACATCTTTTTTCAAGAAAAAAGTTGTAAATTTCTTTGAAATTGATTTTTGTCGTTGATCCATGAAGTCTGTGCGTTAATTCGATTGACATGGTGAGAGTCGTCAGAGGGTTTGCATGTTTATGTGATGGGAACGGTTGACTGTTCACTAGTTGCTAGATATTTATATTTTGACACCACGAAAGGTTTTTGTTAGTTTTCGGTGTAACAAGGGGGATTGATGATCTAAAAGAGTCTTTGTGGGTAATTTTTTTTGTTGAGATGTCAAGATCTTGGGTCAAGCTTAGTGAAGGTATTCAGGAAAAGCGTGGTTGTATTTGGAATGCCTTCTAGGATTAGAGTTTATAGTTTTCTATGTTCATGGTGAGGTTTGAGTCGATTAATCCTTGTTTTTAGATACAATCAGGTGTGAAATTGTAAATATAGCTTCTCTTGGAAGAAGTAACATTGCTCATGTATTTGTATTGGCAACTTTTCTGAAATCTACTGTGTCATGTCTTTGAGTTTCTATAGGCTTGGGGGAGGCAATTCCACTATAGAGAACCTTTTTTTTGTAGGTCTTTTCTTAGTGTTTGTAGAATTATCTTAAAGGGTTTACAATTCTTATCTTAATTGATGAAATTGGACAAAAACCCTCTGCTTTGCCTGGTGAAAATAATTTGTAGAAACTAAAGATCTAGAATAGTTACTTTGACTTTTTTCCTGCATTTGTTGCTTGAAGGGGGAAGCATAAAGTCAATAATATATTCTTTTTTCTAGTTCAAATGGATGAAAAATAAAAGATGACATCAAAGTTTTTTCCCCTTGGAAAAGGAGGAAACAAAAATTTTTTTTAGCCACCATGGACTTGTTTATTCACAGATGGTGTTGATGCTGCTTCCTAATTTGGCATCACCTGAACTAAAACTTCTGCTCCGCTTAGTCATAATGCATGAGAAAGGAGCCAGTACTATCTAGATGTAGTTGTTGTTCTAACTTCCATTAGATTCCAGCTTTAAGCAGCTGGCAGGTCTCGATGCTCCTACATTATTCCTTCAACAGGACAAGGTCATTCAATAGAGCATTTTGCTAACAAGAATTAGATTCTATTTGGACAAACAATTGCATTTACTTGTTGTTTCCATGTATTTTCTACTCATGAGAATTCTAGCTTGCTTTAACAGATACTATATTTGTAATGTTATTTCATGGATTTCTTTTGTCTCTGATTAGTATTTTTGATCAGTAAACAAAGTAGTTGATTGTAAATTACCTCAGGACAACCATAAAAACATATCAAGTGGTTTCAAAGAATTCCAAGAATGATATAAACTTGTCATTCTATTAACTAATACAAGCTCCAGTTTGCTAGTATATTTGTGTAGAATCTACTTCGTTGATATTTGTTTTTTATGGTTGCCTTTTCCTGGAGGTGCATACACATATAGAAAATGTTCTCAGGAGGAACAATAAGAATATTGTTCTCATTTGACTCTGACATGTCCAGGCAGGTACTTTTGTTGGTTCATTTTGGCAGCTGTCTTTTCTATACCACTTATGTCTATTACCACCTTCCATCAGCCAATTTTGGAACATATGCATTTGAGATAAACTATATTGCTTTTCCTTTTCAAGTGAGAAAGTTAAGGTGTACTCTTCTTGGGAAAGATAAGCTATTAGGGACAACATCAATTAGCTTGTGATCTTGAGCAAATCAGGGCACAGACAGTGCAAGCTTTAAGTTTACAAACTTGTTGTTTCTAGTAAGCAAAACAACGACCTAGAGCTATATACCATCCTGATAGATGACTTTTCTTATCAAGGCTCACCTTATTATTTGTGGAAGCATAAATTACAAGAATTTACTGTGGTTTTGCAATTTTTATATTTAGTCATATTATAATGACACAGTTTTTGTTCCTATTATCATGGTTGCTGCTTTACTTTTATTTTAATGATCTATTATATGTATTTGACAGACCAAGTTTTCCATTGCAAGGTTTTGTATACACTGAAATACAATTCATTGAAGATAAAAGTTATATGGTACCCACGTTAAAGGAGAAATAAAAAGACTTATTTAATAACTCTTCAAGTGCAAAATGGAGAAGAAAAGGAAGATTTTGGAGCAGAGAGAGAGGCTGGATGAAACTCTAGCTTTGCCTGACCTTGCAAATGAAGAGTATATCAAGTCGCTCGTCAAGAATCAACTTCTGCAGTCATCCTCATCCCACTTTGAAGGTTGATTAATTATTTGACGCAACAATAGATGCTGACTATTCTTATTGCTAAAATTGTAGCATGAGTATGTCATTTATCTCCTTGTAGAATGATCATATGTTGGTTTGGGTTGCTCATGCATAGTTCCTTAGTTTACAGTCCCTTCCATTTGCAAATTTAAAGGAAACTATCGTGGTTGTACTGCTGGTTTATAGATAATCCTTTGTCAATATGTATGTTGCTTAATATTTGTAGATCTAAATGCAGAACTCATAATTTGCTTTTATCTTTTCTACCTGGAGTTTGCAGATGTCATCTAAGAGTGCATATTATGCATATTTTATTCCAGACTTTGTCCAGATTAAAGTCACTCTCGCTGGCTTATAACTTTTTAACTGGAAGCCTCAACAGATATCATTTAGAGTTAGATTCAAGTCTTTGTAAATACATTTCGATTATATGCTTTCAGATTTTATTGTTTTTCGCCAAGTTGATGTATCTTTAAATGGGCTACTACTTCATGATATTAGCTGATGTGTTAGCTTTCCTCTGTGCATGTAAAGCTGCAAGATTGTTTGTTACAAATATGTGTTTTTTTTTCATTAGCAGGAAACATCGAACAAATTATAGAAAAGCGTACAATGGAAGTTTCTAATTTTGTTGAGATGCTACGGAGTGCCTCTGAAGATGAAAGGAAGGCTAAAGCACATGGGACATCACATAATGATTGGAAGGTATCTAATCTTTCTTTAGTTTCTTTTTTTGGATGTGCTTGTACTGAATTTCTGTATGTCATTAGATATTCAAATTTCACTTTCAAGGTTCAAAATCCTTCTTGTATGCCAGATCTCTTCCTGTTTATTCATCTTGATGTTGTCCGAGAATTCTGAAATATTCTACAATTATTCTTTTTTAACTATTATATAATCCTATTGGCTTGGATGTGGCATGGACGTGACTCATGTTATCAATATTGGATGTTGAATGTGTTGTTTGGTACTATTTTGTGGAGTAACAGTTATTAAGTTCTTATTGTTTGACTAGAAACATGTTTGTGGACTTGGGTTCCTAGACCTTAATTCTACTCAAATGTTAATGATAAAAAACCAATGTCGTTTTTCATTTTGATAGAAACAAAATATGCTATGAATCTGTTGCAAAATCTATGATTGAATCATTATATGAATTTTAAGGAATTTTGAGGATGAGCTTTCATGTTTTCAAGTCACTGCTTTATCCTATCTCCTTAGCTGTTGTACACTAGTTTTAGCATGAATTTTAAGTTATTGTGGTGTTTTCATGCTTTTGACAAATGCTTTTGACAATAAGTATCATTATTGTTACTTTCCAGGTAAAACAAGACACAGACCAGCTCCGGGTCATGTATCGGGAAGGCCCCCATGGAACTCCATTTCATACTCTACTTGCCGAGGGATATGCTGATGGACCTATTGATGTCTGTAAGTTTAATATTTGTTAATATTTGGGACACTTCTGCTCCAGCCTGTTGATAGTGCAATAATTTCTTACCAAAATTTTGTTTCTTTCAGGTTTATGTGTTTCATGGGAGACAACCCTCTATAGTAAATGGTGAGTGCATGGGCTAGATGTTATAGTAAGCAAATATGTGTTCTGCATTATGTAGGATGTTTTATGCTTCTTCTATTCACTTGTGATGACTTTAGCTTCAGGAGTGAGTTCCTTTTATTCTTAGTATGTGCAAGATCATAGTTCTGAATGTCAATTCCTGGCTTGTGCTGGGAGACCACCATAATAATACATTCTTGCATTCTGCACACACTGGGATGCTGACACTCAGCATGGCTTTGGTTATTGTACGTTTCTGTGATGAAAGTGGTGCTATGGAAGGACATGTCCATGTCACTTCAATTTGCATGGTTTGCTGGACTTGATGCCATTTCTCCTATTTTGTGCTCTCGTCCCAGGTGGCCTCAATACAACCTGCCAACTTTTAAGATTATTATGTCCACCTGCTTGCAGAAAGTTCAAACAGGTGAAGAGATCTCTTTAGTAAGGTTAGTTGTTATTCTATAACAAATGATTTTGGATATCTACCTTATTTTTCCTTTCTGTATCTTCTTGTACTTATCTTTATTCTTTCACTGTTTGGAAGAAAGGGTGAAAGTTCCTTGGCCAGTTTCAGATAGGGAGGCACTTCTACATTACTTTGAGATCGAATATCTAAACGAGGATCTCATCCTTGTACTTATTAACACGGTAAAGACAGACCTTTGTCCCTTGTGAAATTGATCGATCATATAATTCATGCAAAACCATATAACTGTTGTTTGTACCTTTTTCAACAATATGTCTACATATTATATCAAGGTTCTCTTATATGGACTTTAGGGGATCACCTACATTTGATGCAGCAAATACATAAACATGGAGATTTATAAGAGTACATATTTCCTGAATTTGTTACTGAATAAACCAATTAGTAATCATTTGAAAACAAGCTGGAACTAGGAAATAACATACTTTGTCTGAACATTTTCTCATGGGTGTTGGACAGAGATTGTAAAAAACAAAAATTGATGGGTATGTTGCATTTTCCTGTAGATTTCAGACTCAGAGAAGATAGAGGTTAGCACTGACGACTTCAACAGGAATGAAGTTCCCAAAGCTATCCGTATAGATTTGGTCGGTGGTTTTGTCTTGCAAAAAGTTGATCATAGCAGATGTTATTTCAGGTACTTCTAACAGGATCAGACATCTTATTATTCTTAGAATTATCAGAGAACCATTTGATGAATAGGAAATGCTAAAATAAATTCTGTGTATAATGAGAATTTTTCTTTACATATCTTTTTGTCTCACTTATGGGACAATTACAACTGCATTGTGTAGTATTAAACTATTAATGACTATTTACTTTGTGTGCAAACTGTAAGTAATAAAGATAATATTCGATCCCAGGACCTTCGCCATCAAGAGTCAATATCTTTACCAATTAAATTAGCTGACACATATAATTTTTTAATTTTAATGCTAATATATACATTATACAATGTTTACACTGTGTACTCGTTAAACTTTGTGAACTCTTCATCAGTATTCATTTCTTGTCTGATGGATCTTGTAATCTTCAGGGCAATAACAAATATGGATATCAAGCTGGATTTCGTGCCTCCATCCCTTATCAATTTCATTTCAAGGCAGCTAATCGGCAATGGGCATAAGCTATATCAAAAAGTAATACCTTCTTTTTACTATGCACTGCACATATGGGTTTCCATGTGTAATTGAATGCATCATGGTTTAGTGGTTATATATCTTATCAGTCAAACATGGAAGGTAGGATTACTTTTAGCTTAACATAATCAAAGAATAGATTGTTGTGGCCCACCAAAAAAAGATTGGCACACCTTAATAATTTGTGTACAATCTTTGGAATTTTATCTGTGTTCAAATTTCCAGTTCTTGCCTTTTAGCCAAGATAAGGTGTAATTAACACTTTGATCTTGTAGTCATACTTCGCTACTCATTCTTTGTATAAGGTCCTTGCTTCAACTAATACAAGCATTGGTGCCTTGCAGGCAGTTGGTACAGTGGCAACCACTGACCAGGATTACCGACAAGCTTTAGAAGGGCCTATGTATGCTAGAATTCGTGAAGGAATGAATACCAAACACAAGACCAAAACTGATGTAGTTGGCTTGGATGAGGAAAAATATGAAGGTACTCTCCCCAAGGAACACATCGGTGAAACTGCAACTGAAGTTCAATCAATTATAGACAGCAGATATGTCAGTGAAATTGTGGAAGAGGAGACAGAACACAGCACACTCTCAAGTACTAAACAGCAAGATCTCATCACAAAAAGAGTTTATATCAGCCCAGAGGTGGAAGTTGCTCTGGGCATCTTGGACAATGCCATTTCTATACTTCGTAAGAAAGGTTCACCGAACAACCAATTGGACTGCTTGTCAGTTGATGAAGGGTTGCCCACTTATGAAGCAGCTCTAGAGGCTTCTGAGACCAAATCATCCACTAGAAATTCCAGGTATTTCTGTTTGAAACAATTTTTGCTTTGTGTAATTTATGGGCTTTCAATTAGAGGGCCTTACAACGATAAGAAGCCATAATATTCCAACTATTTGGGGTTGGTAGAGCTCTGTATTAGAGGGGCCTCCAAGTTTCAAATTTTAATCTAAATCCGCTATATTAGTCAGACAAAACATAAGATCATATTTACCTGTGGTGTACTCCTTGCAGTGATAACACAAAGACATCTGCATTCGGAAATAAGCTCACAGTTTTGGGCCCAGAGACAGCTGATTCAAGTTCTTCCCATATTAAGCCGACACAAAGTGCTATTAGTATGACAAAGCCTCCATTGTTAGAGAGCATGAACAAGGTCTGCGATGAAGAGACCCTCAAAGCCAATGGTTTTCATGACAAAAGCCTTAAAAGTGGCAAGTCAAAGCACTCTAGGAATAAGTGGTTTTGTTGCTCGATTCGCTAATGAATACTTCAACAATATAATTTTAGTGGAGTTGCTCTTGCTCTTTGATACACGTGACACATTTGGGGTACAGAGAACACAATGAATGTTAAGAAAAATTCCAGAGAATAACTTCAGATCCATTTTGCACATGAAAGAAGATACTGTGTTCTGTTGTTACATGGCTCACCGAGAGCCCCGAAGATGGTAATGTCTATTTTCACAAATGCGAATGTATCAGTAGTAGATATATGATGCTAATGAAAGCTGCAAACTTATTTATAATGCTTCAAAATTGCTTATTATGTGTTTCTAAGAATGAAATGAGAGTTTATGATAGCATCCCTATGTCATGGAGTTTTAGTTGTTCACTGGTTAAACATAATATTGGTTTGATCATTGCTGATATTTCTTTTAAAAGGTTTGAAGTCTTATCTAATTTTTCTTTTTTTTATCTTAAAATTCTTTTGTTAATATTAAGGATTTTTTTTTTTGCCTCAAGAGGGTTCCTGCATATTCAATATACAGAATATATATATATATATATATATATATATATATATATATATATATATATGGATGATATTCTCATTTTTAGTTTTCCCATTAGGTGCCCTCATTTCCTCTAATATGCTACATGTCCTTTGGTGTCCTCTAATATATAGTATTAAAGATATATAATTGACAAAAGATATATAAAGTATTAAACAAAAATTGAGACATAAAAACTAAAAATGGGGCATCTGAAAAAAAAATTCCAAAAAAAATATTATATGTATTCTAGCAAAGTTTGAAAATAATATATTTACAAATGCACAACGACAATATATAGATATATATATATATATATATATGTTTTATTGTTTGTGATTTTTATTATTTATTTATCTACAAGTAAGTTTAAAATTATAGATTTGTAGCTAATCTTGCAAAATTAAATATTAATCGTAATTTTAACTAATGTTATAAACAAAAATATTAATCATAGTTATAAGTGATTAATTTGGATATTTGAATGTAATTAAATCACATATGCATACATGGATGATCATACATATGGAGAGTTGTGTTCATGTCATGATAAAGTTTGTAATAGCAAACATGTTCTTTTTATATCGTACATGAAACCCTCCAGTACTGGACCGACTCCCTCACTCGCAAGCTCTGCAATTGCATAGCGGTGGGTTTCGTCCGATCCGATCTTGCCGTCGTCGAGAGATGAGAACCGCGAAGGGCTCCGCCCCGAGCCGGCGGCCCGCCGTCGTGGTCCTCCTCCTTGGCGCCTCCCTCGTCTTCTCCGCCCTCGTCGTCACGATTCAGTCCTCTTTCTTCACCGGTCAGCCGCTGCATCGAGAAGAAGTAAAGTGGAACTCTGACTCCTTGATCCCTTCTGGTTATTGATCTCTTCCCTCTTTCTTGGTTTCCAGGAAGCCGGAGATCGCTTGTCGGCAGAGAGGAGATCCGGGTCCTGTCGGATTTGCAGACCCGCCTCCAGCAGTGCGTGGTACGTGATTCTTGATCTCTTCTCCTTGTGTGTCTTTGATGGTGGATTTGACAAATATCGCCTGTACTTCCGTCCAATTGCATCAATGTTGTCAGGTGGTTTAGAATAAGATGAAATTATCAGGTTTTGGGAAATGGTGCTTTGTTTGGGAAAATATCGGTTTTAATTGAAGAAAAAAAGAATGACATTGTTGTTCTCTTAAGCTTTTGTTTGCAATTTTTTGTGGATTTCAGTATAGTGTTTACGTCTTTGAGCACGATCTGATTATTGCATTTGCTTGGTTTAAGTGTAAAACTGATGCATGTAAACCATGATGGGAACCATACATCTCTTGCTTTCTGTCCAGTGACTCGACTCAAAGGAGATTAGCCCTTGCGTCATTTGGTGAGAATTGGATATGGCTGTGTAAGAATGGAAAAGTCTGATTATTGCAAAATGCAATGTTTTCTGCCACATAGCATCATCAAACTGATTGTTGATTTGATAATTTAGTTTGCTTGTGTTGGTCATCTGCATGGTGACACATATGTGCCCTCCTTTACATTCAATTATACAATTAGAATCTGTTCTTATTTCACATTAAGTAACTAAATTAGCCTTCTTTTCTTTAAGTCTGACCTTGAAACTTTCTCTAGGCAAGCAGAGGACTTGGCCTGACTGCAGATATTATCGATCACTGTAAATTGGTGCTTAAATTTCCTGAAGGCACAAACAGTACCTGGGTCAACCTCTGCTCTCTACTTGTTCCAGAATTTGAATAATTCATTTTCTCTCACTTGTATGAGAATTTTTTGCAAAATGTTCCTTCCTCGGATGTTAAAACCCATGTTTTTCTAATTGCAGTATAATGCACAGTTTAAAATTTTTGAGCCATTGGAATACAAATATGATGTTTGTGAAGCTATTCTTCTGTGGGAACAGGTTAGATTCCTTTTGGTAAAACATTGATTTGTTTGCTATATTATGTACTAAAAGTTTGGAACCCCAAAATTTTCCAGTATCGTAATATGACTACAGTCTTGACAAGGGAATACTTAGATGTACGGCCTGATGGATGGTTAGAGTATGCTGCAAAAAGAATTGCTCAGTTGTAAGTTACCATATGTGCAGTGTTTTTTTTGTGATTTAAATCTCAAAATGAGTCAACAGGAGCTTCTCTATATTGTCTTGTTCGTAGGGGTGCAGATAAATGCTATAATCGTACTCTTTGTGAGGAACATCTTAACTTAATATTACCTGCAAAGCCCCCCTTCCACCCCCGCCAGTTTAAGACATGTGCGGTTGTCGGGAACTCTGGGGATCTCTTGAAGACAGAATTTGGAGAGGAGATTGATGAACATGATGCAGTGTTTCGAGATAATGAGGCTCCTGTTAATGAGGTAGTGGGTTGATTATTTTTTGTTTGATGTATGTGCATGATTGTAATTATCTATATATGTTTGAGCCACAGCATCAGCAATTTTATCTTCATCTTTCTGAGTTTCTATATTTCCTTATAGATTTTCAAGGAAAAAAAGGTCACTTGAAGCTCTTGTTCTGACACTTGAATTATGGTTTGTTCAAGCAATAGCTTCTTTAAAGACCTAACAGCACTTGATTTTTTAAGCCGTGGTCATGCCTGCAGACTCATACATATAGTTGTCCAATCTAATTATGTTAGGTAGATGTTTCTTCCTTGTTAGCAAGTCAATGCTTTGTTTCTTAGTGTTTCTTGTTGCTAAAGAAATCATATGGTAAACCTGAAGATACTTTTCTATTGATACCTAAGCTACCTTGCTATATGATTAAATTAGATCTGCATGACCCAATTATTATTAGCTAAACTGCATCATTCTTTAACAAGCTTTTCTTAATAAGCCTGTTCACCTTGTCGGTATCACATCTGATGTATTCATCAACCTCTTAGGCAGATTCATCTGACTTAATATGCCCAATTTTAGCCCTTTACTGACTTTCAGAAAACAGAAGCTTGTGAATATTTTGGATCAACATTCTGTAATTATCGACTGATCTTGATTTGTCCTACAGAAATATGCTAAACATGTCGGACTAAAAAGGGATTTTCGCCTAGTTGTAAGAGGTGCTGCTCGTAACATGGCTGCTATTCTCAATGGATCCTGTAAGATTCTGGCTTTATATGTAGATATTTCTGTAATTTCAGACAATACTAACATTGTTAATGCTGCTAGTGGTTCTTGTTTATAGAGCCTTGACACGTTCAAAACAAATGATGGTTTTTGCAAGAGTGTTAAGATTGGTGCTCCATGAAAATCAAATGCTAAGATTTTTTTGTTTTTTGGTTCTAGATGCCCAAGTTGAACTCAGTGATTATTTGTATAGGCAATGTCTGACTGTCTGCAGTGTAGGGATATAAGGGCCTATACATGCTCTAGACATAAGGTCAAACTTAATAATTCTGATCATTTTCTTCATGGAACTCTCAATTCTTGGTGAATTTTGCAAAATCTTAGGGCATTTGCAAGTAATTTAAGGTGGCATTACTGCACTTTATGATCACAATATATGTGGGTCTAAACTTTTAAGCTAAGACAAAGTAGACACATTTTCTAAAGAACTTATATGAATCCATTTCTTTAATGATATGACAATTTAATAACAAGAAAAGAGTTGTCTTCTTTACTGTTGACCCCCTTCTTCAGGGCTAAAGAACAGTTGTCACAGAAGAAATTCAGTCCATACTATATATAGTGATTTTTTTTCCGCATGATATGCATTTGGTACATTATCAACTTCCTGAAAAAGAATGTATTGATAAATAAGAGATAAATAGACTCTATGGGAGTCAAGTACATGGTCAAAATTAGATATAATCTAAGGAAGTAATTATTAATATGGTTTTCTACAGTCCATAGACAAAGTTCATTAGTCAAGAACAGGCATGAGTTTAAAACTAAAATTTAAAAATGGAGGATGAACTTATCAAAAAATGGAATCAACTTGGTTAAATATTTGTCATAAACGAAAGAAAATATGTAGAGAAGGTATGGTCTTGAATATATATTCTATATATGCTTTCATGTGAAACTGTATGTGGAGGGAAAAAGAAAACTAAAGATACTAAATCAATATCATATCGCCTTTTATTTAGTAGTAACTTCTCAAAGATTCCTGATTGATGTGAGAACAAATCATTATCAGTTTAACCAATTATGCTATGGAGAATTGTTCAGGGAATCATTAGATAAAATAAAACGTGTGGTCAAATTGTGAATAGTTTATATTTTGTGAGAATTTTGTCACTAAGATACAATCACCATATATTGTAATATATTAAGATATTTTTGTTTCCTGTACAATTGGCATGCACACCTCTCAGTTTATAGATTCTTATCTTGATTTGAAAATAAAGTTCTTATAGATACACTATTAGAAGATTTTTCTTTGCTGTTGATGGAGTATGCACAAGGCATATAAATGTTATAAGCAGTTAGCCTTGATGTATTGTTTCTGTTCTCTCATCATGTGTTTATGGGTATCTTTTTTTTCCATTTCACATGATCAACCAATCCTGAGTAGTCATTATTATTCTCCTTAATTAACTTGATTTTGTTCTTCTCTAGCAATTATTATCACACTTAAAAGACTGTCTGAAAATTGCAGCTGATGAGGTGCTTATAATCAAGAGTGTAATACACAGAGATTTCAATGCAGTGATAAAGGTGATGCTTTACCATTAGTTGTTTTTGTGCACTATGTTGCATATCTTTAGAAATTTTATTTGTGCATCATATTTTTTTATAGCAGAATCTAATGAGTCATATCATTTTAAATGCAGGAACTTCCGAATCCTGTTTACCTTTTCCAAGGTATAGTTCTAAGAAGGGGTGCTAAGGGAACCGGAATGAAGTCTATAGAATTAGCACTCTCCATGTGTGACACAGTTGACATATATGGATTTACAGTAGATCCTGGTTATACAGAATGGTAAGTATGTTCTGAGTCATTTTCGACCTAAAACAACATACAATGCAAATCAACTAAAAAATTGAAGAAAGGCAATAGACAACCAACCATGTTATATATTATGTCTATCATAGTCCTACTAGGCTTCTTATAATCCAGAGCTGATCTTTATTTATCTTGCTTTATATTTTAAGAAGTCCATAATTACATACATACAGATTGAAAGTCTTGAAATTTGCATGTTAGCTTTTTATGTCTGCTGAAGAGTAAAGATATTGCTGTTTGCTTAAAGTTCCTGATTTCTATGTTATAGTTCAAATCCAGTAAACAACTGCACACGGAAAACTGTTGCTTGATATTTGTTTCTCCCAGGACACGGTACTTCTCAACCCCCCGAAAAGGGCACAATCCATTGCAAGGAAGAGCTTATTATCAACTTCTGGAGTGCCTCGGTGTAAGACCTCTTTGACACATTAAGTTGGCTCACACATAACAAAGTCATAGATCTCACTAACCTGCCAAATTGTTATCCATGTAGGTCATCAGGATTCATTCTCCTATGAGAGCTGAGAGGAAGCAGGATTGGTCAGATGTACCAAGTAAAGAAATCATAAGAAGCGCTCATACTGTCACGTTGCGTTTAAAAAGAGAGCAAACTGGTCAAGAAGGTGACTTAGGACCCTTTGGTAATTGCAAGGTATGGGGTACGATGGACGGAGATGGACCAGTGTCTGGATCGCTGGACATGAGCGATACCCGTAAGAATTCTAATTACAATAAGTGGGAGCTCGTGCCACTCGAGAGATTGAGGAAGGAAGCACAAGAACATTATGCTCAGATGGGTGGTGTTTCTCTTTACAAAATGGATGGAAACAAACTGGATGATCTTGTCTGTGTGAAGCACACGCTTTGATCAGAAATCTAAAGATAAAAAGGGTTCAGGTTTAGCCATTGGTCTGACGAAGAAACAGAACAAGTAAAAGCTGCCCCGTCGCCATCAGGCGATAAGTTTTGGTGTATGCTGGAGGAGGTTTAAGATGAAATTGTTTTCACAAATCAAAGATTGTTTTCTGAGTGTTGAATGGATTGGATCGGGAAATGCAGGATTTTTTACCCTCAAGAATGTCACTTTATCGTTGTAAGTGATTAGGATTTTATTACTATCACCAATGATAATATCTTTATTGCTTCCATAATCGGTATGGATAGATAAATTCTGTAAATCTAAAGTGATATGATGAGAAACATTAGAGTCAACAATCCAACTGCTTAATTGAGTAATCGAAGTAATCATGATATTTGCTTGAGGCCAATAGAGTGTAGCAGTAGGTTTGGGGATCGGTAAGCTTTTGTGGTGTGTCCTATTTTGTCACAGAGCTAATATATAACTTTTTACTAACTATTATTGTTGGAATGCCACAACGATTGATAGTTATAGTTGAAGTTATTTCTTGAGTTGATTGGATTGAAATTATCACCATGGTTGGAGAGTTGATAATGTAATAGAGGATAATGTGGTTTCATGTATTATTACATGTCTAAGAGATATCTTGTTCGGTCCTTTAATGAAGTTATGGTTACTTTGATTGTCTTTTCCTTTATATTTTTTATTAAATTCAATTGTGATAGTTGGTCTTATATTCTTCTTTTCTCATTTCAAATATGTTTCATGATCAATTAACTTAGTAAATAGTTTTTTAAACGACATTGGTGAGCCACGTGTCTCAATTGTTGTCGTTAGTTCTTTATATTCGTCTTCTGGGTCATTAAGAGTATGAACAATGATTTATTTATCACTCAGGGAATGATCAATTAAAGTCAAATCATATATAATAACTTTTAGATTTCATATATAATCAGTAATAATATTTTTCTCTTGTGTTATTTTTATCAAAGTAAATAAAAACTTAGCATGTATGTGTGAGAGTGATTGACGAGTGGTTTGTAACTTGGATCATGCTTTTGTTGATTGCTACATGAAAAGATTAGTGGTAGTACGAAGCTAGCAACTAAAACTTGAATAGCTTGTATAATAAGATGATTTTGTTATAATCATAACTTGTGATTAAGATTTATTATTAGAATGTGTTCTCTTGATATTTAGATCTTTTCTAGTAGACAACTAAGAGAGTCATTCATGTAGTTTAATAAAGCATATCCAAAAGTCATTCATGTAGTTTAATAAAGCATATCCAAATAAAAGATTGATAAATTATGCTCGCTAAGATGTATAGTTGTTATCTTTGAAAGCTTAAAAGGGATTAGAATTACTACATTGATAAATATAAGTCATGCAAATTGAGATGAACTATTATTTCTTCAATAATTGAGATGGAGAGGAATAGCAATCGCTAAAGAGAGCAAAGAAGGGAAAACTTTGCTCAAAAGACCCTTATATCACGAAGAATTTGTTATGAAAAAAAATATATATTTTTATTAAAGTAATACAGAGAAAGATTTTTTTTAATCATGTGCTCAAATCACACTTAAAAATGTGATTTTTAAATTATAAATTGATTAAAATTAAAATATATAAAATTATCATTTTATAATTATATATGTCATGATCTTTTATTATTTTTGTGACCTGACAGGCGGTAACTTATCTGCAGTATCAGCTGTGATCAATACAAGATGTGCGAATAATATGTCTTCATCTGAAGAAAACATATTATGGAGCTGAAACAACACAATTCTTATGCTTACGATGTAGTTGTATTAAAGATATAGACAGATCAAGACATAACAACCGTTGCTTTGAAAGTATAATATTTGTTATTCTAGATATTAATTTCTTCATGAACAGTTACAAAGTTGACAAAAAAAAAAGGGAAAGGAAGAGAAAAAAAGAAGGCAATCTTTTCAGATCCAAATAAAAGCTCCCATATCAATGTCAAGTCTATCCATTGTTATCACTCTATGAACAGCATGGTTTCCTTTCCTGAATGACACGAAAAAGGAAAAATTAAAGACCAAACGAAGTTAATTAACAACTAATGATGCAGTATACTTCTCTTATCAAACAGAATGTGTCAGAAGAATGGAACCAAGACGTTCGATGCTGGCAACTAAATGCAACAGACATTCTAGCTTAACTGAGAGCAATGCATATAGGAATTGCAATTATTGTTGTTGTATATGCAAAAAACAAATGGGCGTTGTTGTGGTTTTAATTGCTAATCTATAACCTGCACCAGTAGACACACAAATTGTACATTCACTGTAACGCCCAACAAACGAGACAAGGTTGGATATAAACAGCATTTTTAAGGATTCCTAAGTTACAGCATTATAAAAATGATCCTCACGATGGAACCAAGTTTAATACTGAACCTGGCAAATCAAAGACAACAAGAGTGTGCTCCTAGAACATTAATTAGTGCTATCGAACCAAATTAAAAAAGGTGTAAACTCTTAGCCGTCGATTGTTAATATCCAAAACCTTGCACAGAAGACATAATGGAAGCACCATAATGCATATTATACACTAGCAAACTGATAGGGAGAACATCTTCATCCCCCTCATCAAGCAAAATGCAAATACGTTGAAGTACAATAACACAAGTTTAGTCTAAATTAATTATTTTTCGTTTAGACGAACATTTGTTTACTAACAGAGCTTGTCATGTCATTGAAAGCTCTTCAAGGTTTAACATAATTCCTCATCACAAATGAGCCTTGGCTAGGCATTTGGCACCATGTTTGGACGGTGAATGAAATGTCCCATGATGCTGACAAAATCTAGTTTCCAAAAGGCTTGCAAAAGAAAGGCTAGCCAAGATTCCTTAGGCAGCTAAGATACTCGCAGAATGCACACAAGTACCCATGCTTGCATTATTCAAGAATTACTGTACAGCATAAATGAGAGTCATCACAAGTTATTCACCAATTCACAAACTAAACATGGTGTTCATGTCATAAAAACTTTGCAAGTCACGGAAAAGGTTACTCGTAATTTGGCATACCCATGATAATCAATTTCCCACTTTCACTCTCATACTCACCAAGGTGGCACCAATTATTCTATTATATTAAATTTTAACAAGCCATGAATAGCGTTAATTCATAACCAGTAATTAATGCCGAACACGCATAAATGCATTAACCAGTACAGTACACTCCTAATATTATCTGATTTTAAGTGAAGTTTGACTAATTATAACTTGCTAAACCAGATAGAGATGGAACAAAAATGTACTACTACCTTTGATGTTTAATACCGGAAGCATGTCTGAGACTTTCCCCAATATAATGTATCTCAGTTAGGACAAGAAATTGCATAACAAGGAGCCGATGTAGTACTATCGTTTGGGTAACTTTCAACAAGATTCCTGGTAACCCCCTCATTAATTGTTTCTGCAGCTGAGTAGAGTTCAGCATCAGTTGACCCAAATGCATTGGTTCTACTTTTCTTAGTCTCTAGCTGATCTCAGATACATGAGAGACCATATTAAATCCAAGGTTTAACTTTTCTCCTAATTTCAGAACCAAGATCTGCCACGGCACTATTGTGAGAAAAAAGCCTCTCCCTCCATTACTCGAGTATTCATTGTGACAGACTTTTTGTATCTAATTTGAAGCAAAACTGAGTGTACAATCCCACCACCTAGGCAACTGAAAATAGCAAGTAAACTATGACATACCTCATTGAGAAAGCAGAGATCTGATGGCCCTGATCTGTCTTGACGAACCCGAGTCGATTGGATAGCAGAGATCTTGTATAAAAAGTGGCCACGATAGAGAGATGTTATAAGGTAAGAAAAAATGGAGAAGTATATTTTCCAAAGAGCGCCTGCCAGGGGAATAATTGGACCTGCTAGTTTGAGTTGCTAATACAGCAGTCCTGTCAAATTGACCCGGAGTTTTGGGTGCTTCTTGGTTTTGTAGATTCCTCTGCTGAGGCAGTAAGAGTAGGTGATGGGTTGCAGCAATCATAGCAGGAGTAATTCACGCTCTTCCCCTTGTGCAGTACAAGCAGATCTATAAGCAGAATAGGTAGATGTCTCTCCATCTGCAAACCCTAAACCAGGATCTCATGAAGATTGCGAAAGAGAAAAAAAATGAAACAACTAATCAACAGAAATCTTTCATGCAAAATCCCATCGATTCCAACCGAAATCAAACCGAAAGCAAGGCGTAATCACCGATTCTTTATGACCCGGAACCTTTAACCGCAATCACTACGGCTCAATCAAGGGGACAAGAAGAGCCGAGGGCAGCGACGGGGAAAAGGAGAAGAATCATGCGGCAGCGGAATGAATAGCTACAGGGTGACGTCAGGGGGACACAAATCAAATAAGGTTCCCGAGGCAGGGAAGAAGCAAATGCATCAAAATACAACGGGGAAATCGAAGCCACACCTGAGGCTAATCGCCAAATAACAGAGCCGGAAGCGCCGAATCGGGGGTTATTCAGCACCAATTCTGGAGAGGAACAACGCGTCTCTAAACATTTTAATTGGGAGACGCAATTACCAGGCCGGTTAAAATTAACTTAATTAAAATAATATTGATAAGGTGATTAAAGTTACATACGCAGTACAAAATACAAATGAATTAAAATTAAAGCTTACGGCAATTAAGTATTGCAGGGCTTTACCCTTGGTTAGAGGGAGCCCTTCCAGAAATTCTCGAAAGCGCTGGGCTGAACCCAGGCCTACGAGGGGGTTTGGAAATAGTTTTCAACCAGCAATTGTCGCGCCTCGGTTATAACCTCACTAGCTGCGACATTGCCCCAAGCGCAAAGATAATTTTTGGGTAACCAAGCCATCTGCTTTTATAGACCGCCTGCTCCCTCGAGCCGTCGATACTGGCGATGTGGGACTAAAGTTATGCACCGCCAAATTAGTATTGATTGCCTAAGAAATGGGAGAGTTGATCTCCTCGTTTCACATCAGGTCTATGCTAGTCTCTGAGACCAGGCTGATGACTGACGTCGTAGTACACGAACGCAAGCAAGATGATAGGTAACATTATATCCTTGAGTAAACATAAAACTATATAAATCATCCATAGATTGGTGGTGTGGAAAAGAGAACTAAAGAAAAAACGAAGTCATGCTTGTTACATTTATTTTTTCCTTCAGTAAACATAAAATTATAATCTTGTATTGTCGACTTCGTAGTATCATAGACCCCCCAACACTGACTACATATCAAGCACAAACTTCAATCACTAGATTTCGCTCTATACTGATGATTGATTAATTGGAATGGATCCATAGGAATCAATTCCCTTGCGACAAGGCGTTTACATCCATGAAATGACAAAAGAATCCCTCTTTTGATAAATACCCAAACTGGACCTTAGAAGATCCATGTTGTATGATCTCCTGCAGCATAGCCATCCAGCCAAGTCTGATGAACATTCACCAAAGCAAATCCTTTTGGAGTCTCAGGCTGCAAAACTATGTTGATCAGTTGCCCTCGGCACATCAGATGCAAGACCAAGTTTTACGAGAAAGAGAATTGTCGCAGTCTGTTACCTTAGAGTTCAGCAAAACCGTTGTCAGGCAACAATGCCGCCCTTCGTCTGCAATACCACTCAACATCAGGACCAGTATTGGTTAAAGGAGTATCTAAAGAATAAATGAGAGGATTAACTCCAAGAGCAGTCATAATGCCTTGTGGATTTTGTATGTCACTTATCCTGTGACATTGGGTCCAGAACCAGAATAATTGGTGTTAAGGGGAAAATCTAGAGAAAATGAGTACTAATGAGCACTTCCTCCCCATCATGTATCTTTGCTACATGTCTGGAAGTATCTCATACCAAGTTTTACACATATATTCTTCCTAGTCCAAATCGGCAGCTTAAACACCCATTCTTGAATAACCTGGAGCAACTTATTAGAACAAAATATTTTGGGTTGTTGAACAATGATCTAGATGTTTAGCCTTGACAAATGTGAGGGATCAAGTTTCGTTAAATAACCTAATATCTAAATGTACTCTGCAATGTTCATACTAGGACTTGATGAATGATTGCTTACTAGTGGGAGAAGAGAAAAAGAAAAAAAAAAAGCAATATATAAGATGTTGCCAAGGTTGGAGAATGTTTTTTCTACTCTAGCAGCATCAACAAATCACCACTTTCCATTTAGAAAATTATCATCCGGAATATAAAGACCACTAAGTATCACAGATAAGTGTCCCTGTGTCTGTAGAAGATGACTCCTCACTATGGTCATCATGAGCAATTTGTGCTGGAACCACTAGGCCAAATGTCACTTATATTTTTATAAGCAACAAAAACATATATTTTTGTTTTCTTGTGCAAGATCATATAATTGCCATAACTTAAATCAAAGAAGAACATGCACTGAAGTGGAGTATAAAAAAGAAAAAACTCAACCCAACTGAAACAAAAAATTATTATTAAGATGAGAGAAATAACAGACCTACTGAATCTAACAAGGCTTATGGTTCACAAGAGTTACTAAAATCAACTTACGGATAGTCTCAAAAAAAACACCAAATTGAACAAAATCCGAAAAGCTACAGAAATACAATAATACATGAGAGCAATAGGAAAGATTATATTATTAATGCCATGTTCTGATTGTAAAGTTTACGAATAAATCATATAGAGGTTGAGAAACAAAATATTTACTAAAATCAGAAAATAAAAGTCACAGTGAATCTAAAATTTGGCATGATTCAAATGATATTTTGGTTCAAAAAAGCAAAACTATCTCATGACATAATCTGGAATTGATCTAGTGGAGCATTTAGCTCAAGCTTCAGATTCGGGCATTTAGGAAACCTTAACATCAAAGAAGCATTAAAGATTAGACTATGACATGTCAGACAGGAAGTAAATGCTATAAAAGGTTTATGACTTCACGTACTCTGATTTTACATCATACAAAAGGAATGCTTATATTTGCATGATACAGGTTGGAAAAAACAAATTATAAAATGAGCAGTCCAGTATTCTCAAACAATGTCAAACATTAAATTATTTACATGGACTGTGGAAGACGATGTTTAAACAATTATATATATTATAATTCACTGCAAAATCCTCTATAGGATCTGAATAGTACAAGCAAATAGAGAAAAGTATAAAACTTTGATCCTATCTCTATCACCCCGAGAAAGAATACAGATACTAGGAAAATAACAAATAGTTAAAAAAAAAAGGTAAAAGAAGACTTCAGAAACTATTATCTGATTAAAGAAATCATGCTAGTCAAACCTCTTGTTCTTTCTTTATTAATTGATCCAATGAGATGACACTTAAAAGCTCCAGCCTTCATGCTTACATATATAGACTCTAGTTCACTCAGATATGTCTTCAGGGAGTCTTGTGTTTCTTTTATGGTTGTTGCCATTATAAAATATTCTATACAAAGCATGTGATGTGACTTAAAAACTAATATATTATAAGAACTTGGCAATGGATGAAAACTAAAGGTAGAAGATCTTACCAGACAATTCCCACTTATCAAATTTGACAAGCCAGGAATCTGAACTGATCTGAGAAGAAGAAACTCTATCCACCCACACTCTGAACTGCTTTCCACGTTTATCACCATAACATGGCACAAGTGTGTCTATGCACTCTAGAATTGAATGCTCAACTCCAGAGGGATGAACAAGTATTCCGCTTGGATGCTGTGATCATAAGTTGGGAAGACAAAAGTTGGCAACTAGTGACAACATCAATTAAAAGTATATTCTTTATATTTAACGATGTTTGAAAAGCATTAAGAAACATTCCAATTAATTTCTATTTTTATGAACAGAAATAAAAGCCATCTAAAATTGTAAATAGCAAACTAGTCCCTAACGTACAGTGATACTTATCATATTGTGTCTGGTCAAATCAGAGTTTTCAACTTCAGCTCGACGCCATCTCTCATACAGCAAGTAAAACATGACAATTTCATGTCCAGGGTTGAAACTCTTGATCTTGAAACCAGAGTTTACGACATCCCTGGGGGATATATTAGGGCCTATCCCAAAATGCCCTATAGCCTGAATAATACCAGCAGCACACCTTTCAGTCGCATGAATGATCTTAGGGTTATCTTTAGAATTCTGTGCATACCACTTCAGTAGTTCCTCATGGGCATTGCTTACCTGAAAAGAGCCAGGCAGCAAATGATATAAACCTTTGCAGAAAAGTATTTATTACCATCATCAAAAAAAGAGAGCAGACAGAAATCTCAGGCTACATACCACCACACCATAAACGTCTGGGACACTGAACAACTCGGTATCATTTCCAGAGTCACCACAAACAAGAGTATTGGTTGGTAGCTTTCCATCTGCCTTAAACTTCTTGTGCAAATATGCAAGTGCTTCTCCTTTTCCAGCACCCAGGGGCAATATATCAAGACATATGCCACCACTATAAATAATTTTCACATCTAACTGACCACAAACAGGAGAACCAACAGAAATTTACAAATTAGTCAATTCGTCAAATGATTTATGTCAAATATCTCCTAGGCAAGAAGAGTATTATATAATTATTCAGCCTCAAGTGTTCTCACCCCACGATTTACCAAGAGTTCAGAAAGGGATTTCATCACTTCCTCTGCATAACCCTTCTGTATGAAAAAGCTAACCTTATGTGGTCTCTGCTCTGTTGATGACTGCATCCATATCAAGGAAACATTTGAGCTCATACACAAATCTTACACGAAAGCTTTTTCCCAAATTTTATAATGGTTACTTGCTAAAAAGTTATAAGGAAGGACCAAAGAGCTGATGAACATCAGATTACTTGAAATGATAGTTGAGGAAACTTAGCTGTTTCCTCGAGGACAACATCTCTATCCCACTTATGATTCAAATACTGCTCCCAACCATCATCGGGTACCATGGACTCACCATAGGTTATCTCTGTACCCACAGACATAATTGTTATATCTGGAGTCAATAAAGGTTTTTCTTTTCTGAGCTGCTTGTACATCATAGGTGATCTCCCAGTTGAGAAAACCACCAATGAATTGTGACGATAGTCTGATTCCCATAATGCATTGAATCTAAGCAGCGAAAGATTCTCCTGGTCATCATGATCAACCTGCAGTGTATGACAACTGACATCACAACATATAAAAACAATAAAGCAGAGGAACTCCTACCTAGAGAAAACTGAAGGAACCTCACCATTGTATAATCAAGATCAGAGACAATCATGAGATGGGCGTGGCCATCAAGACGATCCATTTGACCTGAAGTAAAAGGATATGCTAATTCAAATGGAACGGCTAGGCATCTAGCTGTGAAATGTTAATTATAATTTATGTAGTCTTGCTTTAATAAAATAAAATATGTGCAAGAAGAGAAAAGGCCAAATTCATAAGGTGTTAGTAGCTGAACAATGAAGCATTCTAAATTGTGGTTAACATCTTGAAGGTTTTTATGCCATACAAAAGCTAGAAACAAACAGTAAATTAGCATTCATGGAATGTCGAATGAATAGAATCCATCTGCAGAACAAAAAAAAAATGTAAACATGCATGAAAATCCTATTTTCACTGGAAAATCCATTTCAAGCTAGATAAAAGCCGTAAAAATGGCATAGATACTCATTTAGTCTATCATCCAGTAGAACTTGATAGCCACATATACAAAATATTAACCAGGTACCTATTCAATTTCCATCCTCGTGGAAATGAACAAAAGGGATCAAAATACAACTGCAAGCAGAATTCGCAACCACAGAAGTATATCTAATCCCTCAAGCAGCAAAAAATGCAAGGCAATTTCGTTAAGCAGAACACCCCCCCATTAAACAAAACTCATTGGCAAATAGGTGGCAAACATCGAAACAGCATGCCTTTAGTTCAAACATCGAAATCAAGAGCTATATGTCAAATTTTCCCATCATGCCTCATGTCACGATGTCTCCTTTAAACTTGCCAGACCGAAAAGAATATCAATCGGATCAAAAAATGGCATTCTCAACGCCCAACCAAAAAATAAAAAAATCTAAGAATAATTCAAAAGGAACACAAGCAAAGGGAACAAATGAAGGTTAATACATAAAAAGGTAAACAAAGGGAAAAGACTAGATCGAAAAAGGGGAGCCAGCAGATTGTAAGGAAGAGGGCATTGGGAACGGTTACCAGCAGAAAGCAGCAATCTGTCGTATCAATTGCCTTATTCCGTGAGAGGAAGACGAAGGGAAATCGTGAAGAGAAATTTTGGGGATATCGTACTGGAGAACGAAGGGGAAAGGAAAGAAGCGACGGGAATTAAATCCCCTGCGGCAATATGAAGCTATGGAGCGACCAACAATGAGAGAGAGAGAGAGAGAGAGCAGAGAGCACAGAAGTTATTCGTTATAGAATATTCTTTTATACCAAAAATAATTTGACATTTATACCCCTTCTACATTCTCTCTCTCTCTCTCTCTCTCTCTATATATATATATATATATATATATATATATATATATATATATATATATATATATATATATATATATATATATATATATATATATATATATATATATATATATATATATATATATATGAAGATTCTTCATATATTTGCTTCGTATATCCAATAATTAAGTCAAATGTGGGTCAATATATACAGTAAAACCGATGCAACGTTGCTGATATTGGAGGTGAATTTGGCTTCATTACTTCAAACTAAATCTTTGCTGTAAATATATAGTAGAAATGTTGCTTCAAGCATCAGCCAGCAATGCTGAGGTCTTCGCTGGAGCTCAAATTCTACATGTCGACGGCCCTGCCGGAGATGATGACCACCGCAGACCGTCTTTGATTGTGCTGGGGCCCGGTTCAGGAATGGTTCCCCAAACGACGACGATGGCGTGAGAGAAGCCATTGCTTTTCATGAAGTCAGCGTCAGGCTTCTTAGAGAAGATGACATCGGTTGCTGGGTCAACTGTGGATCTGATGGCATCCAGGATTGTGGTACCTGTAGAGAGGAAGATTAGCTTTTAGTTGTGCTTCAGATCATATGCTAGGATTCACTAAACTCTCTTCTCTAGTATGAACTCTTTGCTCACAGTGTTGTTGAATGTATGTACTAGTGGCTTTTAAATCTGTAGCTCGCTGTTTGAGCTGCAGGCACTTGAAACACAACTTGTAGGTAAAGAATGATGTAAGAACATGATCATAAAACCTGCACAACTGATGTTGAGGGGGCAGTCAAATATGAGGTACCATAATGAAGATTTTAACACAATAGACAACAATCAAGTGCATAAAGAAACTTTTATAAGGATCTTAGCTAGCAAAGATTGCAGAACTTGCTGTTTCCAGAGGATGAATCAGGAAGATGAAGGAGTACAAGAATCCTAATTAATGTCCAAGAAGCAATATCTATCTATGGCATCCATGAAATGAGAGGAGAAAGAGGTGTTTAGACATACCACCAGTGATATTTCCACTACCACCTTGCCACTCGATTGTCCACCCACCACATCGCTAACCCCGGTTATCAGCATGACTTCCGGCAACTAGGATCTTCTTGGCCTTCTTAGGTAGGGGCAGCAGTGGCTTATCACTAGACTTTCCATTTTCAGCAGCACAAGTGATTTCCACACAGGCTCCTCCCTTGCCAATTCTCTGTGCAACTGCATGCAGTCAAAGTTGTGAGGAGAAACTACATGTACGCCTCGTCTCCTACCTTTGCCCCACTCTCAGATTCAAAATGAAGCATAGATACAAGAGAAGAAGGAAATGAATGGACTACAACGCCATTGATTAGAAAAACTTAGATTTAGTTACACCAATCTCCTTTGTTAAGTTCCAAATCTTATTAGTCATCATAATCCAAATAATATTAATATCATCTGCATCTAAATTCATAGTCATCTCTCTTTTCATCACATTCGTAAAAGTATTTACATTATTATCTTTAAAATTTCATCATCTAGTCTAAGTAAATTTTTTTACTATCTTTTTTTTTATTTTTTACAATAAATATCTAATACCATCAACTTATGTTGACTCATGCCAAGTATAACTTTACAATTCTTACAAATAACTTTATTTATCTTTATAGTGAGAAAAAAACTCTATTTGACTATAGTTACGATTAATTTATAAGTAATCAAATATTAATCTTTTTGTAAATGAGTATTTATAATTATAAGATCATATGAAGTTGCAATACAATAAGAACTTGTGTCTAGCAGCTCTGATATGTTGTAATACAATAAGAACAAAGATAATAGAGAAACTAAGATGAAAGATTCAGTAAAAAAGACACAATTACGAACTAGCCAAAAAAAGTGACCCTTTAAGGGCTTCTTCTGTTGGCTAAAAATGCACAAATCCCAAATTATTTTCTTGACAATGTGACAAGGGCATATCGCAACTACTAACAATCCTCAAAAAGAGCTAAAGTCTAAAGCTTGTTCATTCTAGTGTTCTGAGTTCAAATATATCACGACATTTGGCTTTCAGTTCCATAAGAAACCTTTGGGGAGAAAGAAGATAGTTCAAAATAGAAGTATATAATCAGCAGAAACTATCTTGTAGACCTTTGCATACTGTTTATACAAAATTAAATCAGCTTAGAAATTCACAGTATCCAATTCGAAAATCTGTTCTTAGTAACATTTTATGGTGAAATGCTTCAAACAACTTTTGTGGATCACATAAAAATTCAAGCTTTTCTGAGAATAGGACAACTTCAATAACCAAAGAGCATTAGGGAGTGCCAGAAAATCCATGAAAACCCAAATATTACCATAAGAAATATTAAAATACAGAGAACCTCAAGAGATGCACGAAAAGAAGCATGGATCGTGTGTGAAGAAAGGGAGGATCATATGCGAAGTGCAATCCTTTTTGAAATAGTAATAATAATGTACTACTAACCCATCTAGTCAAGTAGAAGAAGAAGAAGAAACCGAGGCAAAAGTAAAAAAAAAACTATATTTAATTTTTCAAAAAGAAAAATAGCTTGAATACTTGAGACTTTGGATGATCTACACATCTACTACCATTTATATTTATAGATGTAGCATAATAGCTTAAAACAAGAAAATTTTATTAGATCTCTTATTTTAATCAATTAAAACTCTATATAATCAACTTATCTAAAAGATAAAAATCTTAAATCGACTAATATTCTATCTAATCAATTTATCTAAAAGATAAAAATCTTAAAAGCTTCCTAGATATAATTTTAAAGCTTTAACTGATCGAACTTTAAACGCAAGAAAGATGCAATCTTTTTATCAAAAATATACAAAAGGTGTGAAATCATCACTTCTCAAGACCACAAGGAGGAAGAGAGAACTAACTCACAGAGAAGGAAAACCCCTTTGAGACTTCTTCGCGGGTGCGAAGTTTGCAAACACGAGCAGCACTCGATGCTCTATAGACGGCTGAATGGAACCATTACATCGAGGAAAAGCGAGATCGTTGGGGTTGAAATTGGTAACGAACCGTTGATTGGCGTTGTCGATGCACAGGGATCGTTTAATCTTAGTGCATTAGATTTGGGAGGTGGTGATGATGGTGGAGGATAGGGAGAATGCGGTGCGCCGCTGCCCCCCGGGACGGACAGCCGCGCGGGAGGTTTCGATCATTCCCGACCGTTAGATCATGATCAGCACGAACTGCTGTGGTATGCATCATCTATCTGAAGATGAGCCCTACAACTCGTTGTTGTTCCCTTTCAGTAGCCCATCTATCTGAAGCAGTTTATACGTTCAAAATCGCATCAGGTTTCCAAGGGTCAGACGAGGATCCGTTGAAGATCAAAGGCCTCAATGTTCCCCATAAGAGACACTAGACTGATCATCATGACAGACAGCAGAGAACCAGAGCTAAACCTGTTCTATAGCAATTTGAGCGACGAGAGTGAGGTATTAAACATATGGATACGTACGCATACAGAGCAATTGTTGATGTTATATCAGACGTAACAAAAAAAAAAAAAAGTTTTAGCAATGAAAGAATAAAATTTCTATTCAATCTTACTTGTAAGATACAAAAGAAGGGTGGCCTAAAGATAGCCTGTGTTCCAAGTACAAAAAAAAAAACGCTGGCTTGTTCCCTGAAGAAGCCAACTCCCAGTCAAAGTTCACCCTTCACATAATATCGTGTTTCCCCTACAAATTTGACGTCAGTTGCTTTTGTACAATACACTTGGACACAGAACATGGCCAGTATATAAAGCATATTCTACTGCACAGTGATAATGAAGTTTAAATTCTGCTGCAAATTTAAACCCATTCGTGCTGCGAGCTGCCCATGTTATAAAGTTTTCAAGGACTTATGCCCACGGTCCTGCACCCTTACCTTAAGCCTGCACCAACAATGGTATGCCAACTCTCATTCACATAACCTCCAGATTCTTCTTGTTGGAGCCCCACTTCAACTACCAGAAGGCACATGATTCTTGCTTGACAGGTGATGTATATTGACGCTTCATATTTAGCATCGAGGTACAAACTCTTTACATGACGGATGCAGTTTTAGATCTCTTAGGCTCATGACGCATGCTTCTTTCCAACTTCCAACCATGCAGACAACCTATACTCAGCCTCCTCGATCTATCTCCAAAAAATAAATCCCTTCGCTTACCTTTGTGATTAGATTAGCACATGTTTCTACCACTTCCATCCGTCTGACCAGGCATATCAGCATTACAAAGGGGCTTTCCTGCAAGAGACAAAAAAAAGGAAGGAACATGTACAACCTACAGAGAAAGCTCCTTGTCCTGCCAGTTCAAATGAATCTGTTTTGAGTGTCTGAGATCCCAGATATAGCCCGGTCAGATGTTTCTACTTGAGGAACCAGATAGCTGCCTGGAGGTCTCAACTCCACATTATATCTCCTTTCGTGAAGCAACAGAAGTATTTTGCCTCCTCGTAACGCCATAATGAGAACCATCTCGAGACCTTTCATTTGAATGCCCCAGATCCAAAGATATCGCGTTGAATTTTAAATTCCTATAGCCACCATTTCTTGGCAGAAAAGAGCTTGACTTGTCTTCATCTTCAGACTGTGCTCCAGACTTGGGTCCAGCGAGCATATCCAAATGTCGTTGTCTTTGCCCACCAGTTCTTGAATTCCTCATGTTGTTCGAGGAACCCTTTGCAGGAGATGCAGCGGACCCCTTCAGTACCAAGAATTCCTTGGGGATGTTTTCCATGTCAACAAAGCATTCTCTTGATTTAGCATCAGCAATCAGAGCAGCCCAGTCCTCTGACTGAATGAGAGCATTGGCATTGCCAACCACCTATAATCAAATTGATCATACAACATTAGTCAACAAGTTTCCAAAGATAACATGATGTATCAAATATAGTATGAGAGTAAAAAAGGTTACCCAAAGCGCCCTCCTAGCACGAGTAAGAGCAACATTCATGCGTCGAATATCAGCAACAAATCCTACCCCATGGTTTGAGGCCCGGACACATGACATAATTATTACATCACGCTCTTGACCCTGAAATGCATCGATAGTGTTGATATAGATATCCTTCCCCTCCTCTGAGTTCAAAACCTCCTCAAATTCTCGTTGAAGACACTTCAACTGAAGTTTATATGGCGTAATTATCCCAACAGAGACCTTTTTTCCACTACTTGCTTTCACAAACTTCTGAAGATGTTCATACAACCGCAATGAAAATTGTGCTTCATGAACATTCTGGTAGGAGACAGATCCACCCCTATGGGATTCCCGTCCGTGCATGATATCATAAAAGACATAAGGCCGCAATAAAGGATCTTTATAGTAAACTTCATCAGCTAAATTGGCAATGCTCTCACTGTCTGTCAAGCGTCCTTGATAGAAGTATCGTGATGGGAAATCACGGATCTGAGGATGCATCCTGTACTGTACAGACAATAGCAGAGTTGGGCATCCTGCCTGTTGAAATCTCTCAAAAAGGCTTCTGCTATAAAGCAAAGTTCCAGCAGCTTTACTTATAACAGTTGCAGGAAGTTGCTGCGGATCACCGACCAAAACACATCTTGCTGCACCAAGTGAGAGTGGCGGAAGGACTGCAACCTCACTGGCCTGTGCAGCCTCATCAATAACCACCATATCAAATCCATGAGTAAGGCGAGAGAATATCTTGCGGCCACTGCTTGACACTGTTGTGAAAACAATTTC